>NC_135816.1:51536507-51844759 GCF_964213995.1 Mustelus asterias
ACTGAACCTTACTGGAGGAGCCCTGCAGTCCTTAGCAGAGCATGTATAAAGATTCGGCGTGGTCTGCTGCATGCTGCACAACATGGCCATCATGAGGCTATATGGTGGCCAACTGATGAGGAGAAGGGCGGTGGGGTGGAAGAAAGACGAAGGAAGAAGGCAACCCACTACTGCTCCCCTTTCTGGCCGAGTTGTCTGTGATCAACTCATCGAAAGCTACTAACAACATAAACATTCCAACAATTTTTATAACTCAAACATTGCATCAAAGTCAACTAATGACCCTAGTCATCAATGTGCCTTTGATTGTCCGAGTGTGCCTATGTAGTGCTACCCTTATGGCTGTAGTGTGTTAGTGGAAGGTTGCTGACTTTTATCTTGTGGGGATGGGGGGGTGGGTGAAATTGCAAATAGTCCTACAGAATAACCTCGAGCTGCCTTGGGGCCTAAAGGCCAAACTTTGGACCACAACATCGCAGCATGGATCACAACAGTTTGGGCTTGCTGATTCACAGTGAGGTGGCAATTACTTTGGTATGGTTGAGACCAACATTACAGTGGCAATAACCATTCAGAAATTTGTGGAGATTTAGAACTCATAGCCAATCTGTCACAAATTGCTCTGTTGTCTTTTAAAGACACTAACTGTTAGCACTATGAACATACCAATATTTTGTCCAACAATTTCTGGGTCATTGATTCTCAAGTAAAATTCTGCATGATGTAGCAAATTCAAAGAGTGAGATTTGATGCAAGATGAACTTCTATGACCATACAGTTATTTTGGATTATATATATGAGGCAAATCTGGCAACATAGCAATCTGCAAACTTGCATTTCTGATTTAAAACCTCATGTATATTAGAATGAGAGGACATGTATGAGAGTATTCTTATAAGTTACCCCAGATAGGAATATAGGTGGTGCTGTTGCACATCTATTTCTCTTTTTCCTCTAGTCCAAATCATTGTGGTAACTTAATGCATAAGATTACCATTTATGGGGCACATCATCATTAGTCAATAACTGGCATGAAATCTAAAGTGTGTGTTTATGTATGTATGCATGTATCTATGTGTGCGCGTGTGGTGTGCGTAAGTTTGTCTGTTTAGTGTGTGGGTGTGTGTTTGTGTGCATGCATTTGTCTGTCAGGAAAGTGATACTCAATCTCTCTCAGCTTTCATTGATGCATCATGCCCAAATTCCCTTCCACTTACAGTAACACTACATACACAACAGGAGTGAACAGTCCAGCTTCAATGCATTTGAGTGAGTTTGTCTGTGTGTGAGTTGTGAGTTAATCTGTGTATGTGTGTGTGTGTGTGTGTGTGTGCGTGCGTGCCTCACCAACCTTATAACCAATGTCCTCATAACTGTTACCCCCCTTGCTGTTCTGCCAGATGAAGTGAGCATGCAGCAGGCTTCCCATCCTCTGCTCATCCATTTTTGGGCATAAAGTGAATTTTTCAGCCCTGGCACAATGCTTTCTCTAATTTACTGTGGACCCCCGCTTACATACAGCCTGTCTGCTCCTTTAACAGCATGGTCCCAATTGCTGCACACCCACATCCTCATGGCTCAGAGGGAACACTGATCAGGAATCTGGTTTTGCTTGGGGAAGGTATACATTCAATGGCTATTTTTGTCACCATGCCTTAATCTGGAGTTCACACTTCTACC
Organism: Mustelus asterias; assembly: GCF_964213995.1. Classification (NCBI taxonomy): domain Eukaryota; kingdom Metazoa; phylum Chordata; class Chondrichthyes; order Carcharhiniformes; family Triakidae; genus Mustelus; species Mustelus asterias. Next base: position 51,538,188 of record NC_135816.1, read on the forward strand.
TTGCTACTTTTACATGGTGGGTATATATATTTGTATATCACATGAGCATATATAATATATATTCACACACACATATATATCCAAGAACGGAAAACTGGAAAAGAAACAATAATTGCAGAACCTCAAGCGATTCTGTTCCTTACATCTGTTAGTCCTAACTCCAATGACTCATTATCCACATGCTCATTATTTGCTCAGTGTACGATAATAAGCTCTATTCTGGAGAAGAAGCCGGAAAAAGGAAGTGGTACCATGAGGCCAAACCACTTCAAGTAATGAAAAGTTGACTAAGATGGTAGTTTTTGTACAAGGAAACATACATCATAACCCTCTATATTTATCTGGCTGGAGTTTAACCATTTAAATACAAAATTCTCTGTAGGTCTGTTAATACTGTATTAACAGTGGTTTGTTCCAAGCATCACCAGTGACAACGGTTCTCACTGTTAACAGGTAAGATGCTGTAAAATTGCATAACTGACTTGTAGCATGTTAACCTTTTTCTACGGTCAACTTGAAGGGCAAAACAAAAATCACAGCAAGCAGCAGCATTTGATATGCCTGACTGAAATGAACAATTCTGTACCACACCAAATCTTTAGCTGAAGTTGCATTCATAGTGCAGGGAATTCTTGAACTGGCCTGTAATCATAGAAATCATAGAAACCCTACAGTACAGAAGGAGGCCATTCGGCCCATCGAGTCTGCACCAACCACAATCCCACCCAGGCCCTACCCCCACATATTTACCCACTAATCCCTCTAACCTATGCATCTCAGGACTCTAAGGGGCAATTTTTAACCTGGCCAATCAACCTAACCCGCACATCTTTGGACTGTGGGAGGAAACCAGAGCACCCGGAGGAAACCCACGCAGACACGAGGAGAATGTGCAAACTCCACACAGACAGTGACCCGAGCCGGGAATCGAACCCGGGACCCTGGAGCTGTGAAGCAGCAGTGCTAACCACTGCGCTACCGTGCCGCTCAGATTTCTGGACAAGATTTTAGGGCAGCATGGTGGCACAGTGATTACCACTGCTGCCCAACAGTGCCTGGGACTTGGGTTCAATTCCGGCTTCAGGTGAGTGCCTGAGTGGAGTTTATGCATTCTCCCTGTGTCTTCTTAACAGGAGATGAGAGTTTAAGTTATGGACAACACAAGTGTTTGCTTTTTTTCAACTCTTCCAATGAGCTCTATTCCCTTTTCCCTCACGTACTTATTGAGCTTCACCTGAAGTGTCTCAACTACTCCTTAAAGTTCTTTTACTGTTCTTGGTTGCGCCTGCCATTTAAACCACAAGAAGGTTTTGAAATTGAGCGTTCCTTAAGCTGGTTTTGAATGGGCTGCATGATTTTATATGCTGCTCATGAGATGCACCCTGAGATCCACGTGGGTAGCCCCCTCCACATGTGCCTAGGCACCTTTGCCACCTGGATTTCACAAAAGAGGCCATTGGAGAATTTGACCATCTGCGACAGAATGACAGCTGGAACAAGTCCACAGAAATGGAGATTATCACAAGAGTCGATCTACCGGATTTTTCAAAGCCACCCAAGGGACATTTTGCACAGCTGGATGGCTGTCTGCAGTGCCCACAGGTAACAAGTAATGTGCCCTGTGTTTGCAGGCACCACACCATCAGCAATTGCCCTCTGAAAAGGTGTCAGCCAGACAAGCAAGTTTTCACCAAATGACAAGATTTCTCAAGTGCAAGACACGATATATGGTCTCTGCCAATGGACAGATTGAAGCATACACATGCAAAAGACAGAAATATTTTATTCAGATCACAAGGAAGTACTATTATTATATCCCCAAGTCATGTTATCTCACAGGTAGAGGTATAGGACCATGTGACTCCTATAAAAACTCCAATTAGGAGCAAAGAAATTCAGACCCATGTCCTGGAACAACTGAAACCACTAAACCTGAGAGGGGAGCAATGGTAGACCTCAATGTGTAACAGTAGTTGTTGTGGCTCCAAATAGGGCTAACTTTCTTTTAGTGCAATCCTGCAGCAGAACTTCTGAACTCTACAGAATAACAGGAGCAGTGTTCTCCACAAGTCTCCACTGTGACTTTGTAAACAATTAATGCACAATTCTGCCATCATCAATGCTTCACGTTAAAGTTGGGCCCTTTAAGAGTTGGCACCCCATTGGAATTTATGTCCTCCACCACCCTCAATCCCAATTCAGCTGTTCTACAAGCTCAGATTTCTGGACAAGATTTTAGGGCAGCACGGTGGCACAGTGATTACCACTGCTGCCCAACAGTGCCTGGGACTTGGGTTCAATTCCGGCTTCAGGTGAGTGCCTGTGTGGAGTTTATACATTCTCCCTGTGTCTGCATAGGTTTCCTCCCACAGTTCAAAGATGTGCAGGTTAGGTGGATTGGCCATGCTAAATTGTCCCTCAGTGTCCAAAAGATGTATAGGTTACAGGGATTAGCAGGGTAAATGTGTGGGGTTATTGGGATAGGGCCTGGGTGGGATTGTTGTCGGTGCAGACTCAATGGGGCGAATGGCCTCCTGCAATGTAGGGATTCTCTGATTCTATCTGGCAGAAGATTCAACCTTTGTGGGAGTGTTCTCCTGCTGCCAGATCAACAAATTTTCTTTGCCATTCGCACAAAATTATATGAAAATAACATTTAATAAAATAAGTTCAATTTATAACTTAAAATTGCATACAGGGCATTTCACCAAGATATAATGAAGTAAGGATAAGCCCACAGTCATGAAGTCCTATACCACAAATTTCCCTCGTATCATTGTAAAATAAGGAATCACATTAGGGTCTTTGACTCACCTGATCTTCCACCAGCCTTCCAGGTTCTTCTGTATAACCTCCACCACTGCACCCCTTTCCAAGTCAATCTCATCATTATCTCTTGCTGAGTATGGATAGATGACAATAAAATTCTCTTCTGGAAAAAAACAAGTTTATATGACATTTACAATCAAAAAAGCACATGTCATGCAGGAGACCAGTATTTATGCAGCCAGCAAAATTGAACTATGATTAATAATGATGCTTGAAGCTCTGTAAAATTAATTCACATAAAAAGCTCAACATAAAAAGCTCAATGCACATGACCAACAATTTCATCAGTGTGGAATTTTACAGTAAAGCACATTTGTTTTGATTCAGGGCAATTTTTTTTTAAAGTGTTAACACTTCATGCTGCAGCAGGAGGCAGGGTGGAAGAAAGGGCTGGTTGCGTAGGAGAAAGACTGCAGGAAATATGAACACCATGCAAGGTTTTTAATTACATTTCCACTATCCAGATGTTGTGGCAAATTTCATCAGAGAAATGAATAATCATTGTGCCTCAGTCCCCTGACATAAACTATTGCATGCATTGAGGAAAGCAATTTCTGACCATTCTGCACAGGAAGTAATGTCAGCATTTCACTTTTGCCAGAGCACTTAGGGACTTTTGGCAAAAGTGAAGAAACAGACTACTCCCGTTATGAGATAAAACATTGAACTGAAGTCTTATTTAACTGGTTTAATTCTTCAGCTCATTCATTGCCAGTTTTGGACCTGACCTTGGGAACAGACATAAGGGTTAGGATCGGGAGGCTATGTCGACCTATAAGGATTAGGATAGGGAGGTAAGTCACAATCCTTACTTTATAGCTCCTGCTCCTTCTAGTATCATGGCCTTAGTGGGCATTGGCAACCATGGACTTCCATTGGATTGGTCCATGATTAGGCTTGGCAAAGTATTGCAGAGCCTAGTGCGGTATGGTTGACGAGGAAACTCTTCTGCTATTACTATCTGTCATCAGGTGTAATGGGAGGATTTCTACAGTGATAATCAACCTCTTTAGCTACATTATAAACACGCCATCATGGTCATCAAGTCCTGAAGTGGGGCTTGAACCTGGAGCTTCTAGTCCATAGGTAGTGACGCTGCCACTGTGCCACAAGGTAGCCTTTACTTTATTTCACAGGGGCAATTAGTATTTATTAAATTTAAGGGGCACCTATAATTTTAATGCTTTCTCACAGCAGTGCAAAATATTATTGCTGCTTTCCCCTGTATAAAAGAATGAATGCAATGAATTACAACTTTATTTGATAGTACATCAATTTGACTGGAACTACAGAGGGCTAGGGCAACATAACTGAGGAGTCTATTGTATGTCTATTGTAGGGAAAAGTCTTGAAGTTGGATATAGATCTGGTAAGAGAGGCATCCTGCTCAAACTTAAAAATAGTAATGCAGCTTATCAAAAGCTACTTATCTAAAGCCATTTGTTACAGGACCAAAAATGTGTGCCCTTCCACTCCTGTAATTAGTTTGGGGAAATAGTGCCTAGATGGGTTAGAAATTAGGCAAGACCTTGGATATGGTGGGTCTCATTTTGCACTGGAATTCTCTCCCAACCTTGTGGAAGTAAAGCCTTAACTTATCCCCAACAAGGTCAGCTATGTAGGGGGCCGAAGGGGGAAAGGACAGGGACATTTCACGTCAAAGGTTTCCGTGACCCTTGTTTCTTAAAGTTGGAGCATCAAGCTAGGGCAGAACTGTAGACTAGAAGGAGGTAACAAAAACAATACAAAGAGAATTCAAGATGACTTGCCCCTTGGTTAGCTGGCGATAAATGAATTTCAGTGTAAATAAATACAATGTTCTTTATATTTTGGATGTTCAATAGGAATCATATACTCCATGAGTGGAATAGAACTTGTGTGGACGTCCGAAAGAGACATAATGGCATTAGTGGAACTGTCACTTGCCGTGTCTGATGTGAAGTAGCGATAATGAAAGTAAAGAAAATGCTGACTCGGCCCCTAAGTTCAAATTCCCCATAGGCATGCTGAACCATCACATCCAAACTTTAGAGCATGCACAAGAGATTAATCCCAATAATCAAAGGGTACACTATGAGGGACTATTCAATAAATTAGTCACAAAAGAGATATTTCAGTGCAGACCCACAGGTAAATAAGATAGTGAATAGAGTATAGGAAAGTAAACTCGAAACATTACGTTATGGTATGTAAACAAAGTAGAACAAAAAGGCTTAGATTCAGGATTGGTGAAGGGCAAATTTGGAAAAGACACCTGAAAGATAGTGATAAACAGCTGGAATAGGATGTCATGAACATCAGTCAAGGCTAACTGACATATTTAAGCAACTCTAGATACCAGATGGGAAGACGGTAGATTTGAAATTCTGGAACAGCAAGATCTAAAATTGGTGAAGGGAATTTTTCATCTGAATTTAGGAGCTTGTGAAAGCACATTAACAGGTTATTGCATTAGGCCTTATCGTACATATAGATTAGACAGTTACAAAATGGCTTTCCTCTTCAAATAGGTCAATATCTGCTGGACAGCTAACATGACATTGTTAAGCTTACATTACAGCAAAGCATGGTTTTATGGAAAACGCCATTATAAACTGAATTGCACAGTTGTATCTATTGGATAAAAGGTTCAGCAGTCTATGAACATAGGAGAAGTAGACAAAGCTACCTTTAACTCCAGATTCTAACTGAGGTACATTGCTAATGCAAACATAAAATTACATTAAAAGAGCAAATTCTGCTAAACATGTTCATGCAAAACACGTAAATGAGACACAAGTGCAGCACATATATACATACAGCAAGCAACGACAAACACAGACTACTGTAACAGCAAGCACTTGTCTCCATCCACCTTGGCCCCAAACACTGATGTACAAATCTCCTAAAGTCCGTCGACGGCCCACATGTCTTGGCAGAGACCAGAATGTCTTAGGGACTGACAGCATGTTGGGGAGTAGGAAGTGATCACAGAGTACAAAAAGCTCATTAATGATTCATCATGTCACTGTGATAAAATTGCTATTGTTAAAATATTAGAATGGGCAGTCAAAACTCCTGACCCATTGATAAGTAGAATCATACTTGCAAGATGAACAGGAAATGCCCGATACATATTAAATCACATTATTTTATTCGCGAACAAGTCCCTGCGACGGATGTATTTTTAAAAAAAAATGTATTTAAAAGCATTAAGGTGACAAACTAAGTGGAGACATGATGACATCTGAATATATAGTGGCCAAGACAAATAAAACAGTACCTGTTGTTACAAAAGTCAAACATTAAGATAAGGAAATGTTCCTTATTCTTTTGAAGTGGTTAAGTGGTTCTAGCAAAAATAATTGATTCTATAGTCTATAATCTTCCAGTCCTGCTGCTGTGAATGGGGGTTTTCCCATTGTTTGCGCACTGCGGCTGGTGGAGTGGGGGGGGGGGGGGGGGGGGGAGGGGTTGCTGTCAGCGGGATCAGAAAACGGCTGGAAAATCCTGCCCTTTGATTCAAACCTGGGTAGAAACAAACTTCCACCCTAATGCCAGTGGCAAATTTCCAAGCACTCAAAGAAAATTGCATTCCAAATTGACAGGAGCCATTTTTATCGGATTGCTGTTTGTTTTTAAAATGTTTGAGATTACTTTTACATATTGGAGATTTGGGAATTTTTAACATCTTTAGTTTGGTTTAAGAGCATTTTTTGTGTTTCCATATAAAATATATGCTTGTACATAATGGTAGTTTGATAATATTCCAGCATTAAAAAATAAAGTGTTCATTCAGTTCCAGAGTAAAGCTAAAAATAAGCCTTTCAAGTTGTAACACAAGTATTATCTGAATACAACTCTTTGTTAGTTTTGGCTGCTTACCTTCCCCTGGCTTGGCACTAACAATTGAAAGGTCATCCTGAGCTCCATCCTGGGCCTCCAGACACGTGGCAGGGACCCAACCCTGCTCATCAGCTGTGCTCACAAACCACCATCCTGGAAGCACAAGAACTTCATTTCACCAAACACATCAATCTATTTAATAACTGCTTAATGCATTTGGTATCATTACTGTTCCAGCTGATTGTTCCCTCAGCGCCTTAATATTCCAGTGCTGCATTACTGTTTCATTTCATTCCACACACAGTCTCTCTATCTCCACGCTTGCTGCTTTAGTTGGCTGGGCAGAATTATCACGATCTAAAGACTTCTTCCATTGCTGTAGTCTAACATCTCTCTTTCCGGGGTTGGGGAAGTGGCCATTTGAATTAAATGATGCTTCTATGGAACAAACTAAATGAATGCTTCTATGGAACAAACGCTCACTGTAAAAGTTAAAATTAGCCCAAAGCAAGTACGTTGGGCTCACAACACATGCTTCTAGTGAAGGGCAAATTGCTTGCCCACTTCATTGCTTGCCTCAGAAATTAGATTGCGTCTGAAAATAGGTACACAAGGTATGGGGTGTGCAATGCGAGTGCAGGCACACGTAATATCCTCTTACTTTATACGCGAAGACAGATTAAATAGCATTATCAACATAACCCTTGGAAGAAATGGTCTCAGGGAAATAATGGCCTCCAAGAAGAAGACCTAAGATAGCAGAAGTAAAATTGGAAAATGGGGGAAGGAATAATCATGATTATTATCTTGTATTACATTTTACTGATACAGATTAGCAATCATATTCTACAAAGGGGCTAGAATTTGGGTGACCAAGCTACACTTATTTCATGATTAGTATAAACCAATTCATCAACTCAACTTAGTTAAGAGAGTTACAACGGAATGGAACTGTAGCATGAACAAATGGAGATGGAACACTGCCAACAGTCTAGACTTATTTCCTTACAATCCAGATTGCCTTGAATCTGTTCCATGTTTGTGTCAATGCCTTTTCACTGTGGACTGACCCCTATTATTTCCTTCTGTTTGTACAGGGTTATTGCTTTACATTATGACTTTTCCATACATCTTTAAATGACAACATTGAGCTCAATATCAAGAAACACAGAACATCATAAATCATGGCGTTAGATAAACATATTCCTTTTGTTTCTGTAATCGAAACACATGGATTATAATTAATGGGTAAGGGAGAACCTATATTTTATCATATGTTACATTGTATATCAATCATTTCCTAGCCATCTTCAATTTTTTTATAGCTATGAAAAATGATGACATATTGTTCAGATAATTTCATTTTAAATATTTTCTTTTATATTACAGAATATAAAAGATAATGATTTTATTCCACCAAATATGAAACATCTTTTTTTTTGGCTATCACAGAAAATGAAGTAAATTGAGGAAAGCCGACTTCTGTAACTCCCCAAATCATCAGGACACAAATTCGGAGAGATTGGAAAGTGCTGGAGAGCAAGTTGGTCCGAGATGCACATCCTTGCACTTGATTGGAATAGCACAGCCCTGCTCAACTGCTTAATAACAAATATATATTATGCAGCTGATCGGGAGGGAGAAAAAGTCAAAGCGAATACAAAAATCGAACTTCTATTTAAAAAGGGAAAAATTAACACCCATTCTCAATCCATATAACTCTTGGGGGAGGGGGACCTTACCAGCTTGTCATGCCGGTCAATCAGCATGGTGAGCCGGTAAGATTGTGAGGGGGCAAAAAATCAGGATCGCTCCTGGTTTCTTGCCTCTTGCAATATTACCGGTCCTGTTAAGCCGGCATAATCAGCCTCGCGCCTGTGAAGGGCATGAGGCTGATTCAAATTTTTATAAGTCAATTTAAATATGATTAGTGAACCCAGGACACAATCGTCTAGGCTCAGTTGCCTAAACAGCCTTGCCAGTGGAGGTCCTCACGGGCGAGGAACACATATAGTCCCACCAATGGGGACCAGATGTGATGGTCTCACCGGTGGGACTAGAGGCCATTGAAACCCCCTGGTGGTCATGGGCAGACCTTGATAGTACCCCTTGTCCAGTGCCAGCCTGGAACTGCCCACCTGATAACCTGGCACTGCTCACTGCAATCTCCCAATGTACAATGTACTGTGTACTCTTGAAAAAAGGATAAAAAGGAAAATGGATTGAAGACGCACCTGAGAACTCAGAACACCATGGGTACAGCAGACGCAAGCTGAGACATAGACCAGGAGTCTGGACAGATTGAGCACAGATCACAATCTACAAGGCAAACCACTAAATAAGCAACAGATCTTGAGCTTAGGATAAGTAAGGAGTCTACAAAGCCACTCCCAGAACATTTCCAAAGGGCTCAAGTCTGTCAACAAGCTCAACATTGAGACAACTGGAGAAAGTGATTTTCCATATACAGAACATCTTCAGGTTTACACAACATGGAACAAAAGGATCAGGTCAGTACTCTTTTGTATGCAGTAGGAGCTATTGGAAACGATATAATGATGAGATAGGGAGTCGATGTGGCTTCATGCTCTTACAATTGAGTCTTCCAGGCACTCCATGCAAACTTCAGTGTTCAAATCATGGAAAAAGCAACATTTAATCAGAGGAAAACAAAAACTGGGTGAATGCATTGATGTATTCATAATTGACCTGTTTAGGCTGTGAGAAATTTACAACTATAGAGATGAATAATAATGGTTAGCATATTAGCTGAAGCTCCATTACACCTCTTGCAAACGAGGGAACATTTAACTCTCAGTGGCATGAGATAGCATGATAGACCAAGCTTAGGAAGTAAAAAGGAGCTGTTCTTCATGAGAAAAGTGACGTCCTTTGGAAAAGGAGTGAGCAAGGCCATTCAATATATTGAACTGAAATGAGAAAGTGCATTAAAGCAAAAGCCTGTGAAATTGAGGAAAGGCTGTCAACATCATCTTAAAATGCTTAGGTATGGTGGAAAATACCTGCAGATGTGGGAAGAATGCTCAGTGTGGGCACAAAGTGCCACAACTGCGGAAAGTCAGGACATTTTAAATTTGTGTGCCAATTTAAAATACAAGTAGCTCACAAGGAATGAAAGAAAATAACATGGCCAAATCAAATACGGCAAGTGGAGGAATCACAGAAAAAACAACCTTCTTAGGAGAAGTTTAACAAAAGAGATAATAACCACTGGAACATTAAGTTAGAAGTGGATAGACACCCATAGATACAGAGTTTAAAATCAGACACAGGTGCAGGTGTTTCAGTCTTATCTTAAGTAAAGTAGCTTAGAAAATATTACATTACAGCTATTCTTCACATAGTGTGATGATACTGTGCCTTTAAGAATTATATGTATATCATGTCTCTTGTAAGGAGTATGTTTAGAATTCAGATCTGTTTTGCAGGATGCTGATTTGTCTAAGGAATCTTTTAAAATTAGTAGCTGGGAGAACAGGATAAATAAATGATGTGTTTATCTAAGCAGGGCTAATGCCTTTGTGTTTACTCAGGTTTCCTCTGGGGTTTCAAAGTAGAAGTTTGGTTAAGTTGATTAACAGGGACAGAGTCATGTACTTAATGGGAGGAGTAAAGCTTGCAGAGAAAAACAGTTTCTCTTTCATTTTTAAAACAGCATTTACTGCCTGGTTCTGAAAGAAGCAGGACGTGTCTCTCTCACTCTTGAGAGGTTGTCTGAAAGCTCCAAAACTGGTAACCTAAGTCACAGTCACATCGCTGTGTTTTACTAACTAATTTTAAAGAGGGGATTTACGTCTAAAAGAGGAATATTGATTGACTTAGAACTCATAGCGATAGGTTAGCAGTTAAGAGTTGCATCTTGTCATGTTTAAATGTTGTCTAATAGCGAATGGTTAAGCCAATTCATTTGTTATAGTTAAACTGTGTTGTTAAATAAAGTTAGTTTTGATAAAAGCTTCCACGTGTATCATCAGAATCGTGCCTGAATTGAAACATCTAATCCTCACACTAATGCCGAAATAGAAAATTGTTGGGGTCTAGTCTGGCTTCATAATATGCCTTGGGATTTCTGATTTAGTACCCTAACAACTATTACAAGGTCCAGGAGGGACTACACTGATAGTAAAAAGTCAATAGTTGGCCAGAGTAAGATGCAATGGTGAAGAAGCCATTAAACCTTTGTATGTCACGTAGAACCAGAATCATCACTATTAAGCAGGAAAGTATGCTTACAATTCTGTAGAAGAATCATATAGACTCAGAATGTTAATTCTGTTTCTCTCTCCACAGATGCTGCCGGATCTGCTATGTTTATCCAGCATTTTCTGTTTTGATATGCTTACAATTGGGAATGATTCACAAGCTTAATGAAATTCCTGATGAGCAATCCAATAATGTATTCAGGAATGAATTCCCAACATTATGTTCAGACTTCGGAAAGCTGAAGAGAGAATATCATGTAACCTTAAGAGCTGATTCTAAGCCAATTTGCCTTGTTATGCAAAGTCAAGAGCAAGAGTGAACACGTTACAACAGGTGTTATCTCTCCAATAACCAGATCGATGATATGTTGTTGTGGAATGGACATAATACCAAAGCCTATGATTCAATTAGAATCAGTGTGGACTTGTCTCAATTAAACAAATCAATAAAGTGTAAGATTCACCTGATGGCATAATTTGATGACAGTTTCAGGAAATTAGGAAAATGTATCCTCTTCACCAAATTAGGTGCAAAGAGGGCTTTTGGCAGTTGCCTCTGGACAAATAATCCAAACTCTTAACCACTTTTATAATGCCATTCGGTTGTTACTGTTAACAGGTTACCATTTGGAATTGCTTCTGCACCAGAGATATGCCAAAGAATGATGCCTCAGACCCTTGAAAACATGGAAGGAGTAATACGCAATAGGGATGACATTGTTGTACATGGTTCATCAAGAGAAGAACATGACCATCAAGTAGAGTGGTCCTCAAAGTTCTACAGGAAGCAAGTTTGACATTGAACGAGCATTTGCAAGCCTATGATAACATTCGTAAGACACATTATGCAAGCTTCAGGAATGACAGCTGACTCACAGAAAACCAAGGTGATTAGAGAGTTCCCACAGCCTAGGAATTCACAGAGTTGCAAAGATCCCTGGGCTGGTCAATGAAGTAGGCAAGTTCCTACCTAAAATGGCAGAAATCAATGAGCCATTAAATCAGCTGTTGAGACAACAGTGGTGCTGGAATGTGGAGCTGCAAAAGATCAAAAAGTTTCTAATTTCATCTGAAATTCTAGTGTACCGTGATCCAGAATGATCACCAATTGTAGTATCGGACTCATAGTCTATGGGTTTGGCTGCAGTTTTGCTACAAGGTCAACAGATGGAAAAGGCCAGTTTATTAAACCTTAACATCACTCACAGACATAGGGTAAAGGCATACCATCACTGACAAAGAAGCATTGGGAGCCACATGGGCATGAAAGAAGTGTTCTGATTGTGCTATAGGATTAAGATTTGAAATTGAAATCAACCACTAATTTTGGTTACTCTTCTTAATCTAAAGGAGATTGTCGCCTCTAAATCAATGCTTCAGACTCAGGCTAATGAGATATAATTCTGTGCCTGAGTAGATTCAAGGGAAGTATCAGACACAGCTGATGCACTATTAAGAAAAGCAGTGGAAGGTATCACGCCGAAAGATTTGAATTTCATTGAGGAAGTGGAAGCATGTGCTTTTCATTAACACACTAATCCATGAGAATAGACTTCAAGGTATTATGAAAGCACAACAGGGTGATGAATGCATCTAAACAAAAGATTACTGCCAGAAAAGATAACCAGAATATATTCCTAATAGCACAATACTACACAAATACTTCGAAAAGAGAAAACATCTTCACCGATTTCTTAGTGTTTAAACAAAAGACCAGTCACTCCTAAGACACTTTGATTCAAAATTCTCCAAAAATAAACTCAAGGTCATTTGAGAATAGCAAAATGCCGAGCAAGAACCCAGTGGTCAGCCTGGTGGTCAGACATTAGTTGTTCTATACAAGTGCTCATCTTAAACTGCCGTAAGTGTGCAGTGAATACGCAGCAACACAGAGGGACCCACTGGCACGCCCCACCTTACCTTTGAGGCCATGGGAGTGGATCTATTTGAGTTCAAAGGCAAAATATTCATCACTGTCAATGCACAGATGGATTGAAGTGAAAAGACTGCACAGCATCACGGTGGAGGAGGGCATTCAACTCTGAAGAGAATATTTGTGACACATGTAGCCTGGTCATTGTAGTGTTAGACAATGGTTACCAGTTTGCTAACGAATGATTCAATAAAATTGTGTAGGAATATGTTTTCATGCATGTGATTATTTCGCCCAGATATCCTCAATTGAATGGAGAAGCAGAAAGCAGAAGCAGTGCATTAAAATGAATACATAGTCTGAGTTCCACCGTAGAACCATAGACAAGATAAATATTTAGTTAGTGGATAAATCATTTACATAATAATTAAGTCAATAACTATGATTTGTCCAGAGATAAATACTTAACTTTTATTGTATTTATCATTTGAGAGCATTCTTCACCATTAAAGCCAATAGGAGTTAAATGAAAAACAAATAATAAATATAATGCTATAAAAATCTAGTAACGGCACAGCACACTTAAAAAGTGAAGAAGGTTTAATCACATTGCCCTGCAAAATAATCCAACTTGATATCCTGATATTATCAAAGGAATTATTAGTAGCTACATCCCATCCAAGCAACACTGTTACCACTTCAAGTCTAATAGAACAAACAAATTATTGAAATTCACAGGCTGCAAGGATCACGGATACGTTAATGTAGAAGTGTGAGCTTTAGAAACAGGCAAACAATCAGAATATGGGAACTGGATCCACTATTGCTGCATTTTGTGGAAATGGAGGGTGAAATACTTGGAAAGAGTGTCAGTCCCTCAACTTTAGACAGATAAGTTTGTTTAGTTTTCCAAAAATAACTTACCAGATTCATTTTTCTCAATTACTTCCACGACTTGTCCTTGATACAGACTGATCTCGGTGCTTTCCTGTTTATCATAATTAGTCACTGCCACATACTGATCCAGGAAAAACTGGTCAGCAGATGCCCCATCTCCACCTGAAATCAAAGAATCAACCTTCAGGGAATATCATCAATTATAATTTGGAGCAGGCCACAACAAACTGGCTGCATTACTCTCTGCAAGCAACCATAATATTCAGATCACCAACTCCTAGCAATGCATTGCCGAGTCCATTAGGTCAGTGCTACAGAGTGTCTTGTGAAGGTAAGGTGAACAGAAGAATCAGGATCTGGAACAGAGCTATTTGACTTTGGTTAAACATTACACTTTGACACTTTGAAATAAGGTACCGTACTGTAAAAACATTGTTTTAGCAGTCAAATACAGTAAGGCACTTGCGCGTTGCACTATATTTCAAAGGAGTACACTCAAAATCTGCACATATAAGAAGAATTACAATAATTCTTAAACAGGATGTTAACCATGATGTAGTTACAAACTGATTGTTTCATACAGGACAATCCCAGTAGTCTCGTCTTCAGCCATAGAATCCTACTTCCTGTTGCCCTAGAAACAATCTCAGGTGGAAGTCAACATGACTTCAAAATTTGTTCATGTTGGCCTGGCTGCAGGAAAATTATCCCAGCACCTGGAACAGGTAGATCCAAACCATAGCGGCTCCTTTAAATGACAGCTCACAGATGTAGAGGCTTGGAATTCTGGGGAGCAGCATTGCTGGGAGAAGCCTTAGATAGGTGCTTAAAGAGGAAGGGAAATGGATCAGGAAGGTGATCAGTGTTATGATCCCAGTTGATGTAAAAGCTGGACAGAAAGATCCCAGAATGGAACCCTGGCTCAAAAGACCATGGCTGGAATTTTACTGCCTCGCCCGCCCTGGAATTGCGGCGGGCGAGGCTCGCAGAACGGAATTCTCCATTGGCCTCAGGCGGGGTTTTACGAGCCTCGTCCGAGCGAGGTCGTAAAATCCCGGCCCGTGACTTTTACTTTTCTTAGAAAATGTGGAGGAACAGAGTCACAGGACCGCTAATTAGCTTTAACAACAAGAAAATAAATCATTAGACATGAAAAGTTTGATCATGATACAATACCCCTTACAACCCCTTCAACTTTACAAATGTGTAGAGTTTTCAAAGATAACACACCGCTCTGAAACCAAATGGCCGATGCCATTCATAGATCTTCCATGATTTCTCTCACAATCCCCCAAGATGATTGTCACACAAGGGTTTCCAAACTCCACTCCCAAAAAGACACTCTTTAAAAGCTTCTTTCAAACAATGCTTTCCATCAGCTGTTTGCCTTAAGAATCCACTCCAGGTGTTCCAACCATCCTTTCAAACAAAGCTTCTGCTCCACTTTTTAACAAGGAAACCAGCACCAGCTTTTCCACCTCCTTTCAGGTTTCCTTTGTCTTAGATGCATTTAGACAAACTCAGGTCTCCGACAGAATACTATTGTTTCAAACACTGGGAACATGGCCACCAAATCTTATGATTGCTTCAGATATGTGGATTGTCCATAGCCAGCCTCATCAGCTCTGCTCTTCCCAGGTCTGACTAACTTCCATTAACAATACCTGTTCCTAAAGGCAGTTCCTCTTTGTTCCTTTAACTTCAGACTCCTTGGAAACTTCTTTTCATTTCTCTAGTTTCCTTGACCAACTGTTCTTTAAGTTTCCTGCGCTTCTTTACTTAATCATGACTCAATTGTATAGTTTTTCTTCTATTATGAATAAGTAATAATTCAAGCACCTTTCATAAACATAAAATGGGACCCGTACATATATGAGTTGAGATGCCACAAATTAAGATGCGCACACACAAAATATTTGACCCCCTTTATACAAAATGGTACATCCCAATACATATAAAAACCGAGGCTTTTTTAAAGCCTCAACAAAGGTTGTTGACCAATCAAGGAACAGCTTTTCCAGTCCACTGGACCAGGAACCTTTAACGTTTTAAACTGAAAGGTGCTAAAGCCAGATGCTTTGCATACAAGTGCAAGGAATATGGAAAATTACATGGGTTTTATTAATCAGATCTGTGCCTGTGTGGGTTTCCTCTGGGTGCTCCAGTTTCATCCCACACTCCAAAGATGTGCGGGTTAGGTTGATTGGCTATGCTAAATTGCCCCTTAGTGTCAGGGGGATTAGCAGGAAAAATACGTGGTGTTACGAGGAAAGGGCCTGGGTGGGATTGTTGTCGATGCAGAATCGATGGGCTGAGTGGTCTCCTTCTGCACTGTAGGGATTCTATGATTCTCTGATTCAGTGGAACTGGTGTTTTTTCAGAGTCAGAGAATTTTGTTTGAGGCCTTAGGCCCAAACCTTTGAAAAGCTATTCACTCATAATCGAATTCTTCTACACTTTCCCCATACCCTTTTATTATTTCATGTGTCAAAAATCTATTTGATCCTTTATAAAAGCGATTACAGATTCTGCTTCCACTATTGTTTTGGGCAGGGCATTCTAGATCTTGGCAACCCTTTACATAAAAGTTCTCCCAACTTCTCCCTTTCTTCTTTGGTGATAAACTTAAATATATGCCTTCTTGTCCCCAATGCAACTAGCTTGTCCTGAAATCTCTCATAATTTTCAGTACACCGTATCAGATCTTCTCTTATCTTCCTCTGTTCAAGTGAAAAGAGCTTCAGTGTCCCTTGGCTCTCATCACTGATATCATCTTAGTGAATCGTTTTGTGTTTTGTTCATTTTCTTGACATGCTTCTGAAATAGGACACCTAAAACTGGTCGTAAATTAGGATTTCAGCCTAATTTATTGTTTAGTATTATTTTTGCATTTGCTCCAAACTATAAAACCTAGGATGCCATATAACCTTTTTCAAAAGAGTTTTATATTGGGATACAGTGAGAAGTATTGTTTCTTGTGAGCTGCTACAGATAAAACATACCATTCATAGAGCACCATGGGGAGAAGGAAAGGAGAGGATGCAGAATATAATGTTGCAGTTGCCGATAGGGTGAAGAGAAAGATCAGTTTAATATGCTCCATTTTTAAAGACTAGCACTGGAACCTCCAAACTTCTCTGTTTTCCTATTTTTAAAGTTGTGCAATTTAAAGTAGTCTTTCCCCAAACATGCATCACCTCACATTTTCCCAAATCAAATTTAATCCATATATCCAATCTCCTACCTGGCTTCTGACTTCATGAAATTCCTTGCAGGTCTCTTCATAGTTATTCATGTTCCTTATTTCTGTATCATGGAATCATAGAATGATCCAGCACAAAAAAGGCTGTTTGGCCCAACACACATGCTGGCTCTTTGTAACAGCTATCCAATTAGTCCCGATTTCCCCATCGCCCATCAAAATTTCCCCTTCTACTTGAGTGGAGCATAAATGCCAGCGTAAGCCGATTGTCCAAATAGCCTGTTTCTAAACTGTATAAATATTTGCCCAATTACTTTTAGATAGTTACCGTTACATTTGCTTCCATCAACCTTTCTGGCACTACAGTTAAGGTCTAACAACGCGTGACACTAAAAAGGACTTTTTTCACGTTACCTCTAGTTCTTTGGCCAATTTTCTAAAAAGTTTAATATTGTAGCCTATTTTCAGATCACTTATAGGTATTCAGACAAGCAGTGGTCCTAACACAAACTCCTGGGTGATATTGCTGTACACATCCCTTTGATCCCAAAGTGGGCGGCACGGTAGCACAGTGGTTAGCACTGCTGCTTCACAGCTCCAGGGTCCCGGGTTCGATTCCCGGCTCGGGTCACTGTCTGTGTGGAGTTTGCACATTCTCCTCGTGTCTGCGTGGGTTTCCTCCGGGTGCTCCGGTTTCCTCCCACAGTCCAAAGATGTGCGGGTTAGGTTGATTGGCCAGGTTAAAAAAAATTGCCCCTTAGAGTCCTGGGATGCGTAGGTTAGAGGGATTAGCGGGTAAAATATGTGGGGGTAGGGCCTGGGTGGGATTGTGGTCGGTGCAGACTCGATGGGCCGAATGGCCTCCTTCTGCACTGTAGGGTTTCTATGATTCTATGATTAAAACTGAAATTGTACTACTTTCTGTTTTCTGTCTTTGAATAAACTTAAATTCAGGGTGCCATGTCCCTCTTGATACATCACAGAAGCCTATGTGCTTTTTGATTTGATTTATTATTGTCACATGTATTAAACATGCGGCGAAAAGAATTGTTTCTTGCACACTATACAGACCGTACATAGGGAAGGAAAGGTGAGAGTGCAGAATGTAGTGTTTCAGTTATAGCTAGGGTGTAGAGAAAGATCAGTTTAATTCGAGGTAGGTCCATTCAAAAGTCTGATGACAGCAGGGAAGAAGTTGTTTTTCAGTCGGTTGGTACGTGATCTCAGACTTCTGTATCTTTTTTCCGATGGAAGAAGGTGGAAGAGAGTATGTCCGGGGTCCTTAATTATGCTGGCTGCTTTTCTGAGGCAGTTCAAATGCCTTTTGAAAATCCACATTAATAGCATGCACTGTAATTTCATCGGTAATACATTCTACAAACAATGTTATTAGGTTTGTAGGACACAACTTGCATTTTATAAATCGGTGCTGGTGAGCCAGTTATGCCAGATATTCTTTCTAGCTGATTGATAATGTTTAAGCTTTCTTAGGCCATAATAAGGTTAAATTGACAATGTTAGACTGACTACTGTGCAGTTATCTGGTTTATCCCCTTCTCCCTTTTTGAAGGGCAGTGTTACATTTGCAACCATAACCATCCAATCCTCTGATACACATTCTATATACAAGAAAGTTTCAAAAGCTGTGGTTAAAGCCTCAGCATTTGAGGACCCATGCCATCAGGTCCCTTCACTTAGTTCCACTTCGTTTTCCTGTGTTACTTCCTTATCTAGGTATCCTTTTTAATTGTCCCAACTCTTCTTGTATCATTTCAATTCCACTAGAAGCCTCTTGTGAAATGCAAATACAGGCATGGATTTTCACCCGTGAGGCTGGGGTCAGGAAATTTCCTAGCTCAGCCTGCCCACTTTGAGTGCATGCAAAGGTGGTATCTTCAACGCCAGTGCTCAGATGCAGGCTGGAGTTGGCCAGCTGACTCAGGAAAAAGCTTGGAGGCAGCTACAGGGTTTGCCGGATACTGAGGTGGGTTGTTTATAGGTCCTCCTCGCTGCTGTGGGACTTCATCCCAGTTAAAATAAAAATGCCAAGGCCCTCACCCCTCACACTCCCCATACCCCATCCATGCCACCTCATGCTTCCCACCCACCCACTCTATGTCCTCTCATGCCGCTATGCCATGGGGATGGGTGACATAGCTTAGCATAGGGAGTATGAGGGACCATTGGAGTTTGGTTGAACAGCATAGCTTGGCATATTGGCATGGGGGCAAGAGAGGACCTTTTGAACTTGCATTTTAAAAAGGTCCCCTCATACAGGTGAGGATCCACAATGCTTTTGACAGGAAACAGCCTGCACCCTTTAAAGGTACTCCTGAAAATCAGCCCAGGAATGGGGTCAGGAAACCTAGAATCGGGATCCTCACCCCCACCATTTTTGAAGGGTTCCTCAGATATCCTGACTTAGTGAAAATCCAGGCCAAACTATTTTATTTAGCATCTCCACTATTTCTGAATCCTGTAAAGTGACTTCCTTTTAATCTCCAATTATTCTTATAACTACTATTCTATTTTGTATGTGATTACAGAATCCTTTATAATTTCCTGTTATGATACTTGTCAGTCTTTTTTCGGGTTCTCTTCCTCTTCCCCTGTTTTGTTTCCCTTCAGTGCTTCTAAATTATCTTTTGTACTGTGAGCCCCAGATTTGTCACAGGCTGTTTTTAAAGTTCCATTCTAATTTCTCTACTTTTCCACGGCTCTCCTGATTTGCTGCATCATTTGTTACAGGAATATGTATAGACTAATCATTTCCTGTTTGAACATTTCCTGTTGTGAGTACCACTTTTAAAACAAAAATCCGAATAAGTTGCCTTTTTATCTCATTGAAATTGGCCTTTATCCAGTCAAGTATCAATATCAATGGTTGCTTTCCTTTTCCATTTTTATGCAAAACCTAATTTTGTTATGGTAGCTGTTGTCTACCTTTAAATATCTCTTTTTACTTAATAGTGTCACAGGTCAGCTGATGTTAACACCGCAATGAAGTTACTGTGAAAATCCCCTAGTTGCCACACTCGGCACCTATTCGGGTACATGGAGGGAGAAATTAGCCTGGCCAACGCACCTAACCAGCGCCTCTTTCAGACTGTGGGATGAACGGAGCACCCAGAGGAAACCCACGCAGACACGGGGAGAATGTGCAGACTCTGCACAGACAATCACCCAAGCCAGGAATCGAACCCAGGCCCTTGGCGTTGTGAGGCAGCAGTGCTGACCACTGTGCTGCCCCTACTTGCCTATTAAATGTACTAGAATTACATTCATTTTGCTTTTTCCTGGTTGGACTAGAAAAAACTAACACAGAAAGCAGTCTGGGGACATTGGAGAAACCCTTCCCTTTCTTTGCCACACACAGTTAAATCTCAATGGGTCAAACTTGGATGACACGGAATTTTGCTTGTGTCACAGTTATCAACACGTTCCCACTGGCAGAACAGCAAAAGGCATAGAACAATGCCTTTTATATCGCTGAAATTCCATGGTGGTCAATCTGATTTCGCCAAATTTTCGCTCAGCATGTTAAAAAAAAAGCAAAAGTTCCTCACAAAGTAAGTGCAAGCAAGCTGGCCTCTTCCACCAGGGGTCGCGTGACCATGCTGACCAATCAGAGCAGAGTGGTTAGATCTAAGCATGCCAAAATATGAAATGCTGGACAAGTCATCATCTCACATCGAGATCTCTCTGTGAGGCTGCATGCAAGTAAGGAGAAAGCTGTGGGAAAGCTAAAAGCATGGTTGATCGGACAGAAGGTGAAGTTGACAGAGGAAGTGGAAAACCTTGGTGAAAAGCGGACATTGTGAAAGAGTGGGATATTCTGCCATCAAGTTTGTCCAGCAGTCTGAACACCAAGGACAACATCTTGGAATAATTCAACACACAGACATTGTCTCCAGCCAAGAAAGAGAATGAGAATGACAACTTATCCTGATATCAAAGATGCCCTGCTTTTTATGGCAGCCTGAGCAGAGAAGATCCCCGTTACGTATGTTGGGCCCCTTTCAGGAAATGGGTTATGTTACCTGGGGTGTGGGTGAGCTGGTTGGGAACCGCCCTGAGTGGGCAATCAACATTTGGAGTGTGGAGTAAGTAGACTGAATAAAAATCTGTGTTCCCTGACACCTGGCTATGGATTAGTTCTTGAGGAGACACCTCAGTACTAAGAGATTTAACAATCCCCATCTTGCATTTGTAGGCATATGAGTTACATAGAGACACATTCATGTTGCAAGTCGGGCTTCGACTCCTATCGCAAAACTGCGTAAGTTGCTGTTCAACATGTTTCCCCTGGGATTTGACTCATCAAGGGATTACATATTACACTTGGCTCCCTACTACAAATCTTTCCCAAAAAAGCCTGCCAGCAGTGTGTAATTTTTCAACATTACTCTGGTTGCGGGAACAGCTGACTCATAAAAAGCAGGGCTGAGCTGAAAGGAACCCAGCCACTGCAAGCTTGAGTGGCGTTAAATGGACCTCTTTGCAAAGCCTTGATTAAGTGGGCAGGGTGAGACAAGAGACATCCTCCAAATTCAACTGAAGTATCATCCTTCTCAAATGTGTGTATGTTGCATAAATGGAAGATCACATCTGCCTGCTCAAGTATTTGAAAGATGCCACATCTTAATTCAAACGAGTATGGTGGCCTAGTCAACATTTCTTCCTCAATTTACAACATCTGGAATAGTTACCTGGTTATTCATTTATCTACTGAATGCAAAACCTTGCTGTGCGTAAACTTGTTGCTGTGTTTACCCTACATCAGAATAGTGACTGCATTTCAAAGTAATCAACTGGCTGCAGAGTCTTTTGGGATGCCTTGGAGTTATGGTGAAGTACTATGGGAGGAACTTTCTGGTCTCTCTACGGTGTCTTTGTGGTGGCGGGAGGTGGCGTGCTGTTCAATGGTGGTGGGATCTTTTGATCCTGCCATTGTCAATGGAATTTCCCACTGCCTGCACCCCACATTGCTGGGAAACCTGTGGTGGGGTGTGCTGTTGGCGGGAGGATCCCCTGGCGTGAACAGCAGGAGTGTGGCGACTAGAGGATTTTCACAGTAACTTCACTGCAGCGTAATGTAAGCCTAGTTGTGACTGATAAATAAAATTTTACTTTGGATTGGAGGCATTGGGATAAAGGTTATTGGGTGTGGGGTGCAGGATCATTCATGGAGGCTCCTCGGGCAGACACCTGAATTCAGGAGGTAGACACACTCACTTCCCAAGTCCTCACCTCCACGAAGCTGCCTAGACTCAAGAAACCAGGCCAACAGCAGCAGCACCTTCCTGGAGTGGATTAGTCCCCGGCCAACTTCTAGCCTCAGTTAAAGGTGGAAATGGGCCAGTTGGAGGCTGGTCGGGAAATTGATTTTCCAAGCATTAAATCTCCAACTAACCCATACACATCCTCTTTTTTAAGGTTAACATCACCCCACCCCCTTTTGTCTCTAGTAGTCTCCCTCAAATAATCAATGTACAGAGCATTGCCTTAAAATATGACTACATGCCATGGGAAATGGACACTTTCCTGCCATGGGTTGGTTCTTGTGATGTAAGTTGGTGGGGAGCAAGTCCACAAGAAGAAACGCTACCTCGCTGTCATGTAATGGCCAATTAGCCTTTAATAAGCTGGTGGTGGGAGTTTTGCCCCTCAGGGACAGGAAATCCTGTCTCAGAGAGATCATCGCTGGAGTCAGGCACCAAGGTAAATTAGTGGGGATTTCAGCGGGAACAGGAAGGCCCAAGGAAGGCGGATAGAAGGATGGGGGCTGGGTTTGAATCGTTAAATGAGATTTCAATAGCCTGAGAGCAGGCGGGCCACCCAATATCTCCACCATTTCCTGTAAAATCTAATACAGGTCAGGGTGAGTGGGTGGGCTCAGGCCAAGTGTGGAATCTTGTGCTCTTCTCCAACGGGTTTAGTGGCCATGCGGCATTTCATCAGGCAGAAGGGTGATGAGTTGGGATCCCACAACCTTCCTGGCTTGTCAACAATTAAGTCCGTGGAGAGATAGCCTGTGGATGGCCTTCCTGACCTCCCTGCCAATTGAAGCCCTTAAGTGGGCAATTAATGCCTAATTAAGGGTCTCATCCCAGCCCCGCTGGTATTAACTGAGCAGTTGGGGTGTGGGCGGTGCTGCTTGCTATGTGGTGGACATGACAAGCAAACCGTGATATGTTTGCTTGCCGGTTCTTTGGTGGGAGTAGGGAGGGAATCATTGCTCAAAGGCACTGAATGTCTGATCGATGGACCTGGCATTGGGAAGGGGGTGAGGGACCTGCTCGGAGCCAACCCCCTGCTCTTGTTCCCCACCCCCACCCCACCACTCACCTTGAGGCCTAGATCCTGGGCCTTTGGTGGGTGCCGTTCCAGCAACAGCCATCACCTCTGAGTAGAGCTGCCATTCAAAAGAACTGCTGTTTCTGATTGGCCAGCAACTCCCAGCAGGCAGCTTTTCTGCCCCCAGAAACCTGCTTCCAGGGGAAGGCCCAGCAGGAGCTTGTCAAAGTAGCTAAACTGGAATGCAATACTAACGGGCCTGCCTGGAAAGAGGCGATGCGGGGCTCTCAACTGCTTTCCAGTTGACAGTTGAAACCCTGTTATGATTCTGCCCATTGGTTTTACAAGACCCCCTCCCTCCACACCCCCCCCCCCCCGACCCCGCCTTCAAACCCTTGAATGACATGGAGGCACAAAATTGAGTTTGTCACCTTGACTGCCAGTAGCGACAGGGGTGTTTGTTAGAATGACGACTGTTGCCTCATCATTTTCCTGCTGGCTTTTAGCATGTTAAAGCAGTGCCCAGCTAACTGATGCAAGCAGACCTCATTTCATGCAAAAGGTCCTCCTCAGCATTCCTTTATTCACCTTCTTCTTTTGCCTCCAAATAAGAGCAGTGGTGAATACTATGCACAATAGCTGTGACAAAAATTGAAATTAAAAGTAGTTCAGCTTTAAGAAACTGCTGCCATGAATGCCAAAACGTAATTGGGCTTCAACATGCATGTTCCATGGGCAGGTGTTTAACACAACAACACTATTCATGCATAAAACTGGTAGAATTGAATAAGAACTCATTACCATTAAACTGTGAAAATGGAACTCTCAGCTGGATAGCAATGAGAAATCAGCACGGACCCAGCAAAAGTGGAACTTGTGCCATTTCCCGGCACTCAATTAGGCTGCCAGGAATTCCCCTACAACTCTCAAACTCAAAGACTCGAAAATCTGAGCTGCAGCCAGCAGCCATGTTTTTGTTGCCAAAATGTCTCAATTAATTCTTGAGACTTGTATATTTAAACATGTACTATTTATTGTTAGTCTTTAACTATCTGCAGATCCCAGGTTATTGCCACGCATGGTGCTGATCACCATGCAGGCAGGTTTCAGAGTATTCGCTCTGAGTCTGTTACCATGCAACTCTTCACATCATGCTATGGGT
This sequence comes from Mustelus asterias, assembly GCF_964213995.1. Classification (NCBI taxonomy): domain Eukaryota; kingdom Metazoa; phylum Chordata; class Chondrichthyes; order Carcharhiniformes; family Triakidae; genus Mustelus; species Mustelus asterias. The sequence goes on from NC_135816.1 coordinate 51,562,496, forward strand.
AGTGCCATTCTCCATGGTGCCAGTCCCATGTTAACTCTTGCTCTGCTGAGCACCTTTGCAGTCCAAAGACATGCACATAACATCACAACGTCCCACTTTTCTTCTCCAAAGAAATCTTTCCTCCCTTCCAACAGATTATTACAGTATAATTTTTACTTGCTATTCTTTCTCCCCTAGCCTCAGGTCTCTGACTTTATGAATTGAGACGATCTTGAGGGTTGACAGCGCTTCCAAATCTCAGTCTGTCCATGTTTGGAGGAATGGCAGTAGTCCTGTGTTTCTGGTCATTCATTATCTCCGTTTGATTTGCTTTCTGCGCTCCTTGTGTTTCCCTTTATTAACAATACGTCTGCTCATTTTAGACATTGTAGGTTTGTCCCGTTCCTTGTGAAGGGAGTGTGTACTCCTTTCATTCCTTGAGTGGACTCGAATTTTCCTTTACCATGGTGTCCACCATGATCTTGATGGATGTTTATGCTTCGCAAATGGAACCTTCACCTTCACTTGTTTCACAATTTCAGCCACACATCTGTTCGCTGTTTTACTTCCAAATCACTCTGGAAGCTTATGAATCTTTTCATTCAGCTCAATGGTTTTCAGTATGTCCGAGACATCCAGTGCTTTTTCTTCTACTAGTGCCTTGCGCCTGTGATGGATTTACAGTTTCTGATCTTATTTCTGTCTTTGCTTCCCCTGTCTGCAGCCTGGAAAGTCTGACCACTTTTCCTTTCAATGCTTCCTCTTTTTCATTCAACTCCTTCTTCTGTTTCTTTATTGTAGTTTTAGGCTTCCTCCTGGAAGATGGAACATTACTAAGTCTTCCCCGCCAACTATTTCTTCAGTTTGTTCATAATGGCGTGAAACACATTTTGCTTCTCTTAGTAATCTTCCTGAGGAATAAACCTTGACGTAAGGAGTTTGTGCAACATGTGAAGGCCTTTCAACAGATTTTCTTTTTCTTTGCAAAGCTTGCATGCTTCATCTTGAACTTGACTGTAATTCAGCAAAGTCTCCTCAAGTTTCTTCTGCCATGCTTCAATTCAGCTTTTAAAGACAGTCTTCATTTCTTCATGTTACTCAATGGCCAGACATTCCCTTTGTATTTGATCTTGAAGGATAATCAATTGTTCTTTCAACTGTTTATTTCCTTGTTGACCTGGTGCCAACTATCTTTGGGTTTCAATGCTTTTATTTCATTGTTACTGATAGTTCCAACACTGAAGTAACATTCAACATTGTGTTTAGTTCCTTATGTTTTTCCACGGCTGCATGTTGATTCTTCAAGGAGTCTTCCAGGGTTGCAGCTTATTTACATGCCTTTTCTGCCTGCTGATTTGCCTCAGAGTAAATCTGATTGAGTTTTTCCAACTCTTGCCTTGATTTGCCAACTGCGTGATTGAGGGTCATTTTTTTCTTCCTGGTACCTTTGCTTTGTTTCTGAAATTTGTTTGTTCAGATCTCAAACAGTTTCGTTCATTGAAGACTTCAGTTCATTGTGCGTTTTCAAAGATATATACTCAGCTTGAATCTTATGCTTCAAATCTTCCAAATCAGCTCTGATGCAAACGTTTCATGGTAAATCAGTTCAATTGCTTCTTGCATGGTTTGCTTCTTTGAGTTACCACAGGTAGTTTTCCTTCATTCACAGTCATCTACTCACTCCATTGTGCCACATGCTGTTGCAGTTTGGGTACTGTGGTAGCATTTTTAAGGAGTTCTACATTTAAGCCATTCCGCTGCTTTTCAGCCATTTTCTTCTGCGCTAAACCCTTTGGCTTGTGCGTGTCATTGCACTCACATGGCCAGCAAACATCTTGTAACTGATTTAGATGTTGTCTCCCTCACTCTGGGGTCTTTAGTTGCCCTCAATGCTTTATTGAGAGTTGCCCTCTCTCTGGAATCTTTTGTTGTCTACTCTCTCCGGTCTTTTGATGCCCCCTCTCTCTGGGATCTTTTGTTGCCCTCGGTGCCTTACTGGACTTTTTCTTTTTAAGAAAAAAGCCAAAGCAGTGATTATTTCTTTTTTAGCTCCACGGGCTAATGGGGGCGATTCTCCAGCTCCGTGCACTCAGGTTCAAATTACATTATGGCTGGAGAATCTCACAAGAGGGGCCATTACGCGATTGGCGTCGGAGAGAACCTCTTTTGGGATTCTCCCTGCATTTACCCTCCCCGCGCGATGTAATTTGGTTTATCCCCAGTGAGGGCGTGAACCAGATTAGCAGATTCAAATCTGCATTTAAATATGCATTTCTGGATTTTAGCCAGATTCACCCGGCTCTCAGGATTAACCCAGCCCCCAGGATTCACCGACCCGCCAACGCAACAGGTAGCCTGCAGAAGCCACTACTGGTTTCCACAAATGGAGACCAGGTGTGATGGCAATGCCAGGAGGCTCGGAGGCCATTGGAGCTCCTGGATGGCCAAGGACATATCTTGGCATTGCACCCTGGCACTGCCAAGGGAGAAGCCATCAAGGGGCAGGGTCCAAAGTGGACAGAGTCCATAGACAAGCTCATAGTGGGGATATGCAAATGTGAGAGAACTTTGATAGGGGTACATGTTCATAGCTCTTTGAAAGTGGAGTCACAGGTGGACAGAGTGGTGAAGAAGGCATTCGGCATGCTTGGTTTCATCGGTCAGAACATTGATTACAGGAGTTGGGACGTCTTGTTGAAGTTGTACAAGACATTGGTAAGGCCACACTTGGAATACTGTGTGCAGTTCTGGTCACCCTATTATAGAAAGGATATTATTAAACTAGAAAGAGTGCAGAAAAGATTTACTAGGATGCTACCGGGACTTGATGGATTGAGTTAGAAGGAGAGGCCGAATAGACTGGGACTTTATTCTCTGGAGCGAAGGAGGCTGAGGGGTGACCTTATAGAGGTCTATAAAATAATGAGGGGCACAGACAAAGTAGATAGTCAATATCTTTTCCCAAAGGTAGGGGAGTCTAAAACTAGAGGGCATAGGTTTAAGGTGAGAGGGGAGAGATACAAAAGTGTCCAGAGGGGCAATTTTTTCACACAGAGGGTGCTGAGTGTCTGGAACAAGCTGCCAGAAGTAGTAGTAGAGGCGGGTACAATTTTATCTTTTAAAAAGCATTTAGATAGTTACATGGGTACAATGGGTATGGAGGGATATGGGCCAATTGCGGGCAATTGGGATTAGCTTAGGGGTTTAAAAAAAAAGGACGGCATGGGCAGGTTGGGCCGAAGGGCCTGTTTCCATGCTGTAAACCTCTATGACACTGCAGCGAACGGAGATTTGATTGAGTGCTAAATTCTCCATTCTCATTGGCAGTGCTAGTGGGCCATATGAGAGCAGAGAATTCTGGCTGTAGTCATTTTGTTGGAGAATTGCGCCAAATGATACCAAAGTGTAAATGTGCAGTTATAAGCACTGGATACACCCATGAAAAGAACTGCTTATTATTCATGGTAACTTTAAGAACTTTAAAACTTTAAACTTAAACTTGTTTGTGAAGTGCCTTTTATTGATTTAAATGTATTTGCAGGATTAAAACCTGTGGAAATCTCCATGAATTTTGCAAGAAATATTACTGGAGAAACACAATGGGCCCGATTTTACCATTTTCATTCTAAGTGCTGAATCTGGGCACAATTCAGATCCGACTTAGAAATCTGCTTTCAGGCACCCCGTATGCACTTCGCCTGAAAAAAAAATCGCCAGTCGGAATTGCGCTGTGGGCGGGACTTAGCGTGCCCGAAATGATCGGAGCTCTGAACTGCACATGCGCAGTGGGGAAAATAAATTTGAAAATCGCGCTGCTGTCACATCGCTCCCAGGCAACAAAAAGCGGATAAAGCGACCCGGGAGCGATGGTCTCCACAGACATAACCCCACCCCTGCAACATAACTTTCCCCCTTATCCACCCACCCTCCCCGCTACCCAGACCGATCGCGACCCTCAGCCCCCTTTCCCCCCACCGATCGCCCGCAGAGTGCAGCGGACACCCCTCCCCCCCCCCTCCCCCCGACCACCGGAGATCCATCTGGCCTCCCTCCCAGTATATTTCACATACTCACAGCCGAGTACTTCGACAGTTTCACTCATTAAGTGCATGTGCACTATTATAGCTGTGGAATTCCTTCTCTCTGCTGCCTGTACTTGCAAAATCCACCGAGGTACATATCCAGGCCTTTATTGAAGTTGTGTAATGAAACATATAGGTGCGTATACAAATAACCGTTGCTTGATTCAACAACCTTCGCAATTGTGTTTAGCAACAGCCAACTTGCAGTAAATTCTAAGTGCTGCATTTCTAAGTTTAGAAGACAATTTGGGAAATGGTAATAAGATAATTTCTACTTCTTCTGAACTTGCTGGTGTAGGGGAAAAAAAACAACATTCATGGCAAGTGAAGTATAATCTAAGTAGCACTTATAACAGGAATGATCAGAATTAGAAATGTAATGGGATAGAATTAACCCTCCCCCTCCCCAGAGAATGATCAGGCCTCCCCCCCCCACCCAGAGAATGATCGGGCCTCCTCCATCCACCCCCCCCCCCCCCCCCACCCAGAGAAAGTTCAGGCCTCCCCTGCCCCCCCCCCCCCCCCCCTCAACCAGACAACAATCTGCCCTCCCTACCCCCCAACCAGAGAATGATCGGGTCCGTCACCGCTCCCCTCCCCCCCCTAACCGATCTGAGTCAGAGAGCCGTTGGAAGCGCTGAACTTACCTCTTGAGCAGCTGCAGCGCTGAGCAAGTCTGTTTTGCGCTGAATCTGGACGCGCAAACGTGGTGGTAAAGTGGGAAATGCTGATAAAGCTGGGCGGGCAGTTCATTAATTCAATTTAAATGCATGCAAATTCATTTAAATCGCCGTTGCGCCCGTTTCAGGGGCGAATCGGATCGCGGTCATTCCCGGGTCTCGGTAAAGTGGGCATCTGCGCAGACGTGGACTGCGTTAATAGCCTCATGCCCGACTTTACCGCGTTTTCGCGCCCGACGCAATGGTAAAATCGGGCCCAATGGGGTGGGATTTTCCAGCTGTTCCTATTGGTGGGATCTTCCAGTCTCGCTTAGGGCAAGCCCCCCGCCCCTCATGGGTTCCCCGGTAGTGGAGAGTGCATACAATAGGTGAACCCTGTTGAAAGTGGCCAGACCGGAAGATTGTTCTGCCTGCTAATGGCAGGGCACCTCCGCAAAACTCGGCGGGGGTGCGGGGGGGGGAATCTCACCGTATGTGGTAAGTACCAGTAAAACACATGTGAGTAATTAGTACATGAAGAAATAAATCATTTACAGGAATATCAAATGTTAAGTATGCTGATGTCAAAATAAATTCTCAACATGTGCCAAATGAATAATCCTGAGTATGAAATACTGATTATTATATCCAAATATTTACACTGAGAATATTAATCATTGTTCAAGATTCAACAAGAATTGCTGTTGATTTCACATTCCTTAAACTAAGTCATATTTGCAGTATTTGCAAATCATCAGGAATCATAACCTTTGAAAAAGATCTTCATTTAAAACTCAATCACACTAATTGTTTGTTTTCCAAATAGCAAAGCTGCCAATTTTTCTGTTTTAACTAGCATTTTGCCTGGCACATGATCCAAAGAACTCATTGATGATTGCAACAGTGCCATCAGAAAGCAATTAGAAGTACCTTGACTCTTGCTCAACCCAAGAGATATTTTCCTACTGTCATTGCATAATGTGTTTATCCTAAAGGAAATTTCCACAGGCTTTAATATTCTCCTACTGTCATTGCATAAAGTGTTTATCCTTAAGGTTTGAATTCTGCAAGTACATTTTTTAAAAAATCACAAACAAGTTTAAGTTTAAAGCTAAAGTTTAAAGTTTTAAATATTTAAAGTTTATTTATTAGTGTCACAAGTAGGCTTACATTAATATTGCAATGAAGTTACTGTGAAAATCCTCTAGTCGCCAGGCTTCGGCACCTGTTTGGATATGCTGAGGGACAATTTAGCATGGCCAATCCATTGATATAGCAACAAAGATAAACTATATTGAAGTTATTACGGGATAGGGTTTAGCGATGCAAAATTGGCATTTCCTATTCGGCATTTTGTTTAGTAATGCTGGCTGCCGTCACATCTGAGAATATTACCTTAATATCACAAGCTGTCGAATAAAACCAAAATGTATACAGGTTGGTTGCTGCTTTATCAGCTGAGTTGACAGCCAGGGAAGCCAATGAAAATGAAGGGATTAAAACTTTAGAAAAATCAGAAGGGAACAAACTGGGATTCCCTACTTCCTTGCTGTGGATTTCCCCAATTCAATTGTAATCTGGTCAACCTGCAGACGATCTTTCATTCATTCAGGTACCAAGAGGTTCTCGGAATCACAGGTAAGACTTTGCAGTTTCTATGCACTTTTGGATCAAAAGCCTACCTCCTTGTAAGTACAATATGATCAAGTACTATTATGTATAGCCTAGTAAGAGTCAGCACCTTTCAGAAGTAGAAGAGAAGAGTTTATGTATTTCTGGTGGGTTTTTGTATTCATTCAGTGTTATATGGAAACGGAGAATCCTTTGTGATGGCCATGTGGCAAAATGGACACTGGTGTAAACTCAGCACACAATTAAAACATCTTAATCCCACATGCTTGGCAAATGTTAATGAATTTGTTTTTAAAATAGATGTATAGTTGATACCCCAAAATAGTATACTATGGAAAAGGGAAACTGAAATGAAAATGATAAAATAAAACTGCTACCCGTCAGTTATCCGGACAACAAGTCATGAGGCAGGCACATGTTTTCTGTGGAAAAATGCATGTCTGCTCTCAATCAAGGATCTGAGTCATAACCAAATGTCCAATGCCCGCATTAAATTTTAAATGAAAACATGTGCAACAATATCCAACGGCAATACAAGGGGAGTTTAATCCTCTCATCTTATCTCTGCTAGAGTACTTGTACTGGAGTTACAGAGGGATCAACTGATACTCACATGCTTTTTGCAAGTGGGTCTAATATGTATAAATATACATGGTTGCGTATTGAGTCTGAGTTAAAAATTGAAGCCTAAATGTATTATAAATAATTATAATGTTTTGCTTTAACAAGACTGAATTGATGGTATACTGTAATTATGCTCATTTTTATTTCACTTACGGTCAGGATACCAAAATTGGACTCTGCATCCTTTGGCTAGGAAGAGTGGGATAGGTGGATAGGAAGCAGCTAGGTTTCTCAACCTCGATCATATCTAAAGGTTCCTCCTGGATAAAGTGTTTTTGTGGACAGTGACATCGTAGTAATGTTACTGGATTAGTAATCCAAAAGGAGGAATTCAATTCTCAGCATGCCATTTCAATTCAACTAGTTAAGAAATCTGGAATTAGTATTCGTGGTTATGAAACTAATAGATTGTCACAAAAATCCATCTAGTACCTGAGGTAATGAACTCTGCTGTCCTTACCCCGTCTGGTCTATGTGTGACTCCAAACCTACCCTCAAATCTGAACAACTATGAGGTGCTACGCAGAACTATAGGAATATTGGAATTAGGAGCAGAAAGAGGCCATTTGGCCCATCGAGCCTGCTCTGCCATTCATTATGATCATGGCTGATCATCCACCTCATCCCTTTTGTTTTCTCTACCCCAGAAATCTATTAATTCCTGTCCCGACATGTTCAGTGATTGAGCTTCCACAGCCTTCTGCGGTAGAAAATTCCAAAGATTCACCACTCTCAGTGAAGAAATTCCTCCTCAGCCCAGTCTTAAATGGCTTGTCCCTTATTCGGAGACGGTCTCCTGTGTCTAAACTCACCAATCAGGGGAAATATCTTATTCATTTTTACACTGTCACATCCTGTAAGAACTTTATAGGTTTCAATGAGATCGTCTCCCATTCTTTAAAACTCGAAAGAATACAGTCTCCTCAGTTTCTCCTCATAAGACAATCCTAGCATCCCAGGGAATAATCTGGTGAACCCCCGTTGCACTCCCTCTGTGGCAAGTGCATGCTCCTTTAGATTAGGAGAACAGAACTGTATACAATGCTTCAGGCTCTATACAATTGCAACAAGACATCTTTACTCCTCTACTCAAATCCCCTTGCGATGAAGGCCAACATACTATTTGCCTTCTTAATTGCTTGCTGCATCTGCATGCTAGCTTTTGGTAACTCATAAACGATGTCAGCAACCTCTCACCATTAAAGAAATACGCTGGGGCCAATCTCATGAAAAATATTCTAAGTACAGAATGAGCGTGAAAATGGGAGAGTTTCGAATCTGTTTTCTTGGTGAGTCCAAATCTGGTATCTTATGCACTTAGCACAAGAAAGAAAATCCAGAAATCGGATTTCCGCCTGTAGGGGGAGGGGTTTAAATTGCCAGAAAGCTGGCTGATAGCAGCAAAGGGCGGTATTGTGCATGTGTAGGTCTTTGCTCTGAGCAGCAGAGACCTGTCACACAGCCTCTGCTGCTTTCAGCTGGCCTCCATGGCCTAAACCCAGGGTGGCCGATCACGGCCTGTCGGCCGGCAGAGCATGATGGTAAGATCGCCCCCTCTGCCTTTCTGTTTTTTCTACCAAAGTGAATAACATCACACTTGTTCACATTATATCTAATCTGCCACACTCTTGCCCATTCACTTAGCCAGTCCAAATCCTCTTGAAACCTTCTTTCATCCTCTTCACAATTCACATTCCCACTTAGTTTTGTGTCATCAGCAAATTTGGAAATATAATGCTTGGTCCCAACATCCAAATCATTTATATAGATTGTGAACAGCTGTGGGCCAAGCAATGATCCTTGCGGTACCCCATTAATAATAGTCTGCCATCCTGACATGGACCCATTTATTCATATGCTGTATTTCTGTCTATTAACCAATTTGCAATCCACAATAGTTTATTACCCATAGTTCTATGTGTTCTAATTTTGTTTACTGGCCTCCTGTGTGGCATCTTATCAAAAGCCTTCTGAAAATCCAAATGCACCATATCCATGGGTTCTCCTTTATCAATGCTACAAGTAACATCTTCAAAAAAAAAAAGGACAAGTTTATCAAACATGATTTCCCTTTCATAAATCCATGCTGACTGTCCAATGATATCATTATTTTCCAAGTCCCCAGTAATCACATCCTTTATACCAGATTTTAACTTTTTCCCTAACACTGACGTCTAACAAACAAGTTTATAGTTCTCAGTTTTCTCTCTCTCTCTTCCTTCTTAAACAGTGGGGCTACATCTGCTACTTTCCAGTCTGCAGAAACCTTTCCAGAATCCACAGACTTTTGAAAGATACCCAACAATCTCTATAGTCACCTCCTTTAACACTCTGGAATGCAGCTCATCTAGCCCAGGGGATTTATCGGTATTTAATCCAATTATTTATTCAAGCACTACTTCGTTCTTGATACTAGTTAATTTCAGTTCATAATTTTCACTGATCCCACAGTTCCCTAATTTTTCTGGGTGATTTTCTGTATCTTCCTCTGTGAGGACCACAAAGGCCAAATTTTTCCGGCTGTTCTCACGGCAGGATCTCCCGGTCCCGCCGACAGCTTGTGAGTTCCCTGGCGGCAGAGGGTGCGAACAACAGGAAAACCCATTGGGGACAATTTTACCATTGCGTTGTGCCCGTTTTTGGGCGCAACCCTGTGGTAAAGTCGGGCATAAAGCGCTTAACGTGATTAGCACCGATTTCCGCAGCCGGCGCCGTTTTAAGAGCGCCGGATTTCCAGCGCAGTCAGCCTCTGGCCGGAAATGGGCAAGAGGCAGGTTAACGCCTCTTGCCCATTAAAAATTTATGTTAATGTTGTTTTACATTTGCTTAGTGAGCTTGGCGCTCGATCATCCGGGCCTGCCCTGCTTTATGACCTCGCCGGGAAAGGTTCTCACCAGCGAGAAATAGACATGCTCCCCATGAACAAGGAGCAGTCGACTTGGCCTCGCCGGTGGAACCAGAGGCCATTGAGGTTCCTGGGAGTAATCGAGGGGAAGAAGGGGTACCCCTTGGGCAGTGCCAGACTGGAAGTGTCACCCTGGCGCCTGGGCAAAGCCCACAGAGGTCCACAATCGGTGGGGGAGGGAGGACCGCGATCGGTCTGGGCGCAAGCCCCCACGATTGCAGGTGGGGAGGGGGAGGGGGTGTTGCTTCAAGCTGTCTGCACTATCAGAGGCCTGACAGCTCTCTCTTTTCTGTCAGACCCCTGCTACTGCTAATGCACATATGCAGTATCAGAGGCCTGCACATGCGCACTAACTTCCTCTGTAGGGTTTCGGGCTTCTGCTGCGAGCAACAGACTTGCTCAAACTTTTGCAGGCGGAGTGTGTATGGGGGAGGGGGGGGGGGCAACATGCTCAAAAGACGGATCTGAAACTCTCCCAGTTTCCCCGCCCAGCTCTTAGAAAAAAAAAGGTAAAATCGCCCCCATTGACAACGGCGGGAACAGAAGATCCTGCATGTGGTCAATGTCGGGCCATCTTCTCAAAACAGGGGTGGTGGGGTGGGGGAATCCCACCAAAAGTGATTGTTTAGTTTCTCCGCCATTTCCCTATTCTCGAGTAAAAGCTCTCCCATCTTGACCTGGAACGGACCCACATTTTTCCTTGTTAATCTTTTTCTTTTCACATTCCTTAAAGAAGCTTTTGCAGTCTGCCTTTATGTTATTCACTAGCTTGCATTCATATTCTCCTTTCCCTTTCTTTATCAGTTTCTTGGTCATCCTTTGCTGGATTCTGAATTGCTCCCAATCCTCGGGTTTACCCCACTTTTCCTGGCAATCTTATAAAGTCACTTCCTTTGATCTAATGCAGTCTTTAACTTTTTTTATTAGCCACTTTGGTATTCCAGTACAACCTGTAACCTCAAGGCCTGACATACCCCTCACTCCATCGTTATCATCAAGTGAGGGGAACAATACTGGTTCAATAAGACGTTGGGAAAGCATTCAATACGAGCTAAGAAACAATAGAAACACAATGACATTAGTGAGCGCATTCTATTGGTCACCAACTCGAGGAAAAAGGTATTGAGGAACAAATTTGCTAAGAAATTACAGAGAGGTGCAAAAACTATAGTCTAATTATAATGGGGACAGGACAAGGAAAGAGGTTCTACATAGACAGCATTAGAATCAATCATTAAGGACGTTATAGCTGGGCACTTAAGTTATTTGAAGGAGTAACATGTGCTGTAGATAAAGGGGAGCCTGTGGGCATGCTGTATGTGGATTTCCAGAAGGCACTTGGTAATGTGCTACGTCAAAGCTTATTGCAAAAAATAAAAGCACATGGTGTAAGAGGTAATTAGCATGGATAGAAGATTGGCTGGCAGGCAGAAAACAGAGAGTATGCATAAATGGGTCTTTTTCTGATTGGTAGAAGGTGTTGAGTGAGTTCCCACAGGGGTCTGTGCTGGGGCTCAACTTTTTACAATTTATATCAGGTGACTTAGATGAGGGGAGTGAAGGCATGGTGGCTAAATTTGCAAATGACTCAGGGATAGGTAGGAAAGTATGTTGTGAAAAGAACATAAGGGGGTTGCAGACAGATGTAAATAGGTTGAGTGAGTGGGCAAAATTCTGGCAGTATTATGTGGGAAAAAGGAATTGTTCAGATTGGCAGGAAGAATAAGAGGGATCTTGGTGTTCTAATTCATGAGTCACAAAAACTTAGTATGCAGGTACACGTAATTAATAAGGCTAATGGAATGCTAACCTTTATTATGAGAGGAATTGAACATTAAAATAAGGATATTATGCTTCAGTTATACAGGGCATAGGTGAGAACACATCGCGAATATTGTATGCAGTTTTGGTCTCCTTATTTAAGGAAGGATGTAAATGCTTTGGAGGTGGTTCAGAGGAGATAACCTGGAATGAGCAGGCTGTCTTAGGAGGATAGGATGGACAGACTGGCCTCGTTTCCATTAAAGTGAGGATGACTTGATTAAAATATGTAAGATCCTGAATGGATGTGGAAAGGATGCTTCCTCTTGTGGTTGAGTCCAGAACTAGGGGGCACTGTTTTAAAATTAGGGGTTACCCTTTTATACAGAGGTGAGAAGAAATATTTTCTCTGAGAGTTGTGCGACTTTGGAACATCTGCCTCTTAAGGTGGTCATTGAAAGTCTTTAAGTCAGAAGTAGATAAATTCTTAAATAAACAAAATACTGCCGATGCTGGAATCTGAAACAAGAACATAGGAAGCTGGGAAACTCAGCAGGTCTGCCAGCATCTATCAGGAGAGAAACACAGTCAACGGACCAGAGAATCCTGTTGCCGTGAACGGCCAGAGAATCCCGTCCAAGGTTTCGAGTCTGGACCCTTCACCCAAATAGAATTAAGTGGGGCAGGACTATTATCAGTGTGATGAAAACATATGGGTGGCACAGTGGTTAGCACTGCTGCCTCACAGCACCTGGGACCCGGGTTCAATTCTAGCCTTGGATAATTGGCTGTGTGGAATTTGCACGTTCTCTTCATGTCTGCGTGGGTTTCCTCTGGATGCTCCAGTTTCCTCCCACAGTCCAAAAATGTTCAGATTAGGTGATTTGACTTTGCTAAATTGCCCCTCAAGTAGGTAAAGTAGATTAGGGATTACAGGGATTGAGTGGCCGGAGGGTGGGGTAGGGAGTGGTGTGTGGGCATGGGTAAGATGCTGAGTAGATGTGGACACGATGGACTGAATGGCCTTCTTCTGCACTGTAGGTACTCCTTCTCCCTGGATTAAAAAGGAGATAGAAAGTAAGATGAAGAAGAAAATGAAAGCGAGAATCAGGTTGAATGTAAAATGTTCAGAGAGGAATGAAAAAAGTAATAAGAAAAACGAGAGTATGAGAAGAGACTTGCAACGAACACAGAAGGGAATCCAGAAGTCTTCCATTGGCATATTAATAGTAAAATGGTAATAAAAGAAGAGGTGGGACTAATTAGCGGACAAACAGTGGATCTATGAATGCGAGAGGGGATGACTGCATAGCAAATAAGTGAAGCATGGTAGTTGGCACTGCTGCCTCACAGCGCCAGGTTCAATTCCCAGCTTGGGTCACTGTCTGTGTGGAGTCTGCACAGTCTCCTTGTGTCTGAGTGGGCTTCCTTCGGGTGGTCCAGTTTCCTTCCACGGTCCGAAAGACATGCTGATTAGGTGTATTGACCATGCTAAATTCTCGCACAGTGTACCCGAACAGGCGCCAGAGAGTGGTGACTAGGGGATTTTCGCAGTAATTTCACTGCAGTGTTAATGTAAGCCTACTTGTGATACTAATAAAAAAAAGTACTTTGCACTGTCTTTACCAAGGAAGAAGATACAACTAAGGCATAGTGAAAGAGGAAATAGTTGAGACAGTGGTTGGATTAAAAATTGATAAAGAGCAGGTATTACAAAACTGGTTGCATTTATAAGTCACCAGGACTAGATAAAATGCATCTGAGAATACCAAGGGAAGTATGGGTGGAAATTGCAGAATGGCCATAATCCTCCAATCCTCTTTAGATATAGGGATGTTTCCGTAAGTCTGGAGAATTACAGATGTTGTACCCTTATTTAAAAAGGGGTGTAAGGGTTAGAGCAGCGACCATAGACCAATCAGTTTAACCTCAGTGGTGGGAAAGATTTTAGAAATTATAATCCAAGTCAAAACTAACAGCCACATGGACAAATGGACAAATGAATTAAGGAAAGCCAGGGTGGGTTTGTTAACAGCAAATTACGTCTAATTAATTTGATTTCAGGTTTTTTGATGAAGTAACAGATGATTGATAAAGGTAATCCTTTAATGTGGTTCACATAGACTTGCAAATAGCATTCGATCAAGTGGCACAGAACAAGCTCATCAGCAAAGTCCATGGAATGAAAGGGACATGGACGCACAGTTGGCTGAGTGTCAAGAAACGGAGATTAGTGGTGAATGGTTTTACTTGGGAGTGGATGAAGTTTGATAGTGAGGTTCCACAGGGCTCAATGCTCCTGATTTTCCCAACCTGTATTAAGGATACTAACTTAGCTGCACAGGGTACAATTTCAAAATGTGTTGGTGACACAAAACTTGGAAGTTTGTGAACTGTGAGGGGAATATTGACAGATTCCAAGAGGACTTATGGACAGGCTCATGGAATAGGCAGCATGGTGGCAGATGAAATTTTACAGGGAGAAGTGCAAAATGATACATCTTGGTCGGAAGAATGAGCAGAGGCAACATAAAATAAAGGATACAATTCTAAAAGGGATTCAAGAGCATAGGTACATGGGTTATATGCGCATAATGTTTTGAATGTATTAGGACAAGTTGAGAAAGTTAGTAAGACATATGAACCCTGAGCTTTGTAGAGGCATAGACCAGAAAACCACTGTTTCAATCTCAACTGGAGCAGTGTGTCCAATCCTGAGTATCACACTTTAGGAAGGATTTGAAGCCTTTAGAGAGGGTGCAGAAAATGTTTGTGAAATGGTTGCCAAGATGGAGAGACCTCAGTTAATGGATAGATTGGGTAAGCTCGGGCATTTATTGCTGGAGAGAAGATTCAACAGTGGTGTTCAAAATCATGAGTGGTTTGGACAGAGGAAATAGGAATAAACGGATGTTCCCACCTGTACAATGTCCACAAATCAAAGGACACCAATTTAAGGTAAACAAAGACAAAAGAACCAAAGGTGACACGAGGAAAAACTGTTAGGATCTGGAATGCACTACCTGAGGGTATGATGGAGGCAAATTCAATTGAGGGTCTCGAAAGAGAACTGATTAATTATCTTAAGAGACAATAATTGCAGGGTTATGGGGAAAGAGTGGAGAAAGAGACAAACGGAGCTGCACTTGCAGAGAGCCGGCATGGACATGAAGGGCCACTTGGCTTCCTTTTGTGGTTCAACCATCCTCTGATTCTATGCCAGGCGCAACACCAGGCATATCAAAGAATGAAGGGCCAACCTAGTGAAGTTACAACATAGGACACCATGCATGCTAAATAGTGGAAGCAGAAAATATGACCAAGCTAAGTGATTCCACGAACAATCAGATCAAAGTTCTTCAGTCCTGCACATCCAATGGTAGTGAAAAATTAAACTGTCCAGGGGAGGGGACTACAGGAACATTTCCATTCTCAATGATGGGGGAGCCAGTGCAAAAGACAAGGCTGAACAATTTGCATCCATCTTCAGCCTGATGAGGCAAGTTGATGATTCATGTGTTACAGATGGACGGATGTATGGGGAGGGTTAAACTGTGCTAATTTCTCCTCTCATCACCAATCTGCTTCTCCCTTTATAAGAAGTGGTGTATTTCCCAACCCTTCAGTTTTGGTGATATCCAATTTCTATTATCTATAAGACAAACTCAGAGGGTTAGTTTATTTGCACACACTCAAAATGCAGGAGAAGGTGTCACTAAATTGCATTCATACAATAAATGAGGAGGATGGAGAAAAAAGGATTTACAGTCATACAAAGAATCATGTGAGTCCAGAATCAAAAGTCCAGTGGTGAATTCTTTCACAGTGGTTGGCAGGCTGAATTGATGCTGAATAATTCATTCCTGTAGTAGACTTTTACAATGAGATAGACATGTGGAGTTATTAATTAGTCTACATCAGTCATGTGGGCAATGGTATAGAAGTTCAGAAGTTACAGTAGAAACTATGTAGAAAGGGCCAGGCATTCAAACCTGGCAGAGTCCCTGTGTTGCTGCTTGGTAGATGGAAGATGGCAGACTGATTTGCAATACAGGAAGACAGTATAACTGGTTCCCTCAGCTAAAGGGGTCATATGACACCCTACTCTCCACTTGGCTTTGACAGAGGGTGTGTATTCCTTTGCCAGGGTTCCTGAGATTGTTAATGTTCCAACAATTAAGAATTTGAAAGGAAGGTTGCAGGGCTCTTTGCCCAAGCAGATGACTTAGTTCCAGTAGGTCAGGCTTAGCTTATGAAATAAAGATGGCATTTGTATAATCCCCTCTGAATTTGGTCTCTGCAGTTCACAGAAATAACGAGGTGCAATTCTTTGCGATACTGCCCTGATAGTTTTATTGTTTGGGGGTCACAGCTAGACATAGCTTCAATCATTTTGAAGGTCATTGCCCAGTTTTCAAATTTTAGGAATTATACAAAAATCACTGTGGGTGCGATATTTCCGCCCTGCAGCACTGATCGATTAGCGTGGCGGGGCAGGAAACGTGACGGAGAATAAAACTGCGAATCGAGCCTAGTGTCAGGCCATTCACAATCCTCCCAGGCCATTTTTCAAGACATAATCAGCCTTGCGCTGGGGAAGGGGGCGAGGTTGATTTATATACATCATGTTTATTCAAATATGATTAGTGAGCCGGGGATGCAATAGTCCGGGCTCACGTAGCTTTCCGACCACGTTGGTTGAGGTCCTGAGGATCAGAGATGGTCCCCATCAACGAGCACCGGATGTGGTGGCCTCACCAGTGGGACCGGACGGTATGACTGCCCACTAGGCAGTGCCAAAGGAGTGGGGCTCAAGGGTGCAAGGCCAGATGGTGTAGGGAAGGGAGGTCGGTAGGAGGGAAAACTCTGCATTGGAGGTATGGGGGCTGGTGGTGTGGCCGGCAATTGTAGGTTGGAGCGGGGGTTGGTTGGGGGACAGCGGTCTTTGGGGGTGGGTGGCAGTTGGGAGGGGCAGCACCGATCCAGGGAGGGGGGGAGGTGGGGGGGTGATGTTCGACTGCCAAAAAAATTGATAGTGTGGGAAAATTGCTTGGGATAGCTTGCTGAAAAATGCCAGAGTGAAACACTCCAGTTTTCAGACTTTAGTGACACTTAGAATTTTGGGGGGAAAGTTCCGCCCGTATATTTCATAAAAATGTGATGCAAGGTCTTAACCCATAGTTGAGATGAGGCAGACTGATTGTCCTTGACATCAAGACATCATTCAGTGGCGTCAAGAGCCCCAGCAAATATGAAATGAATTCTGTGATTTTGTTTGTATGTACACAATGAGTGGTTCAGGTCTGGAACACACTGCCTGAGAGTGTGGTAGAGACAGGTTCAATTGAGGCATTCAAGAGGGAATTAGATGATTACTTGAACAGAATCAATGTGCAGGATTACGGAGAGAAGGCAGGAGAATAGCACTAGATGAATTGCTTATTCAGAGAGCTGGTGCAGGCACAATGGGCCAAATGGTCTCTTTCTGCCCCAGAACAATTCTGTGACTCAATGAAGAAAATTCTCCACTGATTCGAGTCATACCAAACACAAAGGAAGATTATTGTGTCGGTGTTAAGAGTCCAATCATCACAGCCCCAATTTACCATTGCAGGAATTCATCATTCTAGGCTCAGCTATAATCAAACAACTTCATCCATGACCTCCTTCCATCATGACATCAGAAGTGGGGATGGTCACCGATGATTGCACAATGTTCAGCACGACTTGTGACTCCTCAGATATTGAAGTAGTCCATGTCCAAATGCAGCAAGGCTTGGGCAACATTTAGGCTTGGGGCAGTAAGTGGCAAGTAACATAGATTAATAGAGCTCCAACAAGATGCAGGAAGTTCAATATCATCCAAATCAAAGCAGCCCATTTAATTGTTCCCTATTAATTGCCTTGAACACGTAATCCCTACATAAACCAGCCGAGATTGGCAGCAGTGTGTAGAATCTACAATATGTACTGCAGCAATTTGCCCAGGTTCCTTCAACAGCGCCTTACAAACCCATGACCTCTACAACCTAAAAGACAAGGGCAGCAGATCAATGGAAACACCACCTCTGGTGAGTTCCCCTCCAATTCACACACGTACTGACTCAGAACTAGACTGCTGTTCCTTCATTATCACTGAGTTAAAGTCATGGAACTCCATTCCTAACAGCAGTGGGTGTACTTGCACCACATGGCTTGCAGCAGTTGAAGTAAGAGGTTTACAACCATCTTCTCAAAGGTAATTAGGGATGGGCAATAAATGTTGGCTGTGTAGTGATGCTTACACTCTATGAACAAATGATGAAAATGAACTAGGTGAGACTTCTTTTTTGCTCAGCAAAGACACCTTCTTCGATAGAACAGCCTGTTAAAGATCACTGTCTAGGTTAAAGTATGAAGTATGACCACTTTTGGGAGAAATTGAGGCTGCCTCTATATTTGGAACTGCATTCTGACAAAAGGCAGTTCTTTCAGGAAAGGAAAGTGGGGGCGGGCAGCGGAAGTGGTTATTTTTTTTCCCCCAATAAGTATCCCAGTAGTAGAGTACATAAGAGCCAATTCAAACAAACATCAAATGTACCACAAGCAACTTACGATTCACAGATTGCAGGAATATTGGAGAGGATGTGGTCAGACTGTCAAATTTCTGCACATCTTGGTCATGTCCTCAATCAAACCACATTCTGGGAATGATTTGGGATAGCAGAATGTCTGTGGCCAATATTGAGATCTCATCAGGCCCATGCTCTTGCCTACTGGACCTGTCCCCAGAGGCGCCTGGGTCATTTGAGGTTCAGATTAGTACAACCCTAACTACTGGAATGATACAGGAGGAAGCCATATGGCCCATTATGCCTCCACTGGCTCTTTGATAGAGCTATTCATACATGAATAATTTTGCACTCTAAGCAATCTCAGTTGCTCATGGAAAATCAAATTAGAAAACTGAAGATGGAAGTGCGGTATGCCAAGCACAATTTTGTGTCTGACATTGGTCAATTTTCATATCATAGTCAAAGGCGATATTGTAAATATATATCACAAGGATCATTTGTCTTTTGTCACTCTTTTAAATTTCAAAACATATTTGCCAAAATAACTCTAAAGCTACTTATAAACTAACACTCAAAACTTAAAATAGACTCAGCAATGCTCCATTGTTGAGTGCTTTATTGTTCTGTAATGCTCTGAGAATTATACTACTGACATTGACTTTTTGTTTTATTGTGCTTTGTGAGAAACATGTCTGTAACTTTTACTCCTTAATTGATAACATCTTCATCAAAGCAATGGTGTTAGTGCTGGCAGATTTAACACTTTCTCAGCCAAAGTCAAAAACTTGTTTTTATGCAGGGCCTACAAAATAAAAATAAATCTCCCGGAGGTGTAATCAGCAAATGGATGCTGAATCAAAGGGATGGTAGGAGAGGTGACCAAAAACTTGGTCTCAATTAGTTACTCCCAGGTCAGACATGGCATGGACTAGCTATAAAATAATGTTTCTTCTCTGTCTCAATGCTAGCTTCCGAAAAGCTTCTTTCTTATTCAGTGCATTTTTTTCCCATTTCATACATCAGTTACCTTTATGGCCTTTCTGAATGATTTAAAGCCAGTGCTAAATTTTAAACTGTAGTTTTAAATAGTAACTTAGGTGCAGCACGGTGGCACAGCGGTTAGCATTGCTGCCTCACAGCACCAGGAACCCGGGTTTGATTCCTGGCTTGGGTGACTGTCTGTGTGGAGTTTGCACATTCTCCCCATGTCTGTGTGGGTTTCCTCTAGGTGCTCTGATTTCCTCCCACAGCCCAAAGATGTGTAGGTTAGGTTGATTGGCCATGCTAGTGTCAGGGGGATTAGCAGGGTAAATACAGATTTTTACAGGGATAGGGTCTGGGTGGGATTGTTGTCACTGCAAGCTCCATGAGCCAAATGGCCTCCTTCTGCATTGTAGGGATTCTATGGTCTGTTCTTCAATAGTTGGGGAAATCTTTTCCCCCAGTGTGATACTAAGCCACATTGATTAGGAAAGTTCCTAATTTGATTTTGTGCTGATGTAACTGAGTTCACTTTGGACTTGAAGGGGTAATATTACAATGAAGCTCAGTAGTGGGTCATCAGTTGATGTTCACACTCCTACTTTCACTCAAAGATGAAAGGAAGTTATATTTTGTAAGATACTGCAGGCATTTGACAACGATGGAACTTCTGCTGCACAAGTCTTCATGAAAGAGGGGGCAAATTTTTTTTTAAAAAACCAATCCATTCATCTGATGAAACAGTGAAAGTTATTTATAATAGCTGAAAATTGCACAACTTTTCAAAATCATAGAAATCATAGAAACCCTACAGTGCAGAAGGAGGCCATTCGGCCCATCGAGTCTGCACCGACCACAATCCCACCCAGGCCCTACCCCCACATATTTACCCGCTGTTCTGTGTAACAGCTGTAATGCTTAAAAAGTAATAACATGATGAAGTTACACATTACAATTCTGCACTGATCACAGTGTGAGTTAGATACCTTGTGTTGCAGTGAATTCCTGCTTTTTCCAAGATGCTAAACGATATGTGTTGATACATGCAGAGACATTTTGAAATAAGTTATCATTCTCCTTGAAAACTTCTAAAGCAGCAATCAGAAATAACAGCAATTGCGCAGTTGCTTAATTTTGCACATGCCTATATTTTTGGCAAAATCCCCTTGAAACAATATATAAATGAAACTTAAATAAACTAGGCACTGTTTGAGTGAAATTTGGTATTCAAAACCTATGAACAATCAAACCGTAAAAGCAATCTCATCCCTGCTCTACCACAACTTCCTCTTGTTTTATCCATTTCTTTGGTCTTACATCATGCACCATTTTTTGCATGTTCATGCCATTATTCCACCTTTCAAATCCAGTTTGGAGTACAGCTTCAAAACATAATTCAGTGGTTCACATACAACAATTCTGTGAAAAGTGTTGTGAAAAGAAAATTGCAGACTCAGTGATAACATGTGAGACAGACAGCTCCAAGTAACTTCTTGGATTAAGTGTAGTTTTAAATCCATTGCTGTTGAATAACCTTCTTACAGGCCACTTGTTTGCTCCAGTCAGAATGAGGTACCGTAAAATCATATTCCAGCCATGTTTTTTTTTGCTATTTTAAAATGACTAATTACACAATGAGAGTGGCAGCAATTACATTTGCAGATGTGGCACAAAACATTTTGATTGTTCTGACGGAGAAATTTACCATCCAAGTTGTTTTGTGTCAGTGAAAAGATTAATAGATGATTACTTGAATAAAAGTGCACCTATATTAAGATTGGAAACATAAATCTTCTTTTGAAGGTGGCAGCTTTTTGAGTGAACCTTAACCAAGAAGAAAGTTGAATGCAGTGAAAGAACATATTCAGTCCCAAATTAATCCATTTGTAATCAACAATACAAAAGGTACATGCATGAACCACACCGCACTTAGCATTAAGCTGGCCCCCATCCACTGCCAATCAGCTGGCTGCATGGTCCAAAATCATTACAGTTCAAGACCATCCAGCAATGTTAAGAATCATTTAAGTTATGGCCAAGCGAATTTCTCTAATACCTCTCTTTAGAAACGAAGTCGTTCTCTGGATTATTGCAAGCCCTAATGAAGGAAAATGAATGAAAGTACATGTGAGGAAAATGAAATCATTTTTCTAAAAGGTTTTGAACTGAGATGTTGAGAAAGCGAACTATATACAACGTAGGAGAATTTACCCTATGCGTGTATAATTTACGGAATACAGGAATGTAAAATTCATAGCCTGTTTGCTGATCTACACATATGATACATAAGAAGTCCAAGTTATTACACGTACATCAGTTACACAGAAACCATGTTAACTTTTTTCTCTATCAATGGTATTATGAAACACTGTTCTTAAGGGAACATGAATTTGAATTCATGTCAATGACATACATGTGCTCTAAATACATCAGGATTGAGTTTCAAATGACCAGTCAGAAGAACCAAACATGGGAACATGCATCTGTTGTAAAGGTTTGCCCTGCCAATAGTACCAATACTATTTTCTTTTGCTATCAGATCAACTTTTTGCTATGTTTCAGTGACTCGTTTCTGTTGAGTTGTGGCTTTATTTAAGGATTTTATGTTGTTTTGCTTTATAGTCTTAGTGCTTTTCTTTGGTGTGTTGCTCTCATTGGCATCAATGACATGGTTGGTTAGCTCATTTCTAAAGCATGGAGAAAATAACATATTTTTCACATTATGTCACGATCCCCTAAGGTGAGGAACCAGTATATTTATGTTTTCTAATGTAATGTATTTGATTATAAGGCAAAGACCTTGTCAATGAATCTTTCCTATGGAGTCTTTATGAGGCGGCACGGTGGCACAGTGGTTAGCACTGCAGCCTTACAGCAGGGACCCGGGTTTGATTCCCACCTTGAGTCATTGTGCGGAGTCTGCACATTCTTCCTGTGCCTGCTTTCCTCACACTGTCCGAAAGATGTGCTGGTTAGGTGCATTGACCATGCTAAAATCTCCCTCAGTGTACCTGGACAGGTGCCGGAATGTGGCGACTAGGGACTTTTCACAGTAACTTCATTGCAGTGTTAATGTAAGCCTACTTGTGATACAAATAAGTAAACTTTAAACTTTAATGAGGATAAACATTCACTCTCACCTCAATATTGTGATGTGATAGAGTGGATTTTTGATTTGCTGTAGACCAACCTGGTTTCCATCCCATTATATTCAGGAAGGTTCTACAAAGGGAGGCCAATCTGGTCCTCCATGTTGCCCCAATGTCTTTAAGAAAATAAACATTTTCTCATTGGATAGTATCCACCCTGACCCCTCAGATTTGGGTGGTCCATTTTGAGGCCTATACATGGATGAATACCTTCCCTATTTCAAACTCTCACACAGTTATGGCACGATAAATATTCTGGTTGGACATGTTATACATAGATGGAAGGCTGTTAATAGCTTTCTCATCAGATGTTTCAACATTTGTTCCAATGTGGGCAGCCACCCCACCCGACCCTCTTTAGTGTATTATACAATTTCATATGTTTATTATGTGGTATCTTTGGAACTTTGTCAGGAATTGCTGCCAGAACTTTGTTCCTACTTATTCTTTAAAAATATATAGACAGCTGAATCAATGCACTTGGGAGACTAAGTCCAAGGGGGACTGGGTGGGGGGTGGATAGGGCGGTGTCGCATTATCTTGGTGCTTAATTTAGATTGTAATCCGGAGGAGGGAACTGAACAGGAGGAGGAAACATTATTCAGTCAGGTTAGACCCTGAGCCTGGGTTTTCACTACAAATCTGCCAAAATTTATTTGCACCACACTTGTTACAAATGAAGCAATTGAAATCCAGCAGCCACATAGTGGGAACACAAAGTACATATCCTTCTAACTCTAGGATTCAGTGCAGCTTTAACTTATTGGATCACTCAGAGTTATATTTGTGTTTCGAGGGATGGGTATGGACTACCTGTCTTGGACTTATATGTTCAGATAATTTGCACATGGCCATGCTGTCCAGAGATTTCTATTAACGTTTTGTCACAGATTGCCTTCAATGTGTAGGAATGGCTGCCATTTAAGTGATAAGAGTAAGACACAATTTGAAGCACTTAATAAAATGATCATTCCCCATAGCATTGTTTAAGATGCCTACAATTAGTTTATGAAGTGGTGATGTGTTTCCTTTAGCATGCTATGAAAAATCACCATTACCAATCTGTTCCATAGCTGAGAATCCTTTTTTATTACTTGACCTTTCCTTTTCCTTGAGAGGTCCAAGTACAGTATGTTCGGAATATCTGGAATAGGATCACAGAGCTTTTGGAATTGTGCTTTCTGTTTAAACAGCAGAAGCTGTCTTTCACTTTTTTACAAGTCGTTATTGACTCCTCCTTGACTGAACTGGAGCGGGCGCAGAGAGGACTCAGAGGTAATAACCACCACCTTGCAAAGTGGGGAAAAGAGGACCCGGAGGCAATAACCACCATCTAGAAGAGTGGTTGAAAGGAGGACTCGGATGGAGGCAGTAACCACCACATAGAAGAGCTATCAGATTCAATCTTGTACTATCTGTGATTCCAAATCGCAGGGGACACATTCTAAGAGAAACCAAAGTGTGACCAAAAGAGGTCAATCAGGAGGGGGCACAGTTTTAGGGTAAGAGGCAGGAGATTCAGAGGGCTTTTGAGAAAAATGCTTTTCGCTCGAAGGGTGGTGGGAATTTCGGAATCCTTACAACCCTTAAAAAATATTTGGATGAGCACTTGAAGTATCATAACATTCAAGGATATGGAACAAATGCAGGAAACTGGGGTTAGCGCATCTTTGGTGGTAATTATTGTTGCTGCAAACTGAAGGGCCTTTTCTGCACTGCATGACTCTATGACAACACTGGAAAGTAGATAAGTGATTGGTGGGCAAATATTTTAATTATCTTCAAATCCCACAAAATGTATTAGTAACTGTAAGGTTTTACTAGTTGTAAAAATGTTGACCATCAGTATTAAAGTTAATGGGAGTAGCAGTGTTTATTCATTATAATTAACACGTAACAAACATGGCAAGGAAGGTGATGTGTTGGATTGCCGAATGTGGAGATTCCTGGATATTAGGGTGATCCAGGGCAAACACGTCTGCAGTCTGCGGCTTGAGGAGCTTCAGCTCAGGGTCACTGAACTGGAGGCCAAGCTGCAGACATTGCGATGCAACAGGGAAGGGCAAAAATTACCTGGACACTTTTTACCAGGAGGCAGTCACACCCGTTAGAAAAGGGTCTTCTGATTTGGTCAGTGGTCAGTGACAGGAAGGTGTGACTACAAGTGAGGCAAATATGGGGACCCAGAAAATAGCGTTTGATATTATTCCAACAGGTTCTTGGTTCTTGAAGCCTGAATGGATGAAAGGGGTGGCTGCAGAGTGGATGAGCAAACTGACTATGGTATAGGAAGCCATTCAAGAGGGGGGCAATTAATAGAAATATAGTGTTATGTGGGGACAGTATAGTCAGGGTTGGACATGGGGGTTGAGGTTCGGGAGTGTGGTGTTCAGCTGGGTGGGGTGGGGTTAGCCCATGCAGGTGGGAGTGTCAGGGAGGGGGGGTGTCAACAATTTTTTGGAAGTTGGGGCGATTTGTACCGTGAAAGAGATGTGTGGAACTTAAAGATGCCAGCTCCACAGAGATTGGGGTGCTGTTTTTAAAGGGTGCTCAATCTTAAAATAATGCTAGAACCCTGACCCCCTGCAACACACACTGTTACCCCCGCAATTACTGGCTTCAGACACCACCCCCCCCCCCCCCCCCCACCCTACAAATCACCAGCTTCAGGCAACTCCCATCCAATCGCCTCTACCAGCCCCCTCAAGTGAGTGACACCCCACTATAGAACATAGAAAAACTACAGCACAAACAGGCCCTTCGGCCCACAAGTTGCGCCGGTCATGTCCCTACCTACCTAGGCTTATATATAGGCTTACCTATAACCCTCAATCCTATTAAGTCCCATGTACTCATCCATAAGTCTCTTAGAAGACCCTATCGGGGTCTTCACCACCATTGACAGCAGCCGATTCCACTCACCCACCACCTTCCGAGTGAACAACTTACCTCTGACATCTCCTCTGTACCTACTCCCCAGCACCTTAAACCTGTGTCCTCTCGTAGCAGCCATTTCAGCCCTGGGAAAAAGCCTGAGAATCCACCCGATCTATACCTCTCAACATCTTGTACACCTCTATCAGGTCACCTCTCATCCTTCGTCGCTCCAAGGAGAAAAGACCGAGCTCCCTCAACCAATCCTCATAAGGCATGCCACCCAATCCAGGCAACATCCTTGTAAATCTTCTCTGCACCCTTTCAATAATTTCTACGTCCTTCCTGTAATGAGATGACCAGAACCGAGCACAGTACTCTAAGTGGGGTCTGACGAGGGTCTTATATAGCTGCGTCATTATCTCCCGACTCCTAAACTCAATCCCTCGATTGATGAAGGCCAGCACACCATACGCCTTCTTAACCACCTCCTCTACCTGCGAGGCCGATTTAAGAGTCCTATGGAACCGGACCCCAAGGTCCTTCTGATCCTCTACACTGCTAATAGTCTTACCCTTGATATTATACTCCTTCATCCCATTTGACCAGCCAAAATGTACCACAACACATTTATCCGGGTTGAAGTCCATCTGCCACTTCTCCGCCCAGTCTTGCATCCTATCTATGTCACGCTGCAACTTCTGACATCCCTCCAAACTATCCACAACACCACCAACCTTCGTGCCGTCGGCAAACTTACCAACCCATCCCTCCACTTCCTCATCCAGGTCATTTATGAAAATGGTGTCACCCCCCTCAGGTCCTGCCCCTTCATGCCGTATCCCTTATCACAAGGGTGCTCCAATGGCTTCCTATCCCCCCCCCCCGGCATGGTCATCACGTCTGGTCTCCATTTGTGGAGACAGGTACTGATTCCCGCCAGATTCATATTGCAATTGAGGGTGGGTGAATTCATCTTAAAACTGATCCTACATATTTAGATGAAGATTTAAATATGCTCATCTTGTTCATGCCCTCGCTGGGGGTGAACCAGATTACATCACCAGCCAGGAGGAGGGAGAATCTTAAAATGAGTTCTCCCTGGCACAAATTATATTATGGCCCTTCTCGCATGAGTCTCCGGCCATAACAGGATTTGTGCCTACATGAGTGGGTTGGAGAATTGCCCCTGTTTTTTAATAATGAAAGGTTGGACAGGCTGGGCCTGTATCCATTGGCGTTTAGTAGAACAAGAGGTGATCTTATTGAAACATGTAAGATTCTGAGGAGACTTGACGGTGTGGATACTGAAACGATATTTCCCCACGTGGGAGAGGCTAGAACTAGGGGATACAGTTTTAAAATAAAGTGTCTCCCATTTGAGATGGAGACGCAAAGATCATTTCTCTCAGAGGGGCAGCACAGTGGCACAGTGGTTAGCACTGCTGCCTCACAGCACCAAGGACCCGGTTCGATTCCGACTTGGGTCACTGTCTGTGCATAGTCTGCACATTCTCCCCGTGTCTGTGTGGGTTTCCTCTGGGTGCTCCGGTTTCCTCCCACAGTCTGAAAGATGTGCTGATTAGGTGCATTTGCCGTGGTAAATTCTCCCTCCGTGTACCTGAACAGGCGTCAGAGTGTGGCAACTAGGGGATTTTCACAGTAACTTCATTGCAGTATTAATGGAACTCTACTTGTGATACTAATTTTAAAAAAATTAAAATCTGTGGAACTCTCTGCCCCAGACGGTGGTGAAGGCAGGGTGATTGATATTTCTTGACGAACATGGGAGTTAAAGGTTATCAGGTTTCGGTGGGAACATAAGAGTTGAGGCCACAATCAGATCAACCATGATGGTATTGAAGGCAGAGCAGGCCCAAGGGGCTGAATAGCCTACTGTCTAACCATGTGTTCATAACTGTCATTCATAATTTTGTCTCGCATTGACCTATGGTTACTTGATTTAATTCTTCATAAGAATTTGGCAGTTTTTCCTTCAGCTGAACATTCAGAGTTTTGAGTCCCATGCAGAACACATAGTCTTACCCATACCCATTTATATAGCATTTCGCAAGTTTTCTTTTTAACATGGGAAATTGTTGGTGATCCTGTTACCAGATAGGAATTCCCATGAGCAGTTCTTTGGATTGGTCTTTAGAATTTCTCACCATCCTGTCCCATCTATATTATGTGAAGGATATTGTCTATGATTGAAAAATAGCCTCTTCATATATTATCATCTATTGTCAAGATAGTAAGAAAAACGCTTTACCATTTCACAAAATTTCACAGTAGATTGCAATTAATAGAAAATATTTAAAGCCTTGGTATGCAGAGAGCCCTTCAGGCTAAACAATTTAAAATAGTTTTATTAACAGACAACTAGCACATGGACAAATAAATTAAATGCTCCTTACCAGATTTCTTCTTTCCAACTGGCTCCCTACAAGAAGGAAAATTAAGGTATTAATGAATGAATGAAATGTAGCAGAATGATGGTTTAAAAGACTGACTTAAACTTCAGGTTTCTTACAGCAAAAGACATTTGGAAAATTAACAGTAAGATATGCTGAATGATGATTTAATGATACAAACACAATATTGTTGTTCTACTGTCACCAGTAAACATTGCAGCATAGAACTTAGGAAAGAGACAGACTATTCAGCCCTTCAAGCCTGATCCTCCATTCAATACGATCATGTTTGATCTGGTCAAGTCTCAACTCCACTTCGTTGTCTGCCCCCAAGGCTCTTGACTTTCCTGTCTATCAAAAAAAAACCTGTCTAACTCTGCTTTGAATAAATTCCATGACTCACCCTCCACTGCTTTCTGGGGAAGTAAATGGTTCTAAGAGAAATAAATTCTCCTCATCCCCGTCTTAAATGGAAGGCCTCTGATTTTTCAACTGTGTCTCTTTGTTCTAGTCTCTACCACAAGTGGAAACATCTTCCCAAAATCCCCTCAGGATCTTTTATGTTTCACTAAGATCACCGCTCATGTAGGGCTAACTAGTTCAATCTTTCTTTATAAGGCAGGTCCCTCATCTTAGGAATAAGTCGAGTGAACCTTCTCTGAACTGCTTCTAATGCAATTATATATATATTTTTAAGAGATTGAAACTGTACACAGTACTCCAGATGTGGTTTCACTCAGGTCCTGTACAGCTGCAGTAAAAATTCTTATATTCCATTCCCTTTGCGATAAATAACTACATTCCATTTGCCTTCCTAATCACTTGCTGTATCTGCATAGTAACTTATTGTGATTCATGTACCAGGACACCCTACGTACTATCGAGTTCTGCAATCTCTCTCCATTTAAATAGGATACTGCTTTTCTATTGCCAAAGTGGACAAGTTCACATTTTCCCACGTTATATTTTATCTGCCAAATTTTTGCCCACGCACATAATCTGGCGATAGTCTTTTGCAGACTCTCTACCTCTTCTTGACAACTTGCTTTCCTACCTATTTTGGTGTTGTCCGTAAACCTAGTTACCATACACACGGCCCTTCAGCCAAATCATTGATGTAGATTGTAAATAGTTGAGGCCAGCACTGATCATTGTGGCACTCAGTTTGCCAAACCAAAAAGGACACATTTATCCCTACCCTCTACTTTCTGTTAGCCAACCAATGTTTTATCTGTGCCAATATGTTACCCCCTACACCACATAGCCTCATTTTGTGTAGTGACCTTTGATATGGTATCAAATGCCTTCTGGATATCCAAGTACACCACATCTACAGGTTCCCTTTATCCACCTTACTTGTTTCATTTTCAAAAAAACTCTAATAAATTAATTAAACACAATTTCCCTTTCACAAATTATATTTTTCTAAGTATCCTGCTTTGAACTTCTTAGTAATGGATTTAGCAATTTCCCTATGACAGATGTTAAGCAAACTACCCTGAAGCTTAATGGCAAAATACTGTGCATGCTGGAATCTGAAACAAAATCAGAGAATGCTGGAAAATCTCAGTAGATCTGACAGTATCTGTGGAAAGAGAATAGAGCCAACGTTTCGAATCTGGATAACCCTTAAACCGAGCTCTGGCAAAGGGTCATTCAGACTCGAAATGTTGGCTCTATTCTCTCTCCACAGATGCTGTCAGACCTGCTGAGATATTCCAGCATTCTCTGTTTTTGTTGTAGCCTGTAGTTTTCTGCTGCTAACCTTTCTTCAATGTTCAATGTTTTTAAAACTGATAATGATATAATTTCCATACAAGTGCAGTTGAAATAATTCCTCCAGTTTTGCTAGGACTGCTATGTCGATAGGCTGAAGGAACTATGGTTACTGCTAATCTGCAGCCTGACCATATTCAATGGGCAGCAAGTGGCCAATGGATAGATTTGACATGGTTATTGTGACAAGTATTGATCTGGAGGCGAATCAAAGGGAGGTAAGCTGGGAGAGTACCACTTGAATAATTCACAAGATTGATTGAAAAATACTGGAAAAGGAAAGGTGAGGGGATACTCCCTTCAAAAAGAATTGTCCCGTCTTCTATAAAAAGTACACTTACCAGTGGATGTTATACTCAGTTTAAATATATATATTTTTGGACTCAATCCCCACCCCACCCAGTGCTGCATGCTTCTAGAAAATTCTAACTAATAGCAAGGAAGGGAAAGAAAGAGAAGAACAATTGGATTAAAAGTTGAGTTGGTAGTCAGTTTGGCAGACACACTGCATCATATTTTCCATTGTTTTCAGTACACCATCAGCGAGCATTCTTGATTTTACCATTTTTATAGTGCGGCTCATATACTGTGAAACCCAATTGCCATCAAAATTCTGTGCAAGGTTGAGCAGAGTCGATCCAAAAGCAAACTCTTTGATATATAGCAAGATTCAACACAATTTGTCAGAGCCAGACAGACAACAAAGACAAACTCAGAATAGTTTTAATAAACCCAGGGAAGACTTAACGTGGAGGAGAAAATCTATCAACTCATTTGAACTTTACAGAATTTACAGATGACTTGGGTTCAGAATATTTCAGCACAAAATTTAATACACTTGTGACACAAATGCAGAGCTGTTATTCAAACTACCAGTTTCACATTATTTTAGGCTTTTTACTTTTTTTTCCCCCAAAACACAACCCACATTCCAGATCAACCAGGGTTTTACTGCCTGGTAAAGCAAAGGGGGATTTGTTTATTTAAAAAAAAAACTCGGGATAAATTAGGTTTTAGAATCAATATATTCAAAATAATGGCATGGGGTATGTCACTGGTGAGTGCATTTCTGATTGGCACACCAACCCTTGCAAGTTTAAATGCTGGTGATTGGGGAAAATTGACATCACAAACTGAAATTTCAGTGTCAAGAAAAATAAGGAGAGAAAATTCTGAACAAGAAAATGTGATATTTCAGTCTCTTCCCAAGCCAATCACTTCAAAAGACACGGCTCATATATGGCAGGAGATAGCATTCAAAATTTCACTGCCTCTTATGCAAAATCTGTAGTGGCGAGGTGGTGACATAGTGGTTAATGTCACTGCACCAGTAATCCAGAGGCCCAGGCCTTGGGACCACTAGTTCAAATTCCACCATAGCAGTTGGTGGAATTTTAACTAATAAATTCAATGAAGGAATAAACCTGGAATTGAAAGCTAGCCGGTGACCATAAAGCTTCTCATGAATTGCCGTAAAACGCATCTGGTCCAGAAATGCACCAAGTCTCCAGAATAGCATCCCACCCAGTCTCTCCCCGCACCCTATCTCTGTAACCCCCATGCATTCACCATGGCTAATCCACCTCACCTACACATGTTTGGACACTAAGGAGCATTTATTTAGCAGGGCTAATCCACCTTACTTGCACATCTTTGGACTGTAGAATCCCTACAGTGCAGAAGGAGGCCATTCGGCCCATCAAGTCTGCACCAACCACAATCGCACCCGGCCCCTATCTCCTTAGCGCTACGTATTTACCCTGCTAGTCCCCCTGACACTAAGGGGCAATTTACCATGGCCAATCAACCTAACCCACACATCTTTGGACTATGGGAGGAAACCGGAGCATCCCGGAGGAAACCCATGCAGACATGGGGAGAATGTGCAAACTCCACACAGTCATCCAAGGTTGGAATCAAACCCTAGTCCCTGGCGCTGTGAGGCAGCAGTGCTAACCACTGTGACACCGTGCCGTCTAATCAGCAACCTACCCAGATGCAAGGCCCCTGTGATTCGCATTGCTACGAGGAAAGTTGCTGAAAAAATCCCTGTTAAGTGCAGGTTACAGGCTTTCCTAGGATATCACAGAATATCTCACACAGTATATTTTAGTCTGCCTCAACTGGGAGAGAGGGAGCAGCTGGAGGCCAAATAAAGACTCTTTATGATTCGCCATGGGACAATGCGGGTAGAAGCTTGTGGTTGGATTGTAAAGACAAAGTTCATGCAGAGTTGAAATGAGACTAAAAAGTCAGCTAGCTTAGGCCAGAGGAAGACTCTTTGGGAAAAGAAAACCTCACCGTGAAAGCCAGTTCTAAGATTGTAAGTTAACAGACTGAGAAAAGAAAAGAACAGGAATAAATTCTTGGAAGATAGAATAAATTTGGATTGATTCTGAAAAAGTTAAATGTCTGCTTAAAGGACAGTGTGTAAAATATACCCATGAAATTAGTTTTCTCAGTTGGGCTAAAAATAAGGTGCACATTCCGTTCTGTGGTTTAAAGTTGCCTGAAAATAAATTGTTTAGTTAATAGTTCTTTTAGTCATTTGTTACAATTTATGGACGCAATTCTTCCAAACAATTTCTAAGTGCAATTTTCCAAACAATTTCGAAGTATGGTTTCCAGCAGGAAATGAGACACATGTCTCGAACAGTCCTTTGACACATCTAATGAATTTAGCGCCACATACTAGCTTTTCTCCCCCATAATCTAGCAATTTCTCTTCAAATACATATTTAATTGCCTTTTGAAAGTTCAACAGCATCTGACACCACTACCCTTTCAGATAGTACATTCCCAATCATTATAACTCTCTTGTGTGAAAAACAGTCTCTTCTAGTCTTGTGCCAATTATTTAAAGTCCTGGATTTACTGACCTACTTAGTTGCCAGAGGAAACACTTTCTCCCTAATTGCACTGTCAAAAGCGCTCATAATTTTGAATACTTTTATTAGGTCTCCCCTGAAACTTCTCTGTTCTAAGAAGAATAATCCCAGCATCTCCAATCTCTCCACAGAACTAAAGTTCCTCACCCCTGCTATCTCCCTGGTAAATTTCCTCTGTACCCTGAGAAATACTTTTGATATTCCTCTGAAAGTGTGGTGCCCAGATTTCGGCAGAATACTACAGCTGAGGCTTAACTAATGATTTGGGAAGGTTTCACACGACTTCCTTGTATTTTGCATTCTTTTCCACTATGTTTAACAATATAAAACTATATGGGCAGCATGGTGGTACAGTAGTTAGCACTGCTGCTTCACACTGCCAGGGGCCCGAGTTCAATTCTGGCCTTGGGTGACTGTTTATGTGAAGTTTGCATGTTCTCTCCATGTCTGCGTGGGTTTCCTCTGGGTGCTCTGGTTTCCTCCGACTGTCCAAAGGTGTGTGGATCAGGTTGATTGGCCATGCTCAACTGTCCCCTAGCATGAGGGGGATTAGCAAGGTAAATACATGGGGTTACAGGGCTGGGGCCTGGGATTATTGTCAGTACAGGCTCGATGGGCCGAATGGCCTCCTTCTGTACTTTAGGGATTCTATTTAATATTTGATTTATGTATAGAAAACAAGGGCGGAATGCAAACCTTTAAGCGCACCAATTACATATCTGCTCCATAAACTTATTTTAACTACAATTGCTCTTAACATAGGAAAATGATGAGTATGATTCCATTAAATTCACAGAATTCTTCGAATTTTTGTACTTACAATTATACTTCAGCAAAATAAACAAGATTCTAACACATGAGACCATAAGACATAGGAGCAGAATTAGGCCACTCGGCCCATCGAGTCTGCCCTGCCATTCAATCATGGCTGATATTTTTCTTATCCACATTCTCCTGCCTTTTCCCCATAACCCCTAATCCCCTTATTAATCAAGAACCTATCTATCTCTGTCTTAAAGACACTCAATGACCTGCCTCCACAGCCTTCTGCGGCAAAGACATACATCCGTATTATTTACTGTTATCATTTCTTGCTCAATTACGCAATTTTCCTGCAACAAAACAGTAAACACTCTATAACAATGGTTTCAATGTAGTGTCACATCCCTCTCTTTGTGACACACAGTTGATCAGGGATACAAATATGCAGTCATTGCAGCTAATGCAAAACTGAGGAAAGCAACAATGGATAAAAAGGAAATGTATGATGCTTTGCCAACTAAAATCTGAAAGGAAATTGTTCCAGTCTAGTTACTTATGAAGCCAAAAGTGCTAAAGCTAATTATGAACAAGTCTATTATCAGCAAGTTTTAATCATGTTCATTTGTTTTCCAAAACCTTTCAAAAGATGTTACTGGCTGGAAGATGGCACAACGCGGTGGCACTTCATTCTCTTTGTTTCATTAGCTCCCATGACCCATGACCAGTGTCTGCTGCTTTACAGTGATTGAACGAGTCAATCTAAAACAAAATCCAGGATTCAAGGACTTCCGCAGTCATTTTTACTGCAGCGTCTTGTGATTTTCCAGGATTTTTACCAGTGTTTTCCTCAATTTTAATCGTTTTTCCAAGAGCACAAAAAACAGTGCCCTCTTCTGTAATGTAACTGACGAGCTCAGTATTAATTTATATGGCACCGCATTCCTGATAACAGACTGTTCACTTAATGCACAACGGTGCCTTTGTCCTTGCTGTACTGCACTCTTAGGTGACCTTGCACCCTTTTGTTCCTTAAACCAGTCACATTAATCACACATTAGCATCCAACAATTACATAACAAAAGCCTTGTAATGTAATGCTGACATATTCGTAGCCATCTTATTGCAAATAAATGGAGTTATGAAGCTGTTAACAATTCAGGTCCACTGCAGATACCTTCTTGATTTTAGGGGCCTCAGCTGCTCTCTTAAGCTGTCTGAATGTCTTACTTTTATGCGAGTTTGCTCCCACTGCCCTATATCTACTCATACAATGGCATCGTCCAGGGATGTAACAATAGTGTCCCTTGTTTTTCAGACAGAGTTCTCATGTCTAACGAGAATGGATTTCTTCAGCCTCACCAAAGATGGATGAAGAAAATGCTCAGAATGTTGAAATTCCATGCATGTTAGTAAACTGCTTTATTTTCTATCAAGTAAACATACAGACAACAGTTATGATCGGATTCACTTTTTCCGTCTTTACAACTTGCCTCTGAGTAATATTACAAAAATAATGAGCCTACTATTCTAACCATTTCAGTAGTTAATCTGGCTAAACTCATCTTCTGACTTATCTCTCCAAAATTTGCAGTTTGTTGTACTGCTTTGGCCCTCAAGTCACACTAATTCCAATAAGTGATTCTGTTCTATTTTGTAGTTGCTTAAAGTCAGAAAGTGATGAAAAACCTTCCAATATAATGGAAGGGAAATTAATTGATTCTTGAGACAAACTAACTGAGACAGTCTAATACATAGAAACATACATAGAAAGCAGGAGGAGGCCATTTGGCCCTTTGAGCCTGCTCCGCCATTCATTTTGATCATGGCTGATCATCAAATTCTATACCCTAATCCCACCCTCCATCCATATACCTTGATCCCTTTAGCCCCATGAGCTAATTCTAATCTCTTCTTGAAATCAGACAATATTTTGGCCTCAACTACATTTGGTGGTAATGAATTCCACACATTCACCACCCACTGGGTGAATACATTTCTCCCCGTTTCAGTCCTAAAAAGTTTACTCCTTATCCTCAAACTATGACCCCTAGTTCTGGTCTCCCCTACTCTACCTAATCCTGTTAGAATTTTATAAGTTTCTATGAAATCCCCTCTCACTCTTCTAAACTCCAATGAATATAATCCTAACCAACTTAGTCTCTCCTTATTTGGCGTCCTGCCATTGCAGGAATCAGACTAGTAAACATTTGCTGCATTATAGCAAGAACATCCTTCCTCAGATAAGGGCACCAAAACTGCACACAATACTCCAGGTGTAGCCTCACCAAGACCCTGAATATAATTGCTGTAAAACATCCCTATTTCTATATTTATATCTTCTCGCTATGAAGGCCAACATACCATTTGGCTTCTGCCAAATACCACCTTAAGTACCTGCATGCTTACTTTCAGTGACTATTCCCAAAGAGAGGCATGATGCCTGAAAATGGTTTACTCAAAGCAATGCCAGCTGTTAGTGAGCAAGTTCCTTAGGGTCATTCTTTTTCCTCGTCGCCACTGAAATAACTCCTCAGAGGCCGGCATCCCTTTACCAGATTCCCTTAATTTACGAACTCAATTCAACTCCTCGGAGTGCTTCAGGTACAAACAGGTACAAAGTCTGAACCCAGAGTGCCAGTAGCCCTGAAACGCCTCTATATATATATAATATATACAGGCGAGACTCCCTGATTGAGCTCATGATTGCCTGCCCAATCAGGGAGCAAAGAAGCCAACCTCATGGCCCTCATTGAGGTCATTACAACAATGTTCATGCATACTATGGCACCCTTGCCTCGTGGGCAGCATCCTGCCATGTGGGTGAAACCTGGTGCTCCTTCATTCCACTTTGCTTTATCCATGGGGATTGAGGTGTAGCTCTTCACATAAAGCACCTTGGTGACCTCCCAAATAGTGGTGTGCTGCGAAGTGAGATATCTGCAACCTGACAGCAGCCCGTATTAAGGGCCACTGTCTGCTGCCCATTCACTGATGAACCTTGACATCTGGTTGCAGCAGGCGATATAGCTTTGTGAAAATGAAGGCCCCTTACAATTTTCTCCTCAGTTAATGAAGGAGAGCTGCTCTCTGAATAACTGCTATGAATATGGCTTCCCTGTGTAGTTGCTCCTGTTTTTCTGTATTGCTGTCCTTGATCCTCCAGCCATGAAGGGAGCCCCAAGAGACTCCCAACGATTGTATTCCAATTACTTATGAGGCAGTGAGAAAGAGTCCAATAACGCATTAACACTGTAACTTCCAAGCACCCTAATGTCAGACTGGGGGCAGAGCCCCAAAGATGCACTGGGGAACACCTCTCAGAATTTCACAGGTAAGGCTTGCATTGCATTTTCCCAGCATGTAAACTTCCCCTAGGCAATTACCCTGGGCTGGGAACCATCTGAAAATACGATTCAAATTAATCTGACTGACACCTGTCCCTACCCCAGCCGACCACACGACTGTCTCGACCCGCACACCCTTTCCCACCATTACCCCCCAACATCCGCAGTTCTAAACCCCCCACCCCCTCCCCTCAAGGCCCCAGACAAAAACAAAAGACGACGCACAATCATCTTAACTATGAATACTGTTTACTGTAATAGGCTCTTTTGACAAAATACATGTCCTCACATCCATCCCTTCCCACAAAGTAATTTTTTATACTCTCCAGTGCAGCTCGGCTTCCTGTCAGGGCTGTTTTAAATGCCACTCTATAATCTAATTGATGAGATATAACGCCAGACATGATAGATTTACTGAAGGTAGCTTTTCAATCCTAAAGATGGTCATTTAAATTTGGCAGCTCTTCAGAAATATCCCAATTACAGTGAAGCATAATCCAATTGTACTGAAGGATAAACAAGGTCTTCGCTAAGTTATAGCTGTATAGTAATAAAGAAAATACTGGCTGGCTTTGAAGCTTCACCTCAAAGAAATAACATAATGTCCTTGAACTGATACCTAAATCCTGCAGTTGAAGGCTGCACTACACTGGCTGAGGCTATCAATCTCAGAGCATCACCCTGAAGACTCAGATGCAAGCTGCACACTAAAACATCTTCATCCCCAACCATTAATATTTAATGCTAGGGGAACGCAGGTTAAAAAAAAGCTTCTAAAACATTCAAAACATTGTGGACAAAGTTTTGAAAGGGTAGTCCATGAGACAGTTTGGGTACCAAAAAAGACAGCCTGGCATAAATTTATTTATTAGTGTCAAAGTAGGCTTACATTAACACTGCAATGAAGTTACTGTGAAAATCCCCTAGTCGCTATACTCTGGCGCCTGCTCAGGTACACTGAGGGAGAAAGTAGCATGGCCAATGCACCTAACCAGCATGTCTTTTGGACTGTGGGAGGAAGCCAGAGCACCCGGAGGAAACCCACGCAGATACGGGGAGAACGTGCAGACTCCATACAGACAGTGGCCCAAGCCGGGAATCGGACCGACGTCCCTGGTGTTGTGAGGCAGCAGTGCTAACCACTGTGCCACCGTGCCGCCCATGTTTAGATCAGCAGAAACACCAGGTAAGCCTGGGCAGAGACAATTGCAAAAAGATAAGTGGGGGGCCGGACTATTGAAAGGGGAGACTTCTAAATACCCTCAATCTCCAAGGGTTAACCCAAGGCCATTGCTGTTCCTCTCTGATGGTAGCCCCAAGAAGTATCAGGAAGTGAGGTGGATGAAAAGACATATTCACTATGGGCCAAACCTCTGGACTCCTGACACCACTTGATGTGCAAGGAAGAAGCCAATAATAATCCTGTGTGAAAAGGTGAGAACAACGGCCCTGCCTGAATTTTAAGTTATTTTCCATTGCAATCCTGAAAAATAACTGCAGTAAAGAAACATCAAAGAGTTATTGTTTTAATGTGCTATATATCGATAAAAGTCAAATTGCTTTATGTTAATAGATTTTCATTTTATGATGATTGAAGACTTGTGCACATACTTAACTCAATAATTCCATACTATGTAATAACTGACTAGGTTTTGTTACAGTAAACGTACATATTTTAAATCTAGATTCAAAAAATGTTCCTGGTTATTAAATAAGACATTGGGAAAAAAAGTCATCATGACTTTTGCACAAGTTATTGAAATTTTCAGAAAGGAATGATTGCATGTGTATTTGACTGATGTTTTAATGTTACAGTGTTTTGTTATTCAAAAATAGGACCTTTAGTAATGTGATGGAACACTCATCCTTTTCTGGATGGGCACAGCTCCAATAACACTCATGCAGCTCAATACTATGAGGGTAAAGCCACCTACAGCTCCAGCACCCCATCCTATGCCTTACACATTTACTTCCTCCACCACCGACACACAATGGCAGCAGTGTGTACCATTTAAAAGATACATTGCTGCACTCCTAGCCAAGCTGTTCCAGTGCAGCTACAACACTGGCATCCACCCAGCAATGTGGAAAATTGCTCAGGTATCTCCTGCCCATAAAAAGGACAAATATAGCCCACAAGTTACCACCCCCATCAGTCTACTCTCAATCATCAGCAAAATGATGGAAAGTGCTTTCAACAGTGCTATCAAGTGGCACTTACTCAGCAATAACCTGCCCACTGATGCTTAGTTTGGGTTCTACCAGGGCCACTCATCTCCTGACCTCATTACAGCCTCAGTTCAAATAAGGACAAAAGAACTGAACTCCAGAGGTGAAAGTGACTACACTTGACATCAAGGCAGCATTTGATCAAGTGCAGCATCAAGGAACCCTAGCAAAACTGAAGTCAATGATAATCATGAGGAAAATTCTCTACTGCTTGGAGTCATATCCAGCACAAAGGAAGATTATTGGAGGTCAAGCATCTCAATCCTGGGACATAACTGCAGGAGTTCCTCAGGATAGTGTCCCAGGCTCCCCATCTTCAGCTGTTTCATCAATGACCTCCCTTACATCATAAGGTCAGAAGTGAAGATGTTCGCTGATGATTACATGAAGTTCAGCACAATTCATGGACTGCTTCAGTACCTGAGAAGTCATATCCAAGTGCAACAAGTCCAGACAATATCCAGGCCTGGGCTGAAAAGTGGAAACATTCACATCGCACAAGTGCCAGGTAATGACCATCTTCAACAAGCGAGGATCTACCCATCTCCCCCTGACATCCAAAGGCATTACCATCACTGAATCCCCCACCATCAACATCCTGGAGGTTATCATTGACCAGAAACTGGACTGGACCAGACATATAAATATTGTGGCTACAAGGTTATAGCTTTGGAATTCTGTAGAGAGAAACCCATCTCCCGACTTCCCAAAGTCTGTCCACCATCTACAAGGCACAAATCTGGAGTGTAATGGAATATTCCCCACTTGCCTGGATGAATGCAGCTCCAACAACAATCAAGAAGCTTGACACCATCCAGGACAAAGCAATCCACTCAATTGGCACCCCATCCACTGCCTTAAACAGTCACATCCTTTGCCACCAAGTCATGTGTACCATCTACAAGATGCAATGCCAAAACTCACCAAGGCTCTTTCATTAGCACCTTCCAAACCTGCAAGCTCTAGCCACCTAGAAGGACACGGGCAGCATATGCATGGAAGCATCACCACAATAGGTTTCTCTCGCTGTCATTGGGCCAACATCCTGGAACTCCCTTCCTAACAGCACTATGGATGCTCCGACACCATATGGACTTCAGCAGTTTAAGCAGGCAGCTCACCACTACCTTAGATATGGACAATAAATGTTGGCCTAGACAGTGACACCCACATTCCATAAACAAATATAAAATGGGCAAAGGGTGGTGGGAGGCATGGGTTGGGATTAGTTGGCATTAAGTTAGCATAGAGGCATTTAAGGATCATGGGGGATGGGCAGAAGAGCATATAATAGCATAGCAGCTGTAAAAGGCCAGAGGTTAGTGAGTAAAGCAGCACTGGTTGGGACGGAGATTCATGAGGGGCAAGGGGCATGGGGGAGGACATGAGCTTGCATGAGTTGGTATGGGTGGGACATGGGGATTGTGTCAGAGTTGAGGGGGACCTGAGGGGTGATGGCTGGCAGGCTGTTTGTATTTTATTGTTCTTTTCCAAAGCGGAGATGGAATCTAGGATGATGGGTGCAGGCCTTTTACGCAGCCCTTCCACACCCAGTAGCCCCTGTGCCTGCCTCGGCCCTGTTTCCAGGAGTGTCGGGCAGTATTCCTGATAACACGCCATCCCCTCAGAATGAAAATCCAATTGTCCGGGTGGTAAATAGAGTAGTTTTTCAACAAAAGCAATCCATTTTCATTTAAAATGAGCAAACGTCCTGTCTTCTGTAGATTCCAGAATAAAGAAACATGTGCCAAATAAAGGGTCAAACTCAGAATCTATTTCTGATTCACCCTTTATATTCAAAACATGCATTCTTTCTGGTTTCCTCCCACAGTCCGAAAGACGGGCTGGTTAGGTACATTGGGCATGCTAAATCCTCCCTCAGTGTACACCATTCATGTACTTGTTTGTTAGAAGCACATAGGAATGCAAATTGTTGGAAACACCTAAAGCTTAAGTTGAAACCCCATATCTAACTGTGTTTTACTGTAATTCAAGTCATAAATTAATAGTTTGGATCATCTTTGGGTCATCATGTAGGCCTTGATAAATTGAGTGGTTGCATAAAATTCTAAAGTGGGACTCCAGAGTTTTCACAACCTTCTGACTCGAGAGGTATCTTACCTAGTCTTACCTCCCAAGCAGACAAAAACTATTGTTAGATATTGGAGGACTGTTGTAACACACAACTGTATCCCAGTGCAAGTCAAAACTTACAGGACAGGGGCAAGAATATTTGGTGGAAGGGAAATTCTGCTCCTGTGGCACTCAGCACGAGGAAGAAGAGATGCAAAACAATTCATCTGAACACAAATTACATAGATCTGCTTCTTACAATCATCAAATCATTACATCATTTGGTGTCATTGCCTGCCAAGTGCCCAAAGGGAAGCATCCTATTACAAATCTTTAGAAAGTTATTGACTAGGTTTCTAACCCAATTGGTGGAGAATATATAGAGTTCTGAAGCTCTAAAGAAACTAAGGACAAAGAAAATAAAATATAACTAATAGAATAATAGAATTCCAATACTATCCCTACAGTGCAGAAGAGGCTATTCGGCCCATCGAGTCTGCACCAACTCTCTGACAGTGCATCTTACTCAGGCCCTCTCCCCTGCCCTTTCCCTGTAATGATGTGAAGATGCCGGCGTTGGACTGGGGTAAACACAGTAAGAAGTCTCAAAACACCAGGTTAAAGTCCAACAGGTTTATTTGGTAGCAAAATCCACTAGCTTTCGGAGCGCTGCTCCTTCGTCAGGTAAGTGCGAGTTCTGTTCACAAACAGGGCATATAAAGACACAAACTCAATTTACAAAATAATGGTTGGAATGCGAGTCTTTATAGGTAATCAAGTCTTAAAGGTACAGACAATGTGAGTGGAGAGAGCGTTAATCACAGGTTAAAGAGATGTGTATTGTCTCCAGACAGGACAATTAGTGAGATTTTGCAAGCCCAGGCAAGTCGTGGGGGTTACAGATAATGTGACATGAACCCAAGATCCCGGTTGAGGCCGTCCTCATGTGTGCGTAACTTGGCTATCAGTCTCTGCTCAGCGACTCTGCGTTGTCGTGTGTCGTGAAGGCAGCCTTGGAGAACGCTTACCTGAAGATTAGAGGCCGAATGCCTGTGACCACTGAAGTGTTCCCCAACAGGAAGAGAACACTCTTGCCTGGTGATTGTCGAGCGGTGTTCATTCATCCGTTGTCGTAGCTTCTGCATGGTCTCCCCAATGTACCATGCCTCGGGACATCCTTTCCTGTAGCGTATCAGGTAGACAACGTTGGCCGAGTTGCAAGAGTATGTACCGTGTACCTGGTGGATGGTGTTCTCACGTGAGATTCTCATGCAGAGACGGATAGCCAAGTTCTGCACACGAGGACGACCTCAACCGGGATCTTGGGTTCATGTCACATTATCTGTAACCCCCACGACTTGCCTGGGCTTGCAAAATCTCACTAACTGTCCTGTCTGGAGACAATACACATCTCTTTAAACTGTGCTTAACCCTCTCTCCACTCACATTGTCTGTACCTTTAAGACTTGATTACCTATAAAGACTCGCATTCCAACCATTATTTTGTAAATTGAGTTTGTGTCTTTATATGCCCTGTTTGTGAACAGAACTCCCACTTACCTGACGAAGGAGCAGTGCTCCGAAAGCTAGCGGATTTTGCTACCAAATAAACCTGTTGGACTTTAACTTGGTGTTGTGAGATTTCTTACTGTGCTTTCCCCGAAACCCCACGTTTCCCATGGCTAATGCATCTAACCTACACATTTTGGGACACCAAGGGGCAATTTAGCACAGCCGATCCACTTAACCTGCACATCTTTGTACTGTGGGAGGAAACTGGGGCACCTGGAGGAAACCCACACGACACGGGGAAAATGCGCAAACTCCACACAGTCATCCAAGGCCAGAATTGAACTCGAGACCCCGGCACTGTGAGACAGCAGTGCTAACCACTGTGTCACCAAGCTGCCCTATGAATATTGTCCGGAGTTCAGAACTCATTCAATAAACTTGACGTCAATACTCTAGAATTTAAATGTTCTCATGATCAGAACATTTACAATCTCTGTTAAAGCAGGCTGGTTTTCAGTAAAAGCTTTGTACTTGTGTGTTCTCGTTTCTCTCCAACTTGGCAAAGACAGACTCATCATGCCAGACCACAAGATGAAAACAATGTCACCACAATGAAAATAGCATTCCAGGCAGTTAAGCCTGGATTTCAAAATCTATTTTACCAATGTTCCATGGGGGGAGAAAATGTGTTTAGCTGAATAACATTTCATATAAAATCTTATCTATTATGACTGAAAAATGGAAATGCTGGAAATACACATCAGGCCCGTCAATATTCTGATGATGTTTGGCGTACATATTCTGTCAGAACTCTTCGAGGTAATTGCGGACTCATCAGTGTTGAATCAATACCATACAAAATAATAAATAGTGGTCATCAGAAA
This sequence comes from Mustelus asterias, assembly GCF_964213995.1. NCBI lineage: Eukaryota > Metazoa > Chordata > Chondrichthyes > Carcharhiniformes > Triakidae > Mustelus > Mustelus asterias. Next base: position 51,605,578 of record NC_135816.1, read on the forward strand.
CTGATTTGTGAGTGCCTCCTAAACAGCTGCTGGTGTAGAATCTGCCACCTTGACCTCTGCAGTTCTTTTGAAAAACATCCCAAATGGACTATGAAGATCCCTACAATGAGCTTTAAGTTGTGTTTGAAAAAGCCTTTCTCCAAGTGTTGCATAATGGGTGGCTATTTCAGCTTAAAGACATGGGAATATGGAGTGAAAGCTGAGGGATGGATTTTTAAAAACCGGTTAGAATGCAGGAGAACTTGTTACAGCAATTGCGCTGGAGTGGAGGATTAAGTGGTGAGTGACTTTTCACAGGAATTGGCTTTGTGACCTTTGCGGGTGGCACAGTGGTTAGCACTGCTGCCTCACAGTGCCAGGGACCTGGGTTCGATTCCTGGCTTGGGTCACTGTCTGCGCAGAGTCTGCATGTTCTCCCGTGGGTTTTCTCCGGGTGCTCCGATTTCCTCCCGCAGTCCGAAAGACTTGCTGGTTAGGTGAATTGGCCATGCTAAATTCTCCCTCAGTGTTACCCGAACAAGCGCCAGAGTGTGGCGACTAGGGGATTTTCACAGTAACTTCATTGTAGTGTTAAATGTAAGCCTGCTTGTGACTAATAAATAAACTTTACTTTTCTCTGCTGTTTACAAGCTCGAGTTTAAAAATTCACCGCAAACTAATCAAACTGGCAGGCCGTACGAAACCAGGAGTCTGAGGATGTGGCTTGGGAAATACAAAATAAGTTTGGCAAAATACACATAAAAGGCCAGAGCAGTGATGGGTGAAATTGAAGACTGATGGGTATTGAATATTACACATTGGGGGAAAAATAGACATTGAACATTCCCCGTGGGTAGTGGTGAACTGGTTTCTGTTGAAGGTAAGCTATGCAGCACTTTTCATTGACTCGACTCTCAATCCACACAACCACAGCAAAGCCTCAGGTAACCGAACATACTGAACTACCTAACCAAATCTGTTATGCACAAAGTTCCAAATTGTGTTGTGTAATTAGACTACCCGGGGCGATTTTCCAGCCTCGCCACAGATTGGCAGAGCGTGCCAATCCCGGGAAATAGTGTGCGGGCCTAAAAACAAGTTTCGCGCCCAACGGTTTGCAATTGTTGTGGTCCCTTTCTACTGGCACAAACCAGATTGTGCCCGAGGCCGATTAACATATTTAAAGTCGTATTTAAATATGCTTAGCCTGTTCAACGCCAGATGCTCCAGTTCCCAGGATCTTCTGATCTTCAAGTGTGGCGCGAGAGTCACTACTAGTCTCCACTCGCAGAGACCAGGCATGATGGCCACACTGGGGGGCTCGGAGCCCAGTGAAATGGGGCCTATGGGGGGGCCGTGAAGGGGTGGGGCATTTCATGGGTCATGAAGGGGGACCTATTGGGAGAGCCCCAATGCTGGCGTTCTGTGTCAGGGAGGTGGTAGGGAAATATGTCACCACTAAGGGAGGGGGGTGTCCCAATGTCCATGGAGGGAGGAAGGGGGGTCGCCTAGCGCACTGGGAGATTGGGCATCCTTTCAAAATGGCACCTGATCGCTTGCAGCTGGGCTCACCAGCGTGTTTAGGCCCCACCCCTCCAGAACCAGCACGCAATTCACCACTCTCCCACAAAAATGAGTACGTGTGGGGCGATTGCAGTCCGGACTGGGTTGGACAGACCAGCTCAGACCGCACTGGTTTTCTAGCTGTTATGACACTTTTGTTTTAAAGTTTATTTATTAGTGTCACAAGTAGGCTTACATCAACACTGCAATGAAGTTACTGTGAAAATCCCTTAATTGGCACGCTCCGGCGCCTGTTCGGGTACACTGAAGGAGAATTTGTCATGACCAATGCACCTAACCAGCACATCTTTGGATTGTGGGGGGAAACCAGAGCACCCAGAGGAAGCCCATGCAGACATGGGGAGAACCTACAGATAGTGACCCAAGCTTGGAATCGAACCCGGGTCCCTGGCGCTGTGAGGCAGCAGTGCTAACCACTGTGTCGCCCATGAATGGCACATTGGGAAAAATCACGTCTCACATTTGGTTGTATTGTATGCCCTGTCACTAAACACTATGACGAAATGAAGATGTCCAAGCTCTCAAAATGACTTGGAGATAAATCACAAAAGGGATCACGACAATCAGATGAGGTATGCAGAAAAACTGAAGAAATTCAAGCTGTTAAATGTCAAATGTTGGCAACTGACAGATGAACATCTCGGTGTATTGAAGTTATGATGTAGAAAAGGGTCTGGGAAAAAACTCCAAATAAACTTGACAAGACAACACTGGTTCAAACGAGTAGAAGGCAAGTTTCGGACAAATATGAATTCCTTCACATATAAAGTGATCAACATTTACTCTGAACAGAGAACTGGGGGCAAAATGCCTGCAAACAATTGGATGCTGTAACCAAAGAACAGCAAGTTCTTTCTGAACATATGAACTGAATGGGATAACGGCTTCTCTTATATGAATGTATCTAGTGTGCCCACTTTGAGCAGCCCATTTTAGGCAAATACGCACACCAAAGTGTTGATGAACACGATATGACTCTCGGTGGCAAAGATCAGAAATATCAGTAATCTCTCTGCAAACATTTCTACTGTGTCCTGCTTCCAATGCCCGTTTCAATAACGCATTTCAGATTCCAAGTCTGATCTGGTTTCGGTAACTTTGATGTTAATCAATCCTCTGAAAAATGAGTTGAAAAACAGAAGCTGAAGTATAGACAGAGATGAAGATAAATATCTCCAGAGCATTAGTCCATTTCTAATGGGATCATGGAAATATCATCTTTTGAATGCATCCAGTCAGAATAAAATAACAATGTTAAATTGATAATCTTGTTATTTTTGCCTTCGGGGGGGGGGGGGGGGGGGGGTGAGGAACTGGATTAACCGATTTTTTGTCGTGGTAGTTTCACCGCTCATAGAGCAACATCTAAACCAAGGAAAGTATATGACAGAGTAAACTGTGCATTGTTGCATTGAAAGACGCAAGCCCAGTATGTTAAATGCTCTCTTCATTTTCATGCTATGGGTTTCAGTGGTTCAAAATAGCAGAAATTTTAAGTGAAAGCAGATGACTATTTCTGATTTTACATTGATGCAGAAATCCAATGGGACAGGGTTACCCATCTGACTATGGAAAGCCAATTGAATAAACTCACAATTGATGAGGTTTTTCAGCCAAATATCCCTATAATCAAGACCTCTAAACTCTGTACAAATGTGAATGTGATGTGCAACAATTTGCATTTATATATTTTACCATGTCAAAACATCTTAAATTGCTTCAAACATGAATTGCTTTTAAATGCAGCTTTCATTTTATGTAGGCAATTTTATATCAGTCATTCTGAGCAAGGAATGCCCCGGGAGACAAATGAACAGATAATCTTATCTTTACAGGAAAGAATCCAGACTTTAATGATTTCATAATTTAAAAAGATTCTGGTGATAACATTTCCCCTTCATGCACAAACATCTGATGCAACATTAATAAGGGCCTTGTCCCAAGTTAACTTGTTCCAGTGCAGCTACAACACTGGCAACTACCCGGCAATGTGGAAAGGTAGGACCTGTCCGCAAAAAACAGGGAAAATCCAATCAGGCAATTATCGCACCATCAGTCCACTTTCAATTAGTGATGAAAGATGCCATCATCCAGAATATTATCCAGCATCACTCAGACAGCAGTTACCTGCTCAGTTTTGAGATTGTTGGAGGCTGATCATCTCAGCCTAGGCCATCACTGCAGGAGTTCCTCAGGATACTGTCCTGGGCCCCACCTTCTTCAGCTGCTTCCTTAATCTAGAATCATAGAATTCTACAGTGCAGAAGGAGGAGACCATTTGACCCATTGGGTCTGCACCGACCACAATCCCTACCAGGTCCTATCCTCATAACCCCATGCATTTACTCTTGCTAGTCCCCCTGACACTAAGGGGCAATTTAGCATGGCCAATGCACCTAACCCGCACATCTTTGGACTGTGGGAGGAAACTGGAGCACCCGGAGGAAACCCACGGAGACACAGGGAGAATGTGCAAACTCCACACAGTGACCCTCCCCATCCCAGGGCACGACCCAGCCATGTCCCCAACTACCTGGGAGGCTAGAAATGGCCTCCGAGCCCTCAGGCGTGGTCATCACCAAATGGAGACCAGTAGTGATTCCTGCTGGCGCCACATCATGCCAATAGGTGGGAATAGTGCACATTCCCAGAAGATACAGTATCAAGTCAACTTTGTACATGGAAATCTATGTTAATGAATGGGCGCGAACCTGATTATGTCTGTTGGAAAGGCCCAGAAACATTGTGAACCATTTGGCACCTAGTTCAAATCTTGTTTCAGGGCTCTCCTGGTATTTTCCCGACCTAGTGGGATTTGTGCCGGACACAACGTGGCTCAAAAATCGCCCCCAGTGTGGAATTGCAATGCCCAAACAGCCATGATGGTATTGAATGGCCTACTGCTGTTCCCATGAACAATACTCAGGCTTGGGCTGATAGGTGGCATGTAACATTTACACCACATAAATGCTAAGCAATGACCATCTCCAACAATAGAAATTCTAACCATTGCCACTCAACATTAAAAAGCATCATCAGCACTGAATCTCCCACCATCAGCATCTTGGACCTAATATTGACAGAACATTAACAGGACTAATCTATAAATACTGTGTCCACAAGAACAGGTCAGAGGCTGGGAACTCTGTGGTGAATAACTCACCTCCTGATGACTCGGCAAAGCCTGTCCATCATCAACAAGGCACATGACAGGAGTACAATGGAATGCTCCCCACTTGCCTACATGAGTGAAGCTCTAACAGCACTTAAAATGCTCAACAGCATTCAGTACAACGCAGCGCACTTGATTGGCACATCACTCATCACCTTAAACAATCACTTCCTCCAACATTTATGGAACAGTGGCAGAAGTGTGTAACTTCTACTTGGTCCACTGCAGCAACTCACCAAGCCTCCTTCAACAGCATCTTCAAAGCCCGCAAACACTTTCACCTAAAAGGATAAGGGCAGCAGATACATGAGAGCATTATCACCTGCAAGTTCCCTCCAAACCACACATCATCCTGTCTTGCCGGATTTTCATTGTTGATAGGTCATAAACCTGAAACTCCCTTCCTAACAGCACTGTGTGTGTACCTTCATCAGATGGATGACAGTGGTTCAAGAAGGCAGCTCACCATCACCTTTTCAAAAGCAATTAGTGATGGACAATAAATGTTGGTCTTCTCAAGGATACACACATCTCATGAAGTCATTTTATTTGAAAACTATTGCGAATAATCACTATGTTACAGGAATTCTCATATGGTAAAGGTTATTTTTACAACTACGACAGATGTAAATCAAGAACTACATGATTTACACAGACAATCACTGTGAAAATACAATAAAGAGACTATAGAGACTGCTTTAATACAAAAAAATACAATGGGTGGAATTTTCCTATCCCGCCTGCCACAGGAATCATAGCGGGCGGGACAAGGAACTTGCAAAGGTCTATTGACCTCGGGCGGGATTTTTCGGTATTGGGGCGAGTGCGGTGGGAAAATCATGCCCGATATGTTTACTTCTCAGTCTTAATCTTTACAGGCAATTTTATTTTTTGGAAAGAACGATTACCTGGGAGGTGGTGAGACAAGGTCCATTTTTATGCGTGTGTATCAAATTCTGCAGGAAAGCAATTGCCTGAAACAGGCGTCCACAGGTGAACCGACAGGTATCACCAGCTCAGACTTGGTTCATTCATCAGGTAGGTGTGTCGGGTATGGGAGAGCTTTGTGATTGCAGAACAGGGGTAGTGCAGGGAATAGTGGCCCAAGCATTGTCTCTAGGGCTCAGAGGAACAAATATGCTCCTACAGAACAGAGTGCCCACAGCACAATCTCTGTTTAGCCAGTTGCAAAAACAGCTTCAGTGACCTGGCAACATGATAGGATGCCAATTCGGATTTACTTATGAGATGACGGCCTCATTTGTCCAGACGAGTGGTGAAAACAGCGAAATATCTTGCTTTAATTTTAGCTCCAGCTCCACTGGACAGAGAGAAGGAGAGAGGGTAAATGCATACCTTTTATGTTTCATGTAACAAATCATTATTTAAATTTAAAAAGAGACCAGAGATCAAAGGAACAGATTATTAGGAAAATTGCTCTGATTGAATTTCGGTACAGAAGCTCATAAGATATACTGTCCGGCCTTTTTAAGAGAGTAGATGAACAATATTAGACAACCTGATCAATACTGATCAGATTAGAGATGAACATTTCATAAAATGTGTATGGTTTGTAACTTTGAATATGACCTTATGTTGCATTTCTTAACTTTTCTAATTTCCAAAGTCAATCATGACCGAAATATTTACTTATAGCACTGTATACAGAGCAAAATGCTTTAATAATTCCACTTTGCAAATGAATAAAAGCTCTGAAATTAACCTAAATAGTATCTGGATGGACACAACAGGGGCAAGTTTCAACTTGACTGCACAATTAGTTACTTGACGGAGTTCTTCTGTTGTAGATTCCTTTCCTTTGGTTTCAGAGGGTGAAATATCAAGTGAGTTCTACAAAAGGCATGTGATCTGCTTCACAAAATGGCACCATCAGACCATAAAGCTGAAAATGACCCTCTTTACTCCAGCAAAGAGGGAATCCAGGTGTCTTTCTTATTTATTTGCATCAACCTCTTGTTGAACATTCGATAAATGAGGCAACTAAGCCGAGTTCATGTTCTTCTGCCGTGCAGGAGGTTAATTCATTGTTTCAAGACATACAATTATGTAGGGCTGAGATTCAATTATAAGGCAGTAACTTAATTATAAGTTTTATCTGACCCCGCACATAACACTGACCATGAAACTTGAATAGTTTATGGGCATCAACTAAAATCCACAATTAAATTCTGCTGCAGGTGCCGTGTTTTACAATGTCAGCATTATAGCCCTCCACCTTTCATGATCTTTGATAACAGCCAATACATTGGTATTGTTCTCAAATCTTATGTCAGTTCTGTTTCCAAAAACAATTGGTGTATTTCCTTACTTGTCGTCCTTTTGCTCTGATACCCTCAATTTTACCAGTCACTATTTACCAAATGCACTATCTTCTCTCTGCAAAGTACATGCCTTAAGAATTGTAATTGGTGACCATCTGCCAAAGTTCTTTGTGTATGCCTGCTTCCCTCACAACTTCCTCATTAATAGTGTGTGATGTCCAACTAATCATCAATGTATGTCTCAGAAACCACATTCCTGTTTCCTTTAAATTATCTTCCATTGTCTTGTTTGTATTCCAACTTTCGCATCCATATGGTAACACTGATCAGATAGAAACATAGAAGAAACATAGAAAAACTACAGCACAAACAGGTCCTTCGGCCCCACAACTTGTGCCGAACATATACCTACCTTCTAGGCCTACCTATAACCCTCCATCCTATTAAGTCCCATGTACACATCCAGAAGTCTCTTAAAAGTCCCTATTGAGCTTGCCTCCACCACCACTGACGGCAGCCGATTCCACTCGCCCACCACCCTGTGTGTGAAAAACTTCCCCCTAACATTTCCCCTGTACCTACACCCCAGCACCTTAAACCTGTGTCCTCTCGTAGCAGCCATTTCCACCCTGGGAAAAAGCCTCTGAGAGTCTACCCGATCTATGCCTCTCAACATCTTATATACCTCTATTAGGTCTCCTCTCATCCTACGTCTCTCCAAGGAGAAAAGACCGAGCTCCCTCAGCCTATCCTCATAAGGCATGCCACTCAATCCAGGCAACATCCTTGTAAATCTCCTCTGCACCCTTTCAATCATTTCCACATTCTTCCTGTAATGAGGCGACCAGAACTGAGCACAGTACTCCAAGTGGGGTCTGACGAGGGTCTTATATAGCTGCATCATTATCCCCGGACTCCTGAACTCAATCCCTCGATTGATAAAGACCAGCACACCAGCATACGCCTTCTTAACCACCTCCTCCACCTACGGGGCCGATTTTAGAGTCCTATGGACCCGGACCCCAAGGTCCTTCTGATCCTCCACAGTACTAAGTCTTTCCCTTTATATTGTACTCCTTCATCCCATTTGACCTGCCAAAATGGACCACTATGCATTTATCTGGGTTGAAGTCCATCTGCCACTTCTCCGCCCAGTCTTGCATCGTATCTATGTCCCTCTGTAACTTCTGACATCCCTCCAGACTTTCCACAACCCTACCAACCCATCCCTCCACTTCCTCTCCAGGTCATTTATGAAAATGACAAACAGCAAGGGTCCCAGAACAGATCCCTGGGGCACACCACTGGTGACCGACCTCCATTTAGAAAAAGACCCATCTATACACATTCTCTGCCTCCTTTGAGCAAGCCAGTTCTGGATCCACAGGGCAGCAGCACCTTGGATCCCATGCCCTCTCACTTTTTCCAGAAGCCTTGCATGGGGGACCTTATCGAATGCCTTGCTAAAATCCATATAAACCACATCTACCGCTTTCCCTTCGTCAATGTGTTTAGTCACATTTCCGAAGAACTCCACCAGGCTCGTAAGGCACGACCTGCCTTTGACAAAGCCGTGCTGAGTATTCTTGAGCATACTAAACCTCTCCAAATGCTCATAAATCCTGTCCCTCAGGATCTTCTCCATCAGCTTACCAACCACTGAGGTTAGACTCACCGGTCGGTAATTTCCTGGGCTATCCCTATTCCCCTTCTTGAAAATAGGAACCACATCCGTAATCCTCCAATCCTCCGGCACCTCTCCCGTCTCCATCGACGACGCAAAGATCATCGCCAGAGGCTCTACAATCTCTTCCCTCGCCTCCCACAGTAACCTGGGGTACATCCCATCCAGACCCGGCGACTTATCTATCTTGATGCCATTCAAAGATTCCAGCACAAGATGTAGCAATTTAGCAATCTCAATCTGCTTTACAGAGAGTTGGTCTTATTTCTAAAGAGGTTTTATTACTTCCAGCCATCCTGGACAAAAATATACCCCCTACTCTCAATAAAGACCTAATGACAGTTAGTAACAGACTAAAATGATGCTGCCTTGAGGTACTAAAAGGCTTCAGAGATGGCCAGAATGGAACCTTGAGCTGAAATGCCAGTTTAGCCCATGTTTAGCAATGGCAGATAGCTAAAGGGGTAACCCAAGGTTAATTTAGGAGCCAACTGCCAATTACAATGCCAACCAGTACACAAAAGGAGGCTGCATGACATTTTGGTGGTTCGTGCTTGTCCTGTTGCCCTTTCCTAACAGTGACCATGTGTTTGCGACTAAACAAGCCATTCGTGCGGATTTCAAGCAAGGCTTAAAGGGTTAGCCATCACTTCACTTTCACTTACTGCTGGAGATGTGAAAAAAACCTCGGAAACACATTGGGAAAACATCTCAGATACATTGTCAAGACTTCATCAAGACTCGAGCAACATTTATTCTGCACCTTAACTGAAATTGAGCAGCTGCTGTGTTACTCTCCCTCTTTAGGAATCAAAAGGAAAAAGGGAGCACTCAGGCAGAGGCATCTTGCTTGGGTCATTCTCGGTCTGGGTAACAAACGGAAGGTGGACGTGCAGTCAGGCAGAGCAGCAACTACAAGAGAGAGGATCAGAAGCACAACTCCTTCTCCTCTGGATCTTCTCTACCAGGATCTCTTAGTGCTGTGTCCAAGAATCCACGTCACATTTCCTTGGGGAAGGCAATGGTGTAGTGGTTATGTCATTGAATCGAGAGGCCCAGGCGAATGCTCTGACATCAGCTGACAGAATTGAAATTAAATTAATAAATCTGGAATTTATCGCTGGTCTGAGTAATGGTGACCATGAAACCATTTGGTTCGCTAATGCTCTATTGGGAATGAAATCTACTGTCCTTACCTGGTCTGGCCTACATGTGACCAACAACAATGCGGTTGGCTCTTAACTGCTCTCTGAAATGGCCTAACAAGCCACTCAGTTGTCTCAAACTGGTACAAAACCTCAAAGGAATGAAACTGGATAGACCACATGGCATCAGCCTAGCCACCTTAAATGACAATGGCAAACCCACCTCTGTTGTCCCTGCAAAGTCCGCCTTATTAACATCAAGTTGCATGCATAAAATTGGGACAGCTACCCCACAGACTGGTCAAACAGCTTGGCATTGTCTGCGAGGTGTGATTCGGTGAATCCAACTATGTCCTAGACATCATCATCCCTGGGTATGTGCTGTCACACCAGTAGGACAGACTCACAAAAGGTGGTGACACCGTGATATAGTCAGAAGGGAGTTGCCCTGGGAGTGATCAACATTGATTATTGATCCCACAAAGTCTCATGGTATCAGGTCAAACATGGTAAGGAAACCTCCTGCTGATTACCACCTACCACCACTACTTAGCCTGTTAAGTGGCAAGTAACATTCACATCACACAAATGTCATGCAATTATCATGTCCAACAAGAGGGGATCTAATGATCTCCGCTGACACTCAATGACATTACCATTGCTGAATATCTCTCTATCAACATGCTGTTGTAATTCATTGAACAGAAACTGAACTTGACCAGCATATAATTACTGTGGCTACAAGGGCAGTCAAAGACGGGAATTCTGGGGAGAGTTAACTTTCCTCCTGATTCCCCAAAGCCTTTCCACCATCTACTGGGCACAAATCAGGAATATGATGGAATATTCTCCACTTGCCTGGATGACTGCAGCTCCAACTATACTCAAGAAGCTCAACAAAATCCAGGAAAAGCAGCCCACTTGATTGACACCCCATCCAACACTTTGAACATTTACTCCCTCCACCATTGATGCACCGTGGCAGCAGTGTGCATCATCTACAAGATGCACTGCAGGAACTCACCAAGGCTCCTTCGACAGCACTTTCTAAACTTGCAACCTCTCCCACCTGAAAGGACAAGGGCAGCAGGTGCAAGGGAACACCACCTACTCGTTCCCCTCCAAGCCACACGCCATCCTGACTTGGAACTATATCACAGTTTCTTCATTGTCGCTGGGTTAAAATCCAGTAACTCCCTTCCCAATAGCACTTTGGGTGCACCTACTACATATTGTCTGTAAAGGCTCAAGAAGGCTCACCACCATCTTCCCAAGGGCAATTAGGAATGGGCAATAAATGCTGGCCTGGTCAGTGACACCAACATCCCATGAATGAAGAAAATAAATTATGTCTCAGAAAGCTTGTTCGTGAATGAAGAACTGGAGCCAATCTTTATACACTTCCGTAAAATTTATTTACAGAGTTATAAATTACAAGCATGCACCTCCTCACTTTAGCAACCACGGCTTGTTTTTGGTCTCTATTTATAGGGGCGCAAGAGAACAGCCAGTTAAAGGTCAACATCGGCATACAATTAAACACAAAATATCCAATTATAACTACAGTGGTCCACCAAAACTGTGTTTAATCAGCTGGAGTGCTAAATCTGCAGGCGTCTGAATTAGCAAATTCAAATAATGGCAGTTAGCATTCAGGACATAAACTGTGTGCTCAATCCAAACTTTGAAATAGGCATGCTTTATTAAGCACCAGTTATTACTGGTGGGCAGCACAGTGGTTGTCACTGCTGCCTCACAGCGCCAGAGACCCGGGTTCAATTCCGGCCTCGGGTGACTGTTTGCGGAGTTTGCACATTCTCCCCATGTTTGCCTGAGTTTCCTCCGGGTACTCTGGATTCCTCCCACAGTCCAAAGATGAGAGAGTTAGATTGATTGGCCATGCTAAATTGACCCTAGTGTCACGGGATTAGCAGGGTAAATACTTGGGATTACCTGAATAAGGCCCGGGGTGGGACTGTTGTCGGTGCAGGCTCGATGGGCTGAATGGCCTCCTTCTGCACTGCAATGATTCTATGATTCTATTATTTTAGCACCAGTTTTCATCTTTGGTGGCAAGGATTTGTATTTTGTAGACATTTCCGAATGTCAAGTAAAAAAAACGGCCTTAGTGGCGAATGTAGAAAAAAAAACATTTATTGCACAGTTTTTGTATTCTTTCCAGCTGGGATTCAAATTACATTTTTGGATTTTGTTCTTCAACTCTGGACATGACTGAAGAGAGCCTCAGCCAGAATCAGAGTCACAAGAGGAATACATAACTGAGAATCATCAGTATTGAAGGGAGAGTGAAGGGTGAAATACAAAAGGAAGTTATTTGTAAAGTCAAATAGCCTAATCGCAAACAAGACTGAAGTGCCAGCTGTTGTTCTGGCCAATTTTTTAGATTTTGTCAATCCATTTCACTTGATGGTATCATGTCCTCTCCATATGCACAGAATTGTTAAAAATTGACCATTTTAATGAGATTTTATTAATACGTCAATAGTTAAATTGCAACATATCTTTTTCTATTGCCTAATCTTTCTACATCCAATGATCGTGTGTGGGGGTAGAGGGGGGGATGGTTTGTGGTGTGGAGGAAGAAGAAATGCCTTTTAAAACAAATAGGAAAATATCTGCTTTTTTCCATAGTTAACGACCTCTTAACAAAATCAGCATAAAATAGCTTTAGAATGTACAATATAAGAATGTCATTTAGATTGATAGAGAAAAATGGGCAAATGCTTGTTTATATATATGTTACACTACTGGTTATCCCAAAACAGGAACTTACCATCAAGATTTCTCTCCAAGATGGGAGAGCTGCTTTTAATTTAAAAAAAAAATTGAATCTCTGATGAGATGGGAACTTAATGCACTTCATTTAGGTCAAATCATGAGAAGCAGCTGTTCTCGTTAGTTGAAGGGTCAGTCACAAGGAGACATAGGTTCAAGGTGAGGGGCAGGAGGTTTGGGGGGGGGGGGGAGAAAGGTGATGCGAGTGAGGGTGTGTGTGTGTGTGCGTGTGGGAGTGATGGTAGTGAATGGGTGGGGTGAGGGTGTGACATGAATGAGACGGTGAAGGTGATATGCGTGAGGTGGGTGACAAGGGAAAGTTTAAAGTGGTCAGAAGGTTCAATTGTTTATTAAAAAGCCTCAGGTAGCATCAGGAGCACCAGGCATAGGTTTTCTTAGAACAGAGAAGGGTCTTTTCAACCGCTCATTCTGGACTCAACCTACCTCTATTTATGCCTCAGGTCTGTAGCCAAAGTCCAGAATACTTAAACCCTCTCCACCTTCGCCACACAGACGATACTACTTGTCGGCAGTCTTGAGATGGAGGTGAAATCATTGCACAGGATTAATCCCGTTTCTCAATTCCTGCCTTTGACATGAAAACCTGGCCCATGGACACTATTAAACCCACCTTCTATGATCAATGGAGAGATGGTGGTGTCGTGGTATTGTCACCGGACGAGTAATCCAGAGACCCGGGCTAATGTTCTGGGACCGTGGAATCAAATCCCACCAGGGCAGCTGATGGAATTTAAATTGAGTTAATAAATCTGGAATGTAAAACTAGTTTCAATGATGGTGATCATTAAAACTATCAGCAATCATTGTAAAACCCCATCTGGTTTACCATTGTCCTTTAAAGGAAGAAAATCTGCCATCCTTACCTAGTCTCCTGTGAGACCCGGAGCAATATGGGTGACTCTTAACTGCCCTCCGAGATGGTGTGCAATTAGAAATGGGCAACAAATGCTGGCCTTGCCAATGGTGCCCACATCCCATGAAAGAATTTTAAAATGTTTAGTGTGACGCATACTAAAATAGGAGCGTACCCGCCTAGAAAAAGATCATTTCTGACTCTCCCCAGTGCGGGAATTTAAGATTGAAAGTAGGAATGATGTTATTATTCCATCCTTCAAATGAGTGCTTATAGAAAGTATAAATGATTTCACATCTGGATCCTGAGAATCTTGAGGTAATCCCAGGTTGAATCAGACAGGACTTAAATGTAGTTAAGAAACTAACTAAGTATAGGTTGAAAACGCTGCAGTTTGTGTCAGATGACCTTCCTGTGACCTCACGCAGAAAGGAGAATGCTGATGTTTTAAATGAATATTCCAGAGCAGAATTTCAAATGCAACTTACCAGAATTACTAATGAGTCTGGAAAATCCATATTTCTTTACTTTTCTTTGATTCCACACTATGAAATTTTACATATTTGGCCGAGAGTTTGCTGGAATTAGGTATCACAGAGATTTGGTTTGATTTATTAATTGTCACATGTAATACATATTAGTATATGTATTAGTGTGTCATATTCTTTCTCTCTGTGTGTGTGTGTGTGTGTGTGTGTGTGGGGGGGGGGGGAGAATTCTCTGGCCTTCCCACAGCATATTTGTCGGCAGCAGGAGGTGGCCCATCATTGACCGATGGCAGGATCTTTTAGTCCTGCTACTATCAATGGTACTTTCCATTGATTGCACCACACGTCACTGGGAAACCCACGGTGGGGGTGTGCCATCGATGGGACAAGACGATATCACCAACGTGAAGAGATGGAAGATCTCGTCCTCCCTCTTTTGGTCTAAAATAAATTTGAATTGAAAGTTATTGAAAGAGCAAGCTGAAAAGTACATGGCATGGGCAACAGGACATCTAGGATCTTGGTGAATGATGGGACCACAGCCTAGTTAACTAAAGAGATTTAAGGATTGAGAAAAAGGTAACGGCAAAAAAGGATGAATTCGAGTCAAATCGGTACAGAAAAAGAAAGAAATGGAAAGAAAGATCAGATTAACTGAAAGAGAAAAAAAAAGACAGGAAAATCAGAACTTTTTAAAAATTTAACTTTTTAAAAATCACAAATAGCTTTTTGCTACCTTTAATATCGAGACTCCACATTTTAAAATCCCAATCTGGACCAGAAAGGTTGATTAACTCAGCAGGAACATAAATCTCGATGAAATGATTGTTGCATTGTTAAGCAACAGCCCTAACTTTCTACAGCAAGATTAATTAGCAGCTAATGTCAAACTCGTGAAACTTGGCGGGCGGGGGGGGGGGGGGGATTGAATTGGACCATTTTCCATATCTTGGGAGCCCCCCTCTCAATGAAGGCAGACATCACGATGAAAACATGAGACGAATATAACTGTTTACCAGACAGTAGTAATCCCGCAGCGGTATGCTTCTGAGATTTGGACAAACCTTCTAAATTCGGTGGCAAGGAAGTTGGTCCAACAGCAGTGTCCTCTCCCAGTCAACATACCCAGCAAGAAGACCATAAGACATAGGAGCAGAATTAAGCCACTCCGCGCATCGAGTCTGCTCAGCCATTCAATCATGGCTGATATTTTTCTCATCCTCATTCTCCTGCCTTTTTCCCATAACTCCTGATCTCTTTATTAATCAAGAACCTACCTATCTCTGTCTTAAAGACACTCAATTACCTGGCCTCCACAGCCTTCTGCGGCAAAGAGTTCCACAGATTCACCAGTCTCTGGCTGAAGAAATTCCTCCTCATCTCTGTTTTAAAGGATCGACCCTTCAGCCTGAGGTTGTGCCCTCTGGTTCTAGTTTTTCCTCCTAGTGGAAACATCCTCTCTGCGTCCACTCTATCCAGGCCTCGCAGTTTCACCAAGATCCCCCCCCATCCTTCTAAACTCCAATGAGTACAGACCCAGAGTCCTCAATCGTTCCTCATACGACAAGCTCTTCATTTCAGGAATCATTCTTGTGAATCTCCTAATGAGGCATTAATCACTTTAAACCAATTCCGCTGGGCACAACATGTCATTCAAATGCCTGACAGAAACTCCCAAAGCAACTAGACCGCTCAGAACTCAGTCACAGTTGAAGACTCCCAGTTAGACAGCGGGTATGCGTTATAGATGTCCTCAAAGCATTCCTAATGATATCAAACAGTCCCATCAACACACTGAAATTCCTGATATGTGACTGAAAAATTGGAGAAGGTTCATTCGAGAAACACATCGAGAAACACAGTCAAGAACATATTGAGGTGGAGTTAATGCGTCAGAGGCAGCACATAAACCTTCAAGCAATTCACCTTCAGAGGGCGCACATAAACCTCCAAGGAATTCATCTACCCAACCCTCCAAACTCCACCTGCCTCTCATGTGACAGAAACTGCAGATTGTGCATTGGACTTATCATCCACCTCAGAACCCATCAAACCGGAGTGGCAGCAAGTCATCCTCAATCCCAAGGTGCTGACTACGAATGGAGCGGAAATTGACCAGTGATCTGTGGCACTTTGAAATTCACAGGGTATCTCCTCCTTGCCACAAGATAGCTTCAGAGTTGATACATCAGCAATGCCTAGTCTCAGTAAGCTCACCATCGTTTTGGCATCAAAATTTGAGCCTTAGATTGCAGTGGAAATAGACATTGATATTAATCACCACCCAAAAGGTTGCACCTTGTAATTATTACCTCTGTGATTTCAATCACAAACTCTGGAGGGTTCTGAGTGGGTTACGCCAGACAAACAGAAGTTAGAACAATTAAAATCCCTTCTAATTTCAGAGTAACCATTGTATAGACCCAGGCTGAAGCCACAGGACTTCCCCCACACCCATAAACCTCCCACACCTCCCCTATCCCACCATCGCCACCACCCTCGAGGTCTCTCTCCAGCCTCCCTTCCCACTGGACCGCTCTATTCTCCCCCAATACACGAGGGGTCTCCTTCCACACCCCTGACTATCTCTCATATAGGTTTCCCCCACCCCATAGACTCTTTCCCCACCTCCCTGCCAAGCCCAAGTCTCACCCCACCCCTCAAGTATTGACCTCACACCCAGAGACTTCACTCAACCCAACCCTCCCACCCCTCCCCGCCAGGCCAAACTCCCCAACCTGCAGTCTCGCCCAGCCTGAGTCAGAAATACTCTGTTCTTACCCGAATAATGAACCTACATTGCTCTAAGGAGGCCTTTAAAAGAGGGAGCCCATGAGAACTTGACATGACTTTTTGCCATGGAGGCGGGAACCAGGAGCCAGGCCTGATTTTCTGTTACGAACCTGCCTCCGGCGGGAAACTGACTAAATTTTAGATTTTGGTGGAAGCGAGACTTTAATTGATACGGGAATTAACCATCTCCAATTTTTCAGTCACAAATCTTGAATTTCAATGCATTGATGGGAATGTTCAATCTTGTTCGAAATGCTTTGGGGTCATCCCGAAAGCATATCCGCTGTCTTCCCGGGAGCCTTGCGTCCAATTATAGCGAGTGAGGACAGGAGTGGAGTCAGATGAAGTGGGGGACTCATTCAGACACCCAAAGTAGCCACTACTGAGCCTGGTGATTGTCCTGAGGCAGAGAGTTTGTGCCAAAGCATTCCACTGTACCACTGGAAAGTGAAACGTCTCAGCGATTCGGTGGCCTGCCATTCACCGGAGAGGAGGAAGGTCTTCTTTCCAGATGTTGGCAGTAGGTGGCCACCTCATCATGCAGCAGCTCCACCTCTCTGATCAATGTCATTGCCCTCTCCCTCCAATTCTTCCTCCTCTGATGAGCTGTCTCCTTCCACGCCCTCACAGTCCCTGTGGAGGGCCACGTTGTGGAGGGCACAGAGGACAACAATAATGATCAAGACCCTTGCGGGAGGGTACTGCAGAACATCATGCAACAGAGGGACACCGTGCCCTCAAAGCCTGCAATACCCACCAGTTGTGAATCTGAGGAATTGCTCAGCCTTGGTGAAGAGGGCATTTGTCACTTTGGTGAAGTACCAGCATGCAGCCCACTGAGAGACGCCGCAGAGGGTCTGCAGCTGACAAGATCACAGATGGGAATGACCATCCACCGAGAGAGTCACAGTCTCCTTTCGAACTGATTCTCAGTTACGTCCAGGTGTATTTAGCTTCTGCCTGTAGATCCTGTGTTCAGGGTTCTGTCTTCTTCGCCATTTTGCCCCTTGTCCCTCTCCTCTGGCCTCCGGACGCCTGGCACTCTGTCCCTCCTTGGGCAGATTTCTGCTCCTCATCTCCAAAGGCCTCAGTATCCATTTTGACCAGTGCCCTTCCTGGTGCTCAGCTGGAGAGTCAAACCAGCTGTGACCACTGGTCCAATGCCCATGTGACACCAGAAGAGTGATGACCTCCTGAACTGGCAAAACTCCTGGGTTCCTCCCTTGATCCGCGATGGGCTGCTGCAATTTAACTTCAAAGTGGGGTAAGCTCTTTAACCTATCGGAAGCAAGAACACTTACCTTTGAAATGTCTCTTGCCTCCATGACTACTCCACTGTGTGGTCCCCTGATGCACCTCCAGCAGGTCTGAGGCAGACAGCTCCAAAACACTGGGTGCACCCAGGGAAATGCAGAACGTTTCCAGAGACCGGTTTTTAACAAGCCCTTAATGTGCTTAAATGGTCTGTTTAGGAGCGTGAGCGAATTCGGAGGCCCACATTTGCCTCCCCCCACCCTAGTGGATGTCAAAGAATGCCGAAACAGAGGCAGGCGTCTGACCGCATGACATCACCGTCATTTTTTTTTCCAACCACTTGTCTCTGTTTCAGCGAAATTGGGCTGCAAAACTCCGAACCCTGAATCCCCATGGTCATCAGTTACCAACGGTGGGAGGTGAAAACAGAGTCATGGTAATCCAGCTAAATAAATAGATGAGCTCAGAGTCCTCTGGGGTGAAAAACTTGAAATGGTTCACAAAACATTACAATTAAATGGAGTGAACCAGGGGTATTATAAAGTATAGTAGATTTGTTTTAATCCATTTTTTTTTTTGCCAAATCTACTCACATTTACAATTCCCAAAAGTGTTAAACTCCAGCTGGGTTTCATGGACACTGGGCAACCTAAATTACATCAACCAAGATTATTCTTCACGCGACCTCAGAAAATGAGAGTGTGCTTGGTCACAGGTTAGTGAATCCTGGATACCATCACAGCTGAACAGACTGTCACCAGATGTTCACCAATGCCACTTTAAAGCAGGAATCACTGAATGATGATCAGGAGACAGGAACCTTTCAGTTGATTTCCTCTATCTGAGCAAAATAGGTAACTTATTTTGAAGATGCAATACGATGTAAAATGATCAAGGCAGAACAAAACATATAAAAACAATACATTATTTTGTCCAAAGTAGTAAGTGACAATGTATGTGCCTTTTCCTTTTTAATCTTAACCTGTTCCTTAAGACAAACATCGTGCGGATTTTCCAAAATCAGAACCTGATCCTGGACTTCTCGGTGATGAGAGTACGTTGTCGGAATAATTCAACGATAAAACTGGGTAAGATGCAATTTCCTACAACATACTCACTCTTTAGGTGGGTTTAAATCCTCGGGTCTTGTTTCAAAGAACTGCAGAACTTCATCACACTGAGAAATATGGGCTGGTAATCGGATGAGGGCCTGCAAATATTCAACAAGCAATGAGATGAGATTTTTATGATCGTCTGTTTAAGAGAAATTCATTTCTGTCCAAATTGAGGTCATGAACCTAATGCATCAAAATGCAGGTCTCCTCCATTGGTTTGGAATTAAGTAAAATATGCATTCTTTCTCCAGAGTCTCACTGAACAAACAGATTTTAACCTTGCACTCTATTCCCCCATTGTGAAAATACTGATCTGCCATAAATCTCTCATCATAGAATCCCTGCTGTGCAGAAGGAGGCCATTCGGCCCATCGAGCCTGCATCGACAACAATCCAACCCAAGCCTTATCCCCGTAACACAACGTACTCACCCCACTAATCCCCTTGACACTAAGGGGCAATTTAGCATGGTCAATCCACCTAACCCGCACTTCTTTGGAGTGTGGGATGAAATTGGAGCACCAGGAGGAAACCCATGCAGACAGAGGGAAAATGTGCAAACTCCTCACAGAGTAACCGAGGCAGGAATTGAACCTGGGGCCCTGGCGCTGTGAGGCAGCAGTGCTAACCACTGTGTGCACCCCTGAATCAAATATATATACATGCACACAAACATACATGTACATACACATTTATACACACATCTAACATATACACACGTATAATATAAAAACACACAAATATATATACATTTACACAAATATCTAACATAGAAAATACATACATAATATATATGCACATATATAAAATATACATATACATATATAAGATGTATACATATCACATAGCAACACAGTACAAGAATGACATACAAAATGGTGACATTTTCAATCACTACTGAACTAGTTTTTACAAGTTATATTAGGCAAGTACATCTGCTACTTCCAAATAAGTATGCAGGAAGCATTAAAAGATAATAAACGGGAACTGAATAAGTGGTAATACTGCAGGGTTCAGAGGATATCATAAACCAGTGTGTTCATATCTGACTCAGTTTCCTATTTCAAACACAAATTGAACTTTGACCCCCATAAGAGATGATCTTCGCCCATTTGCTGCAGAAATACTCATCATTTGTCACCTCGAGGCTCAGATATTCCCATGCTCTCCTGGCTGCCTTCCCATTATTCATATTCTTTCAACTTCTGTTGATTCAAAACTTGTATCTCCCTTACGCTAAGTTCTGCTCACCCATCACTCCTCTTCTTGTTGACATATGCTTGCTCCTGGCTCCCAAGCATCCCCAATTTAAAACCTTAGCATTGTGTTTAAATCCTTTCATGGTCCCATTTATTGCTATCTCTAACTTTAACCAACACAACTACCCTGATAACTCTCCCCTCCTCAGATTCTGATTTTGTGCATACCTCTCACTTCCATTTGTCATCTTGTGCATCCCTCTCTCACTTCACTCATTGTTAATAGTGCCTTCAGCCAGGTTCCTCCTAAAACAACTCTGCCTCTCACCTCCCCTTAAGACCCATCTTAAAATCCTTCTCCAACCCTTCCAATGTTTCCTTTGTTAGCTCATCATTTATTTCTGTTCCAGTATACCTTGGACGGCCATAAGATCTTTATCCACATTCAAGGCACTAGATAAACATGAGGTATTATTCATTTTGACATCTTTGTAGCCCTAGTGCTTTTCAATACTATCAACAAACGTGCTGCTTCGTGTGCTTTCTGGCCTTGGCTTCCCCGGTTTTGCAGTGATGACAACAATAAGATTTAGTGTTACGCCCTTCCTCGATCCAGCAAAAGAAAGTAGAGAGGTGGCAATATTCCAGCTTCCAATGCAGCTGTCCTCTGGTGGAGTCTTTTCCTGGCAATTCCACACAGTTACATAATTCAAATCAGGGATTCATTGTGTGGTAGTGTCATCAGTGTAGACCCATATCTCATCAATACATGGAACACAGTGATACTTCTATGAGTTCTATGAGTTCAGAGCATTCGGAGGAAACCCACGCAGACACGGGGGGAATGTGCAAACTCCACACAGACAGTGACCCAAGCCGGGAATCGAACCCGGGTCCCTGGCGCTGAGAGGCAGCAGCGCTAACCACTGTGCTGCCCGCATAATAATATGATAGCAGAGGATGGTTTCGATCGATTGACCTCTGGGTTATGGGCACAGCACCATTCCACTGTGCCATTATACTGATGCAAAGTACTTGTTAAGGACTTCGCCAACCTCATCTGGCTCCACACACACATTCCTTCCACTGTCCTTGTGGACCTACCCTTTCCTTAGCTAATCTCTTCCTCCTTTATATATGCATAAAAAGTGTTGGGATTCTCCTTAATCCTGCCTGTCCAGGACATTTCCTGGCCCCTTTTTGCCCTCCTAAGACCCTGTTTAAACTCTTTCCTCCTATCTTTGTATTCCTCGAGCCTTATCCGTCTATCCTTTTTTTACGTATCTTGAAACTCATAGAATTGTGATCACTGATCCCAAAATGGTACCCCACTGAGACATCAATCACCTGTCCGGGCCCGTTTCCCAGAACCAGGTCTAAGATAGCCCCTTCCCGAGTTGGACTATCTACATATTGCCTTGAAGCACTCTTGGGCACGCTGAACAAACTCTGCCCCGTCCAAGCCTCTGATATGGACACATATTGTGGTCGGTGCAGACTCGATGGGCCGAATGGCCTCTTTCTGTACTGAAGGGTTTCTATGAGTTCTATGAGTTCTAAGAGTAGCCCTCAAGAGAACTCCTGATTGGGATTGTAGCTCTTGTGAAAAATCAATGAGTAGCTCTAATCAATAACAAAAAGGTTATTTGAGCAATTTAAAAATACCAGTTGAATTCCTCTGTGATTTGGTTGGTATCTCAATACTCCTTCAATACCTGTATCAAAAAATATCAATACCGGGCTGTTTAAGGTCCCTAGCCTTTTGTTTCCGGGATCTGGGAATCAAATCCAATCTAGATTGAGAACTCAAATTTCCTTGCACGTCTAGTTTGGACAATGTCAATCGACACAACTACCTTCAAATCCAACTCAAAAACTAAAGGTTGCTGACATGATATGATCAGGTGCTACATAAAGGTAAGCCTTTATTTATTTAATCATTGAATATAATTCAATAGGATAAGAGGGTCATAGCTAATATTTGAATATTGCAAATTTTAAGTCATTTATTCAGATTCAATTTTAAATAGTTTTGATATTTTAATTTCCTTGCCTCATGCCTGCATATCAGTTCACTAAAATACGAGGAAAAAAAAAAATCAGCATTTATGAATACACAATATTAAGAATATAGAAACTATTTTGGAGAAAACTGCACATAAATCCTTTATGATTTAGAGAGTTGAATTTTGCTGCATTTACTGCGAACCAGTTCAATAAGAACTGCCGACTATTGTACTGTAGCAGTGGAAATTTTAATTTCAAATTATTACTATCAAACCATTTGAGGCTTTCTTAATTCAAATGACTATTTCAAGCTCAGTCTTGTAAGAAGTCTAGCAACTTATAACTGATTAATTTACAATATTCACAACTCTACGTGGATCTAAAACACAAGCAATTTGAACTCATTTAGCAATAAACAGGTGAGTGGGCATTAACAATTGACCAGGTTATTTTTCTCAGCAGCAGTAGGCAGCCCACCATTGATCGGCGGTGGGATTTTCTGGTCTCACCGCTGTCAATGGGATTTCCAGCTGAATCCACCCCACACTCAAGATCTCGTGTTGATGTGAACAGCCAGAGTATCTCGCCCTAAGTTTGCAACAGACACTCTTCTGAGGTGTGCCCATGGTAGATATAGGGTGAGTTGGCACAGTAGGTGTAAGGGAAAAGGGTACTGGTTGGAGACATGGGCTGGCATGAATTGGCACCAAGTTAGCATAGGGATGATAAAGGGTTGGGTGGGGGCATGAGGTGGCGTGGAGCATATGAGGGAGTGTAGAGGGTGGGCAGAATGTCATAGGTTGAGAGTATGAGGTCATGGGCTAGGACACAGATTGGCAAGGAGGGTATGAGAGGCATAATATGGCATGGAGAGTATGAGGCCCATGAGAGCTGGGCATGGGTTGACATGAATGGGGCATAGGGCATGTTTAGAAGTTGAGGGCGTGAATGGGGTGAGGGCTGTTTTATGTTTTATTAAAAACTTTCACACAGTGCCAGAGTACCAAGCGAGGCCTTCCATCCAGCCTGCCTCCAAACCCAGCAGCCTCTACACTTGTTCCAAGGTCATACAGCCCAACTTCCAAAGGACTGCATCACCATGGAAGAAAAAAATCCAGCTTCTGGTCACTCCCTGTGGAACTGAGAAATGTCTCAACTCTGCGCTCCCGACTCAGCAGTGAAATTCCAGGCTTCAATCTAAACGTTTTGAGGCATGATGTTTGGAATTTCAGACTTTATAAACTTCATACTTTAAACATCATACTTTAAACTGTCTATGTAATTCCAAGATAGAATGGTGGTAGGAGTTTAGAAGAGGGCTAATTATCATTTCTGCATAGATATAAGGCCTTTGTGATTCATGTTGTCATTGAGGTGAGCTTTGTGAGGGGGCAGCCATATAAAAGCCATGGTAATATCAGCTTTTATGGTTTTCTTAACATATTCTTGAAACTCGCAGACAGGTCAGTCTACAAGAATCTGAAACAGAGAGCACTGTGCTAGAGGGTCCCTGTTTCTATTGTTCACGATGTGGAGATGCCGGCGTTGGACTGGGGTAAACACAGTACGAAGTTTAACAACACCAGGTTAAAGTCCAACAGGTTTATTTGGTAGCAAATGCCACTAGCTTTCGGAGCGCTGCCCCTTCCACTCCACCTGATGAAGGAGCAGCGCTCCAAAAGCTAGTGGCATTTGCTACCAAATAAACCTGTTGGACTTTAACCTGGTGTTGTTAAACTTCTTACTCTATTATTCACAACAGAGAATGCAGGTGGAAGCTCACGCTCAGATTGACAAAACCAATTTTGTGAGGAATTAAACAAGGCTAGAAGATTTGCCTAGCTTTGGCTAAACAAGGTAATCTCCAGGGTAACACTTAGCATGAATGTCAATTTGAGGACGAGAAGTTATCCAACAAGAAAAGAAATTGTAACAAGTCATTGGGACCCAAGAATAGCTTTAGGTTGGTTCCTGGAGAATGAAGTTTCTACCTAAGAGACAGGGTAAAGTATAACTGTAGCAAGGTTTTTCAGTCATTTTAAAAATTAAATAGGGGAAACATATCTGTAATCCAGAATTTATTTCACCTACAAGTATTTAGCCAATGATATTTTGAATTTGTTACAGTACGAGTTTTACAACCTGAAATCTTGCCGTGGGATCCTTCAGTCACTTTCTGGAAATTCGAATAGCTTATTAGAAGTTATTGGCCACTACGGGGATCATAACAACATACTCAGTCTGACTATCGTTAAATACTGGCACACAGTAATGGAAATTGAATACCCTAAAAGTAGTGGAGATCAAAGTCGACAAGCTTGAATTATATGCCCATCTAAACACACTAAAATGACCACAAATTGCTTGCTGAAATAAACCTGAAATCGTATAAATGATGGTTCTCACTGCTGTAAAATTTCTATGTCGTCCCATGAAAAAGGCAGATCGCACCTTTACAAATGTCAAAGAGAAAGACAAGTCCCCAATGAACCTCAACTTCATTCAATGAGCTGTAGCTAATTCATTATTCACATTTTATTCAATTTCTGTTGTGTCAGGCAGAGTTCACTCATCTGTTAAAGACATCAGTAAAATCTTGGCTACAAAGGCCAACTGCGGGGCCAATTGCTAGTTTAACAGTATCCCAAACTTTTCCACCTGCAAAGTTCCCCTCCAGTGCGGTCTCTTTCAGTGTGTGATTGCTCGGGCTACAGAGATCCCCACTATAAAGCACAATTTACAATTTTAGGGTGACAAGGGGATCCATCAGATGTCTGTATTTTTCTCCACACTCCTGAATGCGATGCCTGCAGAGGTTTAATGCCACCATTATGGATGGAAAGGTGAGTGGCATGTCACATCCAGTTCCAAGCCCCTCACTCTGATTTCACCAGCTTTTTCATCCAAAGCACTCCTCAGACTAACATAACTCCACCCATTCCTCTCTATCCACGCATCTCCACACATCCCCAGGTGAGCAGCCAACACTGACACTCATCTCACTCCCATCTTTCCTCCCAGTCATTACTCCACAAGTTTTCTCATTGAACCCTCTCGTCACAATCAAGTTCTCATATTCATAACCTGCTGCTTTCTCTCCTTACAGAAGGGAACTCCAGGGATAGGAAGAGAACTGAGGGAGGTCTTCCAGTAATCAGCACGCTGACCATGTGAAGGATGCTGTATTGGAAATTGGCAGTCTGTCGGAGTGCATAGTCATTCATAGAATCCCTACAGTTCAGAAGGAGGCCATTCAGCCCTTCGAATCTGCACCGACAACAATCCCACCCAAGCCCTATCCCCGCAACCCCACGTATTTAACCTCCTAATTCCCCCTGACACTAAGGGGCAATTTAGCATGGCCAATGCAACTAACCAGCATATCTTTGGACTGTGGGACGAAACCTGAGCACCCGGAGGAAAGTCACGTAGACACGGGGAGAACGTGCAGACTACGCACAGATAGCGACCCAAGCTGGGAATCAAACCCGTATCCCTGGCACTGTGAGGCAGCAGTGCTAACCACTGTGCCACCCCAATTATGGTAGCTACCTGGATATCTTGCACAGACATGTATAATAACAGACAGGTGGTTACATTCCAGCTGAACGATAATGGAATTGAATCCTTTTCGATTAAACAAATACTCATGGATAATCTGAAGGCACCTTGATTGCTGGAAATGTGAAATCCATGACACCTTCAACCTATGAGAATCCGGCCATGGAAGCAAATTCAAGGCCCCTCCGATCCTGTCTGACCACATCAGTGCAAAGTGGACTTAAGTGGTGACCCTGGCAAACTTGGCATCAGATTGTGAAATCCTCCAGACAGCATCAGTAGATACCTGGAAGAAGCCAGGGACAAACAAATTCAGGCCAGTGGTGACGTTGACCATCACTGGCAGCGTGTGCCCACCTGGTCCACTCCTGCAGGAAGTCAGCAACAACCTGCTTAGAAACCCGGAGCCTCCGAAGACACCTTAACTCAGTCATGTCCAGAAAGCTTTTCCTCTGCCTGTATAATCTGTGTTGGGAATGTCGCCTCCTTCAGGCTGGAGCTCTGTATCCATCTCTTCTGTCCCATGGAGTAGCAGGAGGCTAAGGAAAAGACAGCTGATCCTGCTGTTCCTGTTAGTCATGATGTGGAGATGCCGGCTTTGGACTGGGGTAAGCACAGTAAGAAGTCTCACAACACCAGGTTAAAGTCCAACAGGTTCATTTGGTAGTACAAGCTTTCGGAGTGTCACCTGAGTGAGTCACCTGAAGGAGTGACACTCCGAAAGCTTATGCTACCAAATAAACCTGTTGGACTTTAACCTGGTGTTGCGAGACTTCTTACTGTTCCTGTTAGTGTCGGTGTTGTTGCTTGTCTTGGGTCTCAAGCAGAGGTCCAATCTAGAGTTGCAGAAGCTGCTCCCATGCTGCTGAGAAGGCTGGGGGTAGGGAAATGCAAATCAAAGTCAAATAACCCCAAGGTAAAACACTCTCAAAAAAGGGCCTTTCATTTAGACAAAGAGGCAGTTGGCCTATTCCAGTATTTAAAGGCCTTCCAGCCTGTCCATTTTCCATCAACCCTGGCTGTACTTTGGTCTTCCTGACCCTGGCAATCTTCAAAAAGGCTGGAAAACTCATGCACTGCCAAGTAAAGCCAAAACGCTGATTTAATTCCTTTGCCATTTGCTTTTTTACACACTGAAATCACTCCTGTGCACCAGTTAAATGCATCAGCTTCATGCCAACACACTAGAACTGTTTCCTTCTCTAACCTCCTGCACAAATCTTTACCACCACTACCACCACCCTTAGCAGGTCAAATTCGCTCGTCTCCACCTTCTACCATGACTTTCACCAACCGCTTATAAAGCAATGCCTCAGATAATAAGGATTAGTTGTGTAAGGATCATTAGCAAGATCTTGTATATACAGAAAGACAATGTTAATTTATATTGCTTTCCAGACAAGCTCTTGAAGTATAAATATATGTGTCCTGTCACCTTTGTGACCTCAGCCATTAAGAAACTGCTGAGATGCGGCAGACAGAGGAAGCACATAATGGCAAAAGGCTTTTACTGATGTATTTGAACCAAAAGCATGACAGAGCATTACACTAATTGCCTGGTCAGAGGGTAGAGGAAAAGTGTATTGAATACAAATCCAGTGCATTCTAAAGGACACTCTCAAAGTCAATATGTTCTGTCGACTCTTCCTGCAAAAGTGGAATGCTGCAGCTCCAGTTCAAGCATTTGTCCTTGGACTCAAGTTTGTTGTTTACTTTCTCAAAGACTGGGAGCTTCAGACAGTCAATGTAATCAAAATTCTGTGTAGGGAACATGAACACTATGCATTATTAATGCTTGGCAAAGCATCCAGAAGAGGAACATAAAGCAAGTGTTCTTGTCAGTAATAGCACAGAAATATTAATTATGAAATATGAAGGTATTTTTAACTAAGTGTAGTAATGTAAAAATAAGTCCTTCTTGATAGCAATGTGTGCTATTTTACAAAGCAATAATGAATGAAAATAGAGTTATGCTTTTACTTCTTGCCACCTTTATAAATCAGAAATCATTGTACATTAAAATAATTTTTAAATAACTCATGGGTTCTTCAAACCTTTGGAGAAATCAGATTTTGCCAAATTTTAATAATTCAAGAGAACAGCTGAATTAGTACATGTTAAGCAACTGGGGGACATTAATGGTAATTTAAAAATTCATGAAAATGAAATTCTACATTGATAAAGGCAACAATATTTTGCCTTTATAACAGAAAGAGAATGTTCATCCTGCTTCCATATTTGATACCACAAGAACAAAAGGTTATGCATGAGAATCTTTCAAGTACCCCAGGTACTTTCAAATACCCTTGTACACCAGTCACTGAAGGTAAGCATGCAGGTGCAGCAGGCGGTAAAGGCGGCAAATGGTATGTTGGCCTTCATTGCAAGAGGTTTCGAATACACGAGCAGGGATGTGTTGTTGCAATTATACAGAGCCTTGGTGAGGCCACACCTAGAATATTGTGTGCAGTTTTGGTCTCCTTTCCTGCAGAAGGATGTTCTTGCACTCGAGGGAGTGCAGCGAAGGTTTACCAGGCTGATTCCGGGATGGCGGGACTGATGTATGAGGAGAGATTGACTAGGTTAGGATTGTTTTCACTGGAGTTCAGATGAATGAGTGGGGGGGATCTCATTGAGACTTATAAAATTCTAACAGAACTAGATAGGGTAGATGCAGAAAGGATGTTCCCAATGGGGGGTGTCCAGAACCAGAGGTCACGGTCTGAGGATATAGCATAGATCAATTAGGATGGAGATGAGGAGACGTTTCTTCACCCAAAGAGTAGTGAGCCTGTGGAATTCATTACCACAGGAAGCAGCTGATGCCAAAACATTGAATGTATTTAAGAGGTGGCTAAATATAGCACTTGGGGCAAATGGGATCAAAGGTTATGGGGAGAAAGCAGGATTAGGCTACTGAGTTGGATGATTAGCCATGACCGTGATGAATGGCGGAGCAGACTCGAAGGGCCGAATGCTCTCATCCTGCTCCTATCTTCTATGTTTCTATTTCCACCAAACAATCTGCACAAATATTACACTTCGGGCCTGATTTTACCATTTTCATTCTAAGTGCTGAATCTGGGCGCAATTCAGATGAGACTTGGAAATCTGCTTTCAGGCGCCCCCATACACACTTAGCCTGAAAAAAAAAAATAGTGGGTCTGAATCACGGTGTGGGCGGGGCTTAGCACGCCCGAAACGATCGGAACTCTGAACTGCGCATGCGCAGTTAGAAAAAAATTTGAAAAAGCGCGCCCGTGTCAGATCGCTCCCAAGCTGCAGAAAGTGGAGAAAGCGGCCCGGGAGCGGAAAGCAGGAGCGATGGTCTCCACAGACATCATTGTCCCCTTTATCCACTCACCCCCCAACTACCCAGACCGATCGCGACTCCCTGCCCCCTTCCCCCGCAACTCTCCTCACCAGAGATCCATCTGGCCTCCCCCCGACCCACCACTGAGCGATTGTAGAGTGATCTGGCCTTTTACCCCCCCCCCCCCACCACCACTGATCTGAGTCAGAGAGCCGTTGGAAGCTCTGAACTCACCTCTTCAGAAGCTGGAGCGCCTGAAACAGACTTTTATTCAGCATGCCCATTTCGGCGCGATTCCGGATTGGCGAACACGGTGGTAAAGGGGGAAATGCTGATAAAGTTGGGCAGGCAGTTCATTAACTCAACTGAAATGCTTTCAAATGCATTTAAATCACCGTTGTGCCCGTTTCGGGCGTGAATCGCATCACAGCCATACCCAGGCCTCGGTAAAGTGGGCATCTGTGCGGACGTGGGCGCGGATCGCGTTAATGGCCTCACACCCGAGTTTACCACATTTTTGCACCCGAAAACGGGCGCGACGCAATGGGAAAAATCGGGCCCTTCATTTCTAAACTTCACAGTTTTATCCAATTTTTTTTCTCAATCTTGACTGTGTTTTCACTTTTGACCAAGTTGACCTAAAGGACACTCAATGTGTTAATATTTGGGCAAATCAAGATTAAAAAATGAAATTGGGATAAAATAAAAAGGGGACTTGATAAGGGCAGATGTCTGAAGGGGGTTTTGATGTGCGACTTAGCATACCAGTAAGAAATGCAACTGTTTATCCAAATGACTGGGGGAAAACAATGGGATGTATATAGAAGGGAAAGCTTCAAAGTGGAGAGATAAGGGAATTCGTACTTATGTGCTAAACTGCCAGGTCCGCAAGCTGAGTAACACCAAAGGGAAAGAATAATATATCCATAGCACAATAACTGTAGCAAGGGACACAGTAGAGGTAAATACCAACACAGCCACACCCAGCTGCAGAAAACAGTCTCCCCTGAAAACAAGTTATTGCTAAAAGGGCAGCCGTTAAAATCAAAAATTCGAACTGAGAAGATTATGCCTTCACTGAAACCGAAGACGGTTTTCCAAAACATGGATAAATAACTTGGGTGTGGTAACTATATGCTGGATTTAGCTCATTGAGTTATATCATATTGGATGTTGTTTGGGAACAAGGGGCATCTCAGATTTC
Organism: Mustelus asterias; assembly: GCF_964213995.1. Lineage (NCBI taxonomy): Eukaryota > Metazoa > Chordata > Chondrichthyes > Carcharhiniformes > Triakidae > Mustelus > Mustelus asterias. The sequence continues at coordinate 51,636,028 of NC_135816.1, forward strand.
AGGAAACATAGGTAGTTGGGTACAAAGTGGTAACTTCATGTGATACAGCATGGCGAATAGGTCATCTGCCCCTTTACCTCTTCTATGTTTACCATCCAAGGTCCAAAACACTCATTCCAGGTTAAGCAGCGTTTCACTTGCACCCCTCTCAATTTGGCCTACTACATCCACTGCTCCCAATGTGGTCTCCTCTATATCGGAGAGACCAAACGGAGACTGGGTGATCGCTTTGCTGAGCGCCTCCGGTCTGTGCACAATCAGGACCCTGACCTTCCTGTTGCTTGCCATTTTAACACATGATTCTGCTCCCATGCCCACATGTCTGTCCTTGGCCTGCTGCAATGTTCCAGTGAAGCTCAACGCAAACTGGCGGAACAGCATCTCATCTTCCAGTTAGGCACATTACAACCTTCCGGTCTCAACACCAAATCAACGATTTCAGCTGATCAGCTCCACCCCATCTCGACCCCTTTGTTTTCATTTTATTTTTAACTTCTCTATCTTTTACTTCTTTATTGTCTTTCATTATTTTTCTTACCCCCCACTCTTTCCCCCTATTTTTCCCCCCTTTCGCTTCCCCTTTCCTCCATTTTATCTCTCTCCCACCCATCCCCACCCCCCTCCCCCACATCTTCATCTGTCACAGTTTACCCTCTGATTTCAGCTTCTCTGCCGTTGGCCATTCACTCTCTCTATGGACTGCCATTAGCAGACTTTCCCTTTGTTTTTGTGTCTATGACTCATCTTTCATTCCCTCCCCCTGCAGTATAAACATCTTCTACTTTCTAGCTTTGATAACGGGTCATTTGGACTCAAAACATCAGCTCTTTTCTCTCCTTACAGATGCTGCCAGACCTGCTGAGATTTTCCAGCATTTTCTCTTTTGGGTGGAAAATAGGTCATGTTTGTTAATAAATGATTATGTTTAAGAAGTGAAGAGAGATGTCAATGTGCTGTTATATTTCTATTTCCACATACACTTCGAGACTCAGGGAGGAACAGCAGAAAAATAAGCTGCAGTGCACCAGAAGAAACTTGATGAGAAATAGGTTGGAACAACAATTCCCAAACGTACCCGACACCTGCTAACAAAAGCTCTGTCACACGAAATTTAAAACAATGATGTAAAGTTTTATTCTCCCTCATTTGGAACTGCAGACCAAAAGGTTTTTTATGTTTTATTCATGCTCACTTCTAAAAATTTGATTTTGTACTGAACATAGGAATAGGAGTAGGCCATTCAGCCCATCGAGCCTGCTCCACCATTCAATGCAATCATGGATAATCTTCCACTGCAATGCCTTTTTGTCCACACTACGGTCATATCCCTTTATCTCACTGATAGTGAGAAGTCTGGTGATCTCTACTTTATGATGTGGAGATGCCGGCGTTGGACTGGGGTAAACACAGTAAGAGTTTTAACAACACCAGGTTAAAGTCCAACAGGTTTATTTGGTAGCAAATGCCATTAGCTTTTGGAGCGCTGCCCCTTCGTCAGATGGATATCCACTCCATCTGACGAAGGGGCAGCGCTCCGAAAGCTAATGGCATTTGCTACCAAATAAACCTGTTGGACTTTAACCTGGTGTTGTTAAAACTCTTACGATCTCTACTTTAAACATACTCAATGACACAAGTTCTACAGCTTTTGGGGTAGAGAATTCCAAAGATTCAAAACCCTCTGAATAATAAAAAATTCTCCTCATCTCGGTCTTAAGCGGCTTATTTTGAAATTGTACTCCCTGGTTCTAGGGAAACATCTTACCTGCAGCAATCCTGTATTCTATTAAGCATTTTGTAGGTTTCAATGAGATCACCTTTCCCATTCTTCGATGCTTTCCCAATCCCAGAGAATAAACTCAGTTTTCCCAGTCTACCTTCATAGGACAGTCCAGCCATCCCAGGAATAAGTCTGGTGAATCTTTGTGACACTCCCTCTATGGAAATAATATCCTTCTTAGCGTAAGGGGACCAAAACTGCACAAAGTTCTCCAAGTCCAGTCCAACCAAGGCTCTATACAATGGGGCAGGACTTTGCTACTCCTGTACCCAAACCCTCTTGCGATATATGCTCACATACCATTAGCCTTTCTAATTGCTTGCCACACCTGCATGTTAGCCCTCAGTGACCAGGGCATCCAGGTCCCTTTGCATATCTACACTTCATGACCTCTTAACATTTAAGGAATACTCTACACATCTGTTCCTCCTAGCAAAGTGGATAACCTCACCTTGTTCCACAATATATTCCACCTGCCATGCTCTTGCTCACTCACTAACTCCATCCAAATCCTCTTGAAGATGGTTTGCATCTTCCTCACAACACAGATTCCCACCTAGCTTTGTGTCATCCACAAATTTGGAATAATTACATTTGATCCCCGCATCCAAATCATTGATATATATTGTAAACAGCTGGGTTCCTTGCAGAACCCACTAGTCACAATCTGCCAGCACTAGAATGACCAGTTTATTTCAATGCTCTGTTATCTGCCTGTCAACCCAATCCTTAATCCATGTCAATTTATTACTTTCCATCTCGTGTGCTTTAATTTTTCCAATCAACCTTATGTGGGAGACTTTATCAAAAGCCTTCTGAAGATCCAAGTATACTACATTCACCGACTCCCACTTATCACTTATTTTATTAACATCCTCAGAAACCTCCAACAGGTTTGTCAAACATGATTTGCCATTCATAAATCAATGTTGGCTATGTCCAATCAATTCATGATTATCCAAGTGTCCATTAATCTCATCCTTTAGAGTAGATCATAGCATTTCCCCTACCACTGATATCAAACTAACGGGTCTGTTGTTACTCGTTTTCTCTCTCCCTCCCTTCTTAAATAGTTGGGTGAGATTTGCTACCTTCCAATCTGCAGGAACCATTATAGAGTCAATAAAATTTGGCAGATGATCAGCAATGCATTCGCTAACCTCATAGCTGCCTCTTTCGACACTCTGGGATGTAGATTATCAGGTGCCGGGGAGTTATCAAGTCTCATCAATATCTCCAACATGACCATCTTACTAATATTAATTTGCTTCAATTCCTCATGTTCCCTAATACCTTGCATCTATAACTCTGGGAGATTTATTGCATCTACCTCAGTGAAGACATACAGAAAGTAATCATTTAGCTTCTCTGCCATTTCTTATTACCCATTAGAAATTCTGACTCTGTCTGTAATGGACCCACATTTGTCCAAGTCAAATGTTTCCTTTTTGCACACATTTAAAAGTTTTTACCATCCATTTCTTTCTTTTTTTGCTATTTTACATTCATTTTCTGGTCTCCCTTTTCTGACCAGTTTTTTGGTCCTCCTTTGCTGGATTCTACAACTCTTTCAATTCTCGGATTTATTATCGTTCCTGGCAAATTGATAGGCCTTAGAGAAACATTAAAATGAACCAAAATAACTTCTTCCATTTCTCCCCCCTCCGGCTTTCCATTCTTTTTCCTATTTTTCTTTTTGCTATCCAAAAAATCTCTAAATTGTCACTGAATCATGAATCCAAAGTTCAGAAGATAGTTACAGATGAAGCAGACCACTTCAGCATCAATTGGGTTAATATTGTGCATAATATTCCCACAATCCCAGAATATTGTGGGATTCTCTGGCCTCCCTGCAGTGTGTTTCTTGGTGGCGGGAGGTGGCGCACTGTTGGCCGGTGGCGGGATCCTCTGGTCCTGCTGCTATCAATGGGATTTCCCACTGATTCTACCCCACGCCACCAGGAAATCAGTGGTGCGGGTGCACTGTCGGCAGAAACAGAAGATCCCAATGGCATGAGAAGCCGGAAGATTTTGCCCTTCATCTCCATTCGTGCTGGAATGGAGGTCCAATGATCATTGCGTGAATTACAATTTACTGACGCCAGACTTTTTAAGAGTTCAAATCTATGTTCCCCTGTCTTACCCTCGGAATTTGTCTTTAAGTAATATTCCAGATGTACATTTTCCATTCCCTTCAATAGCAGATATGCCTTTTTCAAAACCACCTCTCAGACACTTCCTTTTCTCCAGTCTTTCCTCATAAACTGAGACTTTTGATCTTTGGGAGCGACATTCATGCAATTGTAACTGCGTTTCTTCCCCTAATTCTGTCAACTTCACAATTAAAGTGAAGTGCACCAAAACAAGTTAATTTGCACAGTGTTGTTATTGACCAGTAAGCATAGATGTGGCCGGCATGGTTAATCTTTTTGTGTTCAGTGGCCTGACTGCAGATTGATTTAATCAAGGGATAATTTTGCTGAAGGTTCAAAACCATTCCATTTTGTATCCCAAACACCAGTTGGGCTGTGGTTCTGTCATCTGTCATTTATTGAGTAAACACATTTCAGTCAGCAGAAGTAATTGGGTTTCTACAACTCGGTCATTTGAAGTTCCTGCTGATCAGACGTCAATGTGGATAACAGCTCATGTCTGTGGTTCCCCCGTGGATGGTCAGAAACCACAGAGTGTCTGGAATGATGTCTTTGCGGATGAGTCATAGAGGTTTACAGCACAGAAAGAGCCCCTTCAGCCCAACGTGTCTGTGCCATCCATCAAACACCTATGTGGATGGGTAAAAGCCAGTTCAAGAGAGTTTGTGAGAGAACCATCTCCACAGTGGACAGAAGAGATACACCACTCTAGCAGGACTTCCCAAACTGTAGGTTGTGACCCAGACGAGATATTGGGGTCATGAGCTCTCAAGGCTGCATTGGTTGCTGACAAGCTTGGACTATTTTCTGACAGCAGCAAAGCCTCTTTGAATCGTGGTGGGTTTTTCTGGTGATGAGCACGGCCTAATGGACTGCTCACTGAAACCAGAGTACTGCTGCAGCAAAACAGGCTAGGTAGGTGTAGAAAGCCTGCCTTTACATCAACTCTACCCACAAGGGTGATTGGCGGGGCAGGGGAGGGCTGGTGGGTGGTATAGCTGGTTTAGGAGGCAAGGTACCAACTGACTCTAAACAACTTCTTCCCTGCTGCCATCAGACTTTTGAATGGACCTACCTCACGTTAAGTTGATCTTTCTCTAGTCCCTTGCTATGACTGTAACACTACATTCTGCACTCTCGCCTTTCCTTCCCTATGTACAGTAAGCTTTGTCTGTATTGCGCAAGAAACAATACATTTCCCTGTATACATGTGACAACAATAAATCAAATCAAAAAGGTTCGGGTGAAGCAGAAGATGGGGGGGGGGGGGGGGGGGGGGGGCACCAACCCCCCCACCTCTCCCAATCAGTAACTGAAGCCTCCATAACAACCCCACACTTCCCTTCCTCCACCCCCACTCAGTCAATAACTCTTGTACGCATCCCACCTTACCAAATTTCCACTCCATGGTCAGATGAATTCTGAGGCCTTAAGGTAGTGTCACACCTGGATAAGGTTTGGGAAACATTGCTCTACAGTCACAGTATCACAGAAACTCTACCTTGCAGAAGGAGTCTATTTGGCCCATCGAGTCTGCACCGACTCTTAGAATCATAGAAACCCTACAGTGCTGAAGAAAGCCATTTGGCCCTTCGAGACTGCATCAACCACAATCCAACCGCAGGCCCTTTCCCCACACATTTACCCCACTAATCCCTCTAACCTATGCATTCCAGGACACTGTGGGCAATTTAGCATGGTCAATCAACCTAACCGGCATATCTTTGGACTGTAGGAGGAAACCGGAGCACCCAGAGGAAATCCATGCAGACACAGGAAGAATGTGCAAACTCCACACAGACAGTGACCCAAGCCTGGAATTGAACCCAGGCCCCTGGAGCTGTGAGGCAGCAGTGCTACCCATTGTGCCACCGTGCCGCCCATGACTCTCTGATAGAGAACCTTTTCCAGGCTCTTTTTCCCGCCTTATGCCCGTAACCCCACATATTTACCATGGCTAATCCACCTAACCTACACATCCTGGGACACTAAAGGGCAGTTTACCGTGGCCAATCTACCTAACCTGCACAACTTTGAACTGTGGGAGGAAACCAGAACACCCAAAGGAAACTGTTGCAGTCACCCAAGGCTGAAATGAACCCGGGTCCCTGGTGCTACAAGACAGCAGTGCTAACCACCTTGGCGCCCTATAGTAAAACAATTATGTCATTGCAGAACTCAGGAGTTCAACCCTCTGAGTGAAAACATTTCTCCTCATCTATCTTAAATGAGCAACCCTTTATTTATAAGAGTAACCTAGTTCTGGATTCTCCTACAAGAGGAATCATCCTTCCCTCATCCATCCTGTCAAGACACCTCAGGATCTCTTGTATGTCTCAATCAAGTCACCTCTTACTCTTCTAAACTCCAGTGTATACAAGCATAGCCTGTTCAAACTTTCCCCATAAGACAACCCGCCCATTCCAGTAAACTTTCTTTGGTAAACTTTCTTTGAACTGCTTCCAATGCATTTACATCCTTCCTTAAATAAGGAGCCCAATACTGTACACAGTATTCCAGCTATGGTATCACCAATGCCATGTACAACTGAAATGTAACCTCTTCACTTTTGTATTCAATTCCCCGGCAACAGATGATAACATTCTATTAGCTTTCCTAATTATTTGCTGTACCTGCATACTAACTTTTTGCAATTCATGCACCAAGACACCCAGATCCGTCTGCAACTCAGGGCTCTGCAATCTCTCACTATTTAGATAATATGTTTCTTATTCATTCTTCCTGCCACAATGAACAATTTTACATTGGCCCACATGATACACCATTTGCCAGATCTTTGCTCATTTACTTAAGCTCTCTATATCCCTTTGTAGCCTCCTTATGTCCTCTTCAAAACTTACTTTCCTACCTATTTTTATACCAACAGCAAATTTAGCAACCATAACTTGATGAAGGGACCAAAGGTATTAAAAAGTTGAAGTCCCAGCACTGATCTCTGAAGCACATTACTCGTGACATATTGCCAACTTGAAAATGATCCATTTATGCTTACTCTTTGTTTCATGTTAGTCAGCCAATCTCCTATCCATGCCAATATGTTGCCCATCACACCATAAGCTTTTATCTTCTGCAATAACCTTTGATGTTGCACCTTATCAAATGCCTTCTGGAAATCTAAGTACAGTACATCTGTTGGTTCCCCTTTATCCATAGAACATGTGACTCTTTCAAAGAACTCTATAAAATTGGTTAAACATGATTTCTCTTTCACAAAACTATGCCTGATTACCTTAAATTTCTCCAAGTGTCCTGCTTTAACATCTTTAATAATAAGCTAACTGGCCCGCAGTGTGCTGCTTTCTGTCTCCTTCCCACAGTTGTTGAACATTGTCCATATCTTGTCAGCTGCCTTTCTCAAAAGGTCACCATCAAAAAGGAGACCCAGAACAGAATCAGCTGTGCCAATGCAGCCTTCCAAAAATAAGACAACAAAGTGTCTACAAATCCTTTATTGTCATTACCCTTCTATATGGCTGAGAGATCTGGGTCATCTCTGGTGCCTGGAGAATTTTAACCAGTGGTGTCACTCACTGTAGGATACTCAAAGTCAAGTGTGAAGACAGACAAATAAACTCCATCAGCCTAATCAAGGCCACTGCCTTCTGAGTCACCTGAGGACACGCAAATCATGAAGCCCGACAGACACCATCTTTATTTCAAGGGAATGATGACTGCAACATCAGTGAAATAACCACACACAATGAAATTACAGAATGGATGAATACTATAGAGACTACAGTACTGATCTGTGATCATTTTATTGGGCTACCTCCTAACTAGTTGAAAGCATCCCATCTACTAAATTTAGTACTGTACTATGTGGTGAAGAAAACAAACAGCTGAAGCATGTGAATGCACTGGTGCACTGAAATGTCACTGACGCACATTTTCTTCTATCGGAGCTGACACTATTTAGACAAAGAAATCTTGGCTCCTCTAGCACAAGCGCAGCTGGCCCTGCTCTCATGTATCAGCTCTTCTGCTGCTCTGGGTATACAATTTAGAAAATGTGTCCAAATAAAAATATTCAATATATATTTCTCAAAGATGGAAGTAAGCATGCCAGTTCATTTTGCAGCTGGATAGAATGGAAACATTTACTGTACTGTACTTAACAATGGTACTTAATGCTTTTCCAAACACCACGGTGACAAAGACAGAAACTAATATAATGCTGCTCGGAAATATATTTTAAAACTTTTTAGGCAAGTTTAAATGGATGCAGAAATCTGAAGAGAAAATGCTGGAAAATCTCAGCAGGTCTGGCAGCATCTGTAAGGAGAGAAAAGAGCTGACGTTTTGAGTCCAGATGACCCTTTGTCAAAGCTAAAAGGCATAGAAAGGATGGTGGCATCACGTTGGAGATGGAGAAAATGGCGGAGGATTCTGCTATGCCTTTTAGCTTTGACATAGGGTCATCTGGACTCGAAACATCAGCTCTTTTCTCTCCTTACAGATGCGGCCAGAGCTGCTGAGATTTTCCAGCATTTTCTCTTTTGGTTTCAGATTCCAGCATCCGCAGTAATTTGCTTTTATTAAATGGATGCAGTACTGAAATGTTATAAATAAATGGTACATCACATTTTGTGAACATTGGGGAATTGTGATCAAATGGTTAATTATGACAGGGGTTTTCTAAATTAAGGATCAAGCATTGTTAAATAAGCCTTTGTACCATTGTTAAAACCAAGTTTGTTGCCTCATTTCCCTCAGAAGTCCATAAAAGTGTATTTAATTGGGGCTGTGTCTGGTGAATCAAGCTGAGCACCTTTGTTCAAAGGGAAATAAGCTTGACAAACTGGAACACTTGTGACCAACCTGGAAAGCTGGCAGGGGAAATGAGTCTGAACAAAGAGCTGAAGCAAAGTAAGATTGGTTCAACATTTCTGCCTCTTCAGAATTATAAGGACTCCTGTTCAAACCATTTAAGTGCAGGTGGACAATTGTAAGCCTTTGTGAATGATGCCATTTTTTTGCTCACAATTAGTCAATTTAGCTGATTTATGCGTACTTATAAATCTCCTAAAGAAAAAAAAAATCTTGCATTTATATCGTACTTCATCCCATCCCTGGGAGCCAGGTGGCGTGGGAGGGTGGCTGTTATTTTGGTGAACACTGGCAATAAATGGATGCTGTGCTAATAAGATGTGCCTGTTGAGGTTTAGAGCACAATTTTTGGTCCATTTGCTGCATACCAGAAGGTGTTAAAGCAGAAACGTCTACAACTTTAGTACTGGAGTGCCAATAGACCCATTATCATGGGACACTATGGGCTGAATTTTACCGTCCCACCCACCACAGGAATTGGAACGGGCAAGGGGACGGACCATGGAAAGGTCTGTTGACTTTGGGTGGGATTTTCCGATTTCGGGGCAAGCAAGGCCGGAAAATCCTGCCCCGTATGTAAGCTCTACTCATCCACTTCCAATGAAGGTGCGGAGGGATCTGGCCGCACATTTCAGAATGGCTCAGGGATCAAGTGAAAGGACACACAGGTTCTCTGATGGGGGATTGGAGATTCTAGTGGAAAAGGTGGACAAGAGGATGTCCTGTATTTGTAAGTTGGGGATGGTGGGGGAAGTCTACCTCAGCCTCCTGCCCCTCCCTCCCTCCTCTTGTGGCTCTTGAGCTTGACTCTCTCATGATCCTGTCCCCAAGAAGTTGGAATACTCCCCATCCTCTTTATCTTTTCCTCTCTCTTTCTCTTCCAGCAGCTAGTGGTCTCAAGTCCACTTTCAAACCAAGGGAGGCCCATAGCAAGATGCCAACGAGGAAGAACTCCTTTTCTCCTGGTCACTCCGATGAGGAGTCCAATAGAATAGATAAGTACTTATACTTTTCAGATGAAGTCTTCAAAAGTATTTGTAACGCAAGTGTTACTTGACTGCTGGTGAAGGCTTTACAATGAATCCCAAAAAGCTTCCCTATGCATTTCGAAAATTCCCTTTAAATCTCCAACAGCAAATGAACAATGAAAGGTGATGTATCTTCAAGTAGCACTCACAATCCTCAACAAGCTTGTTTACTCTCAATCACCTGGTCGCTGTTAGGAGATGGTGTTAGATCGAATGCTATCAACCAAAATGCTGTGCAACCTTCTTAATGAGAGCTGCTAGGCAAATCGAAGTGGCTATCTGCTGCTTAACATTGCTCCAGGTGGCTGTTCCAAGCAGAAGCTTTACTAAAGTGGTGCTTCGTGCTAAACCGGACACTGGCAATTTGCGTCCACCTGATCCATTGGGACGGTCCTGTTCCAGGAGGCTGGAGACGTCAGCAGCAAAAGTCTGAGAGACGGAGCCTCCGGAAGAGCTGGTGCTCAAACATATTGAGAAAGTTAGCTGGGTTCCCCATGTCAGCATTTCTCCTGACTGGATTGCAGTGTCCATTCCCTCGGCCCTATGGAAAATTTATTTAACTTATTCATTCGTGGGACATGGGCATCGCTGGCTCTTCAGCATTTATTACCCATCCCCAGTTGCCCAAGGGCAGTTGAGAATCAACCACATTGCTGTGGCTCTGGAGTCATATGTTGGCCAGACCAGGTAAGAATGGCAGATTTCCTTCCCTAAAGGACATGAGTGAACCAGATGGGTTTTCCCAATAATTGACAATGTTTTCATGGTCATCAGTGGATTCTTAATTCCAGATATTTTTTATTGAATTCAAATTGCACCATCTGCCGTGGTGGGATTTGAACCCGGGTCCCCAGAACATTAGCTGAGTTTCTGGATTAATAGTCCAGCAATAATACCACTAGGCCATCGCCTCCCCAAGGGAGGGTCAAGGGGTTGGGCAGAAGACAGCTGCTACTGCAACTGCTGCAGGTAATCCTTCTCTTCTTGTCCCTCATCGAAGGTAAAGTTGTGTAAGCTGCTTCCATGTCTTTGTGAGAGCTGGCGGCAGGGAACTCCATCAGAAGGCCAGTGAAGTACTGGATTGGTGAAGTTACTTTCAAGAAGTTGGCAATCCACCTGTCAAGCAGCGAAATCACTCTCAGAGAGTAGAAGTGCTTTAAACAGCCATCTTTCACCTTGTTATGGCTGGGGCTGTTTTCCCAGCTTGTCAGACTGCTGACTAGTCCCGAATCAGATTCCCTCACTGTTAAATCAAGAATTGAGGGTTAGCTGGTACTTAATGAGTTATTTTGTGAACTTACTAACAGCTCCAAGGCTGCTTGCCTTCAATCCAGCCCCAGTGAAAGCCAGAAGTTGATGGAATTATGTCAAGATTCTTAACTCAACCTCACTTTTAAAGGGTTTAACTACATAAACCTACCTCCCATTGCCTAAAAAGCTCCATTTGTGGTTATCTTCTCTTGGAAAAGCCAATCAGTGAGGAAGAGAATGTGAAAGGCCAACATTACTGCCCCCCACCGCCAGGAATGAACGGCTGGAAAAATGATCAATAATGCCAGACATGATTGATACTATTGTCTCTGGCAGATGCCTATGTATGATGTGAGGATGCCGGCATTGGACTAGGGTAAACACAGTAAGAGCTTTAACAACACCAGGTTAAAGTCCAACAGGTTTATTTGGTCGCAAATGCCATTAGCTTTCGGAGCGCTGCTCCTTCGTCAGATGGAGTGGATATCCGACTATGTAGACATCTGTGCAATCTGCAGGTACCATCCCCACAGACTTCACCAAGCAAGGCCTAAGACATCCATCTTTAAGATTGTTGGTACGCAAGTGTACTTAGCTGATGAGATTGCCATTATGCTTTTGTTACTTGGCATTTACTATACGTAGGTGACAAGTCCTTAACAGTCTTCTTATTCTAGTTGATATTGCAGTCCTAAACCTCCTAGGGTTAGAGACAGTATATGTTGTATCCACGTGAGAAAGTGGTGGTGGCAAAGAGATGGGGAGAGGGCTGGACTCCAGCACTGCCAAAATTTCATCTCAATTGAATTCGACCAGATGGGTCTTAATTCTCCTCTTAAGAAGGGGCTGTGGACAGATCTTATGTTCCCCAGCCCCCCATCCCACACTTCAATTGGGGCGGGGTGGGGGTGCAGATCCTGCCTCACAAAATGTACACTTCTACTGGTTATGCAAGGCCTCAGCAGAATTTATACACGAGTCTTCATCATGAAAGAGTCCCTTTATGGCCATTCACTCGAGTAAAATAATCGATTGCAAATTTGAGACAGTGTCCCTGGCCTTGGATGAGGTGAGACAGGTGTGAATTTTGCACTAATGCCAGAAAAAGTGGGCCCTCAGGAATTTCCAGGTCTTTTTGTTTCCATCCTGATTGCTTTAGCATGTGCTTGGGAAAAGTAGTAATAAAAGGAAAACATTATAGAATGGCACATCTGCTACAAATTGTGTAAAGAGGGCCATTAACTACTCTAGCAATGCAAGGTGAAATCTCAAAGCACTGACTGGCAGGTTTATACACCTCTTCTTCAGAGGAGAAAATGAGGGGCAGCAGTGTTGCCACCAGAAAAAGAGCAGCATGAAAAGACATAACAGGAGAAGACCATCAGGCGCATCAAGCCTGTTCTGTCAATGTGATCATGGCTGATCTGAAGAAGGAGGTTCTCCTCATCTCAGTCCTGAATGATCATCTCCTTATCCTGAAACTGTGCTCCCTTATTTTTAGAGTCCCCAGCCAACTGAAACAATTTCCCAATATCTCCCTCAAACCTCTTCATAATCATCAGTCAGGTTGCATTTTGTCGTTCTAAACTCCAGAGAATACAGACCCAATTTACTCAGCCTTTCATCATAGGACTCTGCAGTATCAGACAGGAAGTGGGATTTATCGGCCGCACTCACCCTCAAAACCGGAAAGTCCCGCCCAAGGTCAATGGACCTTTGCATGGTCCGCACTTCCCGCTCGATACAATTCCTGTGGCGGGCGGGACGGGAAAATTCGTGCCCAAGATGTTCGAACTCAGGTTCTACCTGCCTTTTATTTTGGAGAATAGTAGCATCCTAACATTATTAAAGTAGATCAGTCATTTAGCTGAGGTGTCAACCTTTGCTTAGTGACAGCATTGTTGCTTTTAAGTGAGAAGGTTGTGGATTCAAGTCCCATTTGAGAAGCTTGAGCAAATACTCCAGGCTGAAATTTTAGCACAGTTCTAACGGAATGAAGAACTGACACGGGTATAATTAGATCACGTGAGACCCCGTCTGCCTTCTCAAATGGCGATGTAAGATACCACCACACTTTTGGAAGAGGAAGAGTGGAGTGCATCCAGGTTGGTAAAAAATTTGTCCTTCACCCAATACCTAAAAACACATAGGGGGCGATTCTCCCATCGCGCCGCGTTATTTTATAGCGCAGCGAACCAGGAGATTCCAGTGGAACTTGATGCATGGGATCCGCGCTGGGTGCCTTGTTCCGCTAGCATCTCCCAGCGCTGGATTTCTGCCGGCGTAACATCCGCACCAGAAATCGGCAGGGAGGCACATAACCATATATTTTAAATGTGATTAGCAGGCCCGGGACTGCAGTCTCCAAGACAGCTAGAATCCACCCCCCCCCACAGCCAGAGTGGTTCAGTCCAGCACTGATTACTATAGCTCCCCACTCTCTGGGAGCTAGCAGCCCGACCCCGCTGGAGGGAAGGGGGCAATTGGAGCCTCCCCAGAAGGTCAGGCAGCAGGGGGTGGTGCCCCCTGGGCATTGGCACCTTGGCATTGCCAGCCTGTGCCCCCGGCACTGCCCAAGGCATTTGGACCTTGAGGACAGCTTTGTGTGGGTCATGGGGCTGGCCAGCAATCAGGAGGCTGACAGTGCAGGCCCACTGCGCATGCATCAACCTCAGTGCTGACAGATCAGCGCACAAGCAGTGACGCGCTCAACTCCATGTTGCTGGCCTCCCAGGCGGGGATAGGCCCCGCCACATGAATTCTGAAGTGATTCACGCTAGGGTTCTCTGCAGAGCACAGAATATGGGAGATTCATTTTGAAACTCCCACTGAAGAAACCAGCGTGATTTATTCCAGTTTTCACACAAATTCGACACTCAGAATGTTTTTGGGAGAATTCCAGCCATAATCTGGTCATTTATTGAGAGAGCTTCTTGTGTGTAGATTGAGGTTTGAAAGGTTGAATATTATACTTTGGTTCTTATGAACTTTCTTGCTTCAGATATAATATTTTAATATATCCAGTGCTATTCTTTGCGGTTCCTTGCATCAAATTCATAAAACTCATGTACTTTTGCCACAATGGAAATAGTTGAACATATTTTGTCTCCTTTTTTCTCTTTATCATATCTCCATTACAGTGTTCATCAAAGAATGTGAAAGGGCTAAATTTGTATAAGCTTATCCCTTGTTAAATCCCTCATTGTAAAGACCTTACCTGGCAATTATCTTGCATTAGACTAGAAATATCAGATAATGTGTAAAATATATTCAAATATAAAAGTAGCTTAAAAATGCTGAATTGTAAACATGCCAGGATGCTAGCCCTTGGCTCTGTGTGGAACTCCCAGAGTGGACGCGAACGTGTTGATTGTGCAAAGCTGCTCTTGTAATATAATTTACAGGCTGGAAGCCCAATTCAGCAGCCTCCCACAATGCACCCTCCCTCCCCCCCCATTTCCAAAAGCAGGTTCTGTACAAATGTAGATCTGGCACCTTACACTCCGAAGGGGTGCAAGCAGGTAATCGGTGAGCACACATGCCCCTCTGCCAGTGCCAGGTTACAGAGGGAGGCCCCCCTCAGGGCACCCAGTACCAACCTTGCACTGCCCCCTGGCAGTGACACCCTGACCTGGCACCTTGTACTTTGACGGAGGGGAAGGGAGGTAAGGTAATAACTGTGCCCATGTGCCCCTCTGCCGCTGCCAGGCCTAGGGGTTAACTTGGGCTGGAGGAAAGGGCTTGATCTCAGGACGCTCCTCCAAGATCGGTCTAGTGGTTGCACTTATCCTTGCTGCCCTGGGAAACGTGATGTTCAGTTTCAGGATAGTCAATTCTGACACCATTCTGGGGTAAGAAAGTTATTATTGCCTGTGTCCTCTGAAACCTTTGAAGTGCCCTGGTCACTTTGACATCCATGCCCCTTGGATACCAAGAAGCCTTCAAAATAACCGCAGTGCTCCATTCCACAATAGGAATTGGCCCAGGTGTTAAAAGCCCTCTTTAGATTGCTCTTATAGAATTAACCAGTCAGGATTTCCTGGGAGAACCATTTGCTTTCTCTGATAGCCTACAGCTGCTGTGAATCCCCTTTGAAGTGCTTGATAGTCAGTTTTACTGGGGAGTACCCTTTTATAAACTGGAAGGTTAGCATCAGGTGTCTGCATCCTTTGAAGTGGTTTGATTGGCGTGTATGGATTACTTACCCACTAGCAAAGAGCTTTGCTTGTTTTTCTTTCCCTTCACGCTTGAATGCATCTAGAGTGCTTTGTAAACTTTGTGGTTAGAAAAGAGGAAGTGAAATTTCATTAAATATCCAACCTAATGAATGCTTACAAACATTCAGCCTTTGACTGACAGGTGCGGAGATCAGGATGCCCCAATCTCTGCAAAGCCGGGCTGGCCAACCTGTTTCAGATTATGCGTAAATTTAAATAGCTAAAGTGGGTGAATCCTACCTGACCGGCAATGTTAATACCAGTGGAAATACTCCATGTTTTAGATTGCATAACAGGTGAATTGCAGCCATTATCTAGATTGAAATTTAAGAACAATGCTTGGAATGTTGCACTGTCGGAGGTGCAATTCAGATGAAACATGGTTAGAAAAGGTGTCATGGCACTGTTTAAAGAAGAGCAATGGATTTCTCTGGTGACTAGCCAACACTGATCTCGAACCAACATCATAAACTGATCTGGCCATTTATTCACTTGTTATTTGAGGGACCTGTATGCACAAATTCTGCGTTCCAACATTAAAACAGTGGCTACACTTCAAAAGTACTTCATTAGCTGTGAAGTGCTTTTGGAAGTCCTGAGATTGTGAAAGACACTATCTAAATGAAAAAAAATCTTCCTTAAAAGAGGTTTGCAATTTAATTGCACCCAGAGGCCTAGAGGAAAACTGCCCTGCAACCACCACTGTTCTGAAGTTTCTCCAATCTAAAAAACAGGTTTTTGGTGACAAAAACACATGGCTCCCACCAATCCATCTTCCTCCAATATGCTTCCACTTAACGTTTCCAACTACATGTATGCTTTAACGAAGCGTCTGTTTATACTCTTTGAAATTTACTGTGTAAAATATCCAAACCAGAGAATTTCACTCGCCATTTGCTTAGTTCTCTGCCATGTTGTCCCTGTCCATAGAAAGAAGCATTAGTAATAGATATTCTTTATCTGTTTGTGACCCACAGCTCCTGTGTGGAAGCCCTGCATTATTTATTGCTACACAACAGTCTCATGTAAATTGCCCCATGGTTATCATATAACAGTCTGAAGCAATTAAAGGGATCATCTCATAAAAAAGGGCAAGCAATCCCCTTTTATACACACCATACATATTGATGTTCTAGCATTAGGAACTAATGACTGGTGAAGGCAAAACGTTCAGATCTCCTACTAGCTTGTAAACAGTGCATCACCAAGTCTCTTTGATCCCCAGACTCAAAGAAACTTGCAGCAAGGAATTTAAAGAGCAGCATGGAAAACACTTTGACCACACTTATATTAGCAAGTTGGTATGTGTTAAGTGTGCATGCATCTCCCACTAAGAACCCACAACACTCTTATCTTACCCTATCCATGAGCAATGAACTTTTAAAAAAATGCTGAGAAGAGGAGATTCCATTTTTAATTTATCCCATATGTTAAAATACTTAAAAAGAAATAGCCCAAAACAAACTTTAATTTCTCTTATTCCTTCCAAGCATCTACAATGACAAGTAGCCTATTTATTCTATTCTATCACTCTATTTATTTTAAAGTTTATTTATCAGTGTCACAAGTAGACTTAGATTAACATTGCAATGAAGTTACTGTGAAAATCCCCGTAGTCGCCACATTCTGACGCCTGTTCGGGTACACTGAGGGAGAATTTAGCATGGCCAATACACCTAACCGGCACGTCTTTCGGACTGTTGTTCAATTCCCAGCTTGGGTCAGTGGCTGTGCGGAGTTTGCACGTTCTCCCTGTATCTGCGAGGGTTTCCTCCGGTTTCCTCGGAGAGAACGTGCAGGTTTCGCACAGACAGTGACCCAAGCCAGGAATCGAACCCGGATCCCTGGCCCTGTGAGGCAACAGTGCCAACCACTGTGCCGCCCTACTGTGCCACATAATCTGGGGCCAACGTTATTTTGAAACAATGCGGTTGACAAGATCTTTGTTCGTTAAGAATGTCAAGGCGTATAGTGCAAAAGTGAACCTTTGGTACAAAACAGCCATGATCTAATGCAATAGTGGAACAGACTCAAGGGCTGGAATTTTCTGGCCCTGCTGTGGCAGATTTCCCAGCAGCAGATACGACGAGCCATTCAAATTCCTGCTGACTTCGACGGGATGAAGGCTGAAAATCCCACCCCTTACAAGGTGTCTGAACTGTGTACTCCTGTTCCTGCTTTCCTGGGGTAGGAATACATCCTCAGAATTGGAGCAAAACGACTTCCATTTCTTATAGAAACCACCAATGTACTTTAATGGAACTGGGTGTTGTATAACTTGGCCAATAATTCTAAACCTCTATCTTTTCTCCATGTTTCCTGTTTTGTTGCAAATATGGGGACAACATAAAAACCTATATCTTGAAACATTGTGTGAATTGCAATTGAACTCGAACTTTGCCACCTACTCAGTGTAAACACCTTCGATCAGAATATTTAATCTGGATAACAAAACTTGCTAACAGAACAAACCAACAGAGGTTGACAAATTATGTAAACGCATGTATTAACCATTACAATAAAAAATTTATTATGCCTAGTGCATGATGATGGTAATACCATAGAATGGCTACACTGCAGAAGGGGGCCAATCGGCTCATCGAGTCTGCACCAACACTCCGAAAGAACATCTTACCCAGGCCCACCAACCCCCCATAGTTTTAATAGCAAACTTCAAAAACAAATGGAGTCTAAGATATTACCGTTTTAACATGTAGAACAGTAATATGAATTTTAACAAACCAGAAATCAAACATAGTTGAGCCTAGTCTCAACTGTTACTGTTAGATGGGATGTCAGATATCATAATCACAAAGTTTTGTTCACATGCGTTCATAAGAGTGATAAGAGTAAGTCTTAGTTACAATGGGATTGACTATTTGGATAGAAATCTGCACATCTGACAGGGCCTGCCATATAACTTTAAGTACTAGCTTCAAAATGATGTACCTTCATACCAATCGTGTTTAAACAGCGTTGCATCACATTGCAACTTGCCATCCCCCTTGTACTGTTTTGTGTGTCTCTGAAGCTTTCACAAATGGTCTTATCTAAAACAGTTTTGGATAAAGAATGCCTATTCGACAGATCTAATGTTAGTGGGCTTCAATATTGCTACTGATACTGTTGTATCATATTGCTTAACAAACGGCAACCAACTGACAGTATTGTGAGTAATGAATGATTCTGTTCTACAGCTTGCACTAGTTTACAGCAGGCCAAGTGTTCTTGCAACATAAATGAGAATACATGTTCGCAAACATGCTGGAGATTAAGAGACAAACATTCTGCTGCTCAGCAGTGGCACGGTGGAACTTTACCCCGACCAGTGCAGGGAACAGCGGGTTAACAAGCAGTCACATAAACTGAATGTTTATCATTAGATATTCGCAAATTAAAGGGATATTAAGTTACAAAAATATATTTCCCAAACATTTCCACTTTTGATGTGCCAATGAAGAGAAGCCAAGGCTTTATAATATTTTCATCCTGATTATGGATTGTGCAAGTGATGCAACATGTGCTCCAATATAATTTGGCTTTACCATACTGTCTGTTCATAAATAAACAAAAATTTGAAAAACACTTTTTCATTTAAGCTGTTTCCTTCCAATATCTCAGCTGGATTTTCTTTTGCCTCTGTGTTGCTTTTCCAGCAGTACTGGGGTGGACCATGGAGTGAAGCAATCCAGTTATTTTTTGCATGTACAATTTTCAGCGAGAAGTAATGCTGGCAACCACAAGTACCTGCCCAAATATGGGTGGGTATCTTCTAATTAAATGGTATCCAGAGAGTGACATCATATATCACTGCCTTAACAACATCAGATGCAAGTCACACAAGCATTCTACAGGCACCCTCTCAAAATAGGGCTACTGCAGGGAATTTAGAAGTTCAAAGTGTTCACTCAAGTGAATCAGGTCAGTCGCAGGACAATTATTGAACTTCTCTCTGTCAACAACCTATACTTACTGTAATGAAATGTCCCAAATCACTTCAAAGGAGCATTATAAAACGAAGTATAACAACAAGATCACATAAAGCGATATTAGGTCAGATGACTTAGTCAAAGAGATAGGTTTTAAGGGGTGTCTTATAGAAAGAAAATGGGGCTGGGTGGAGGGAGATAGTTCCCAAGTTTGGGATCTAGTTAACTGAAGGCTTGGCAACCAATGGTGTAATTACTATAATGGGAGAAGCTCATGACGCCTGAATTAGAGGAGCACAGATTGTAGGTTTTGGAGCTGGAGGGAGATTACACAGAGGGGGAGGGGCAGGGTCATGGAGGGATTTGCTAGTATACGCAAGAGACCCATCACTTCTATCTGCTCAGCCGGTAGTCAGCTGCTTTAAGCTGTCGCAGAATCCCTTGGATTCGACTAAAGACATTATCTAAATGCAAGATGTTGTAGTTTACATTTACAACAACTTGTATTAACATAATAACTTTATTGTAGTAAACATTTCAAGATGTGTCACAGGAGCATTAAAAAATGCTGACACTGAACCGCAGAAGGAGCTATTAAAAAAGCTGACAAAAAACTTGGCTTAGGCACTAGATTTTAAGAAGCATTTTAAAGGACAGAGAGGTAGAGAAGCAGAGGGGTTTGGGGGACGGGGGTGGAACTCCAGAACTTAGAACCCAGACAGCCAATGGCGGAACAATTACAATCAGATATGTGCAAAAAACCAGAGTTGGAGGTCCACAGATACCTCAGAGGTGAAAAAAAGGGAGATGTTGTTGAAGCTTTTCATCTTGCACTTATTAGGACAGATGTAAGAATGCCAAATTTCAAAGAGAAAAAATTATTCTGCCTGAGAATGGGAGTGGTGATTGGTTGGCAAGTCAGCTCTGATTGGTTGAAGCTTGCCATGAAAAATCATCCAGGAAACTAAAGCTAATACACTTTGTTAATTCACAAGAGGTGTAATGTCTGGACATATTCTTTTTGCCTGCAGAAAAGAACTCGCACTGAAATTCATATACCACATTGCTCGTTTGTATGGTAGGCTGAACTGCTTTTTGGCTTGACGGCAGCATCCTGTTTGTGGCAGACATTTGAGTTGTCATGGCATAGAAGCATCATGCAATGACTAGCTTCACCTGTTACTCAAATTTCTGTGATGCTTTATGCTTTCAGAGTAATCTGAGGTAGACTCGGAACTTCAGCCCATTTATGAGTACACACACTACAGAGTGAGCGATAATCTGACTGGAGTAGCCATTATTTCATCTGTCCTATTTTGCACAGTGAGCAGAAATAGCTTGGTTTTATTACTGACATCACCAATAAAGCCAATCTTGCCGTGCACAGAACAGGAGGAATCCCAAAGCGGATATTGACCAGTGAAAGTGGGTTTGTAGTAGCGTTTGCACAAGAGACGAAGGTGGCTCAGAGACCTGTAATGTTATGAAGTCTTGGTGAAGGAGGAAGTGCTTGTTTAGAAGCTCACCCCAGGGTCAAATAGGACACCAAAGTGTGCAAACAGTCTGGTTTAAGCAGTTGTCAGAGAGAGGGATGGAGCCTGTGGCTGGGACTGAAGACAATGCCTTCAGTCTTCCCAACACCCAACAATTAGTTATTGGAAATTTCTGCTCATCCAATCCTGGATGTCAGACAATTTTGAGGGAGTGGAAGGGTTGGAAGGGTTGGAAGGCTTGGTGGTGTGACAGAACTAACAGCATATATGTCGAACCTGATGTTGTGTTTTCAGATGATGCATTGATGGGCAACATGGTAGGGGCAGGAGAGTTACTGGTCCAGAGGTAATCAAGAGAGGTCACTGCAGGTGATTGCCATGACTGGGCAGATAAGATAGCAAGCAGGAGAGGGCAGACCAACCAGTCGGACAACAGTGGGGAGCATCAAATGTGGACAGTTTGATCAATCATGTTAAAGATTGCAAACAGGTCAACAAGTATGAGGAGGGATAGTTCACAATGGTAAAAGTAACAGATAATGTTATTTGTTGCTTCAGCATTCCTTAATAGTAAATTAACGATCTTGCTAGAGTGCATGTATTATTTGTTGGCTATTAATAGCAAACTAAAACTACACTGTCCAATCCATCATCGCTATTCTCACAAAAGAAATCCCTTGACTGCTGCCTCACCATATAGAGCGACATGTATTGGTGCTCAAAGTTGTACTGTTATTTTAATCCTAGAAAGAAACACCTTCACCCTAAGTTAGTGGAGTAAATTCCATGATGTAAAGATCGATCATGTAATGTTAGAAGATAATTTTATCTTTCTCTGCTGAAAATTTTAATATCCAGTAATAGGAACTAAAGGTCCTTTGCTATTTAGGAAACTAGCAGAGTATTCGATGGAAATATCTGACTACAGAAGTGCAATTGTTGGTATATTTTTGGCACTGGGACTTAGCACTTCCGTGATTTTGGACAGTAACCTACTGTAACACTTTCCTGTCTGCCGCCTCCTATGCGTTAACTGCCGACGAACTACATAAGGAAACATTTGTCTCAGTCAGAGTCCTCGAAGGTCACAAGCCAGAAATGAGCTAAAGATCCATCAGTTCTCCCTTCGTGAACTTACCCTGCAGTATTCATCGATTGGTTTCAGCCGCTTGACTGCAACATCCCTGATGTGACTTCGTCTGAAGAGGATTTTACCTGCAAAGAAAAAAAACACATAGCATCTTTTCAGCAAGTGACACAGACAAATGACCTTCCTCATACCCTCTAAGTCATGAACGAACAGTGCCTTCCCTTTCCATTCACTTTGTTCATCTGGGAAGGAGTCAAATGTTCAATTCTTTCGGGAGGTTCATTGGGAACACTTGGACGTCGGTATCTGTGTAAATTATATGGAATTCTTTTTCCATTCACTCGAGAAAATATTTGCCACAAGTAATTTTATTGCTGCGAATGGAAAGTTCTGAACGGAATATTCTGATTGTTTAATTGGTATCTGGTAAATGTGCTCAAATAACCTAGATTTCAAAGCAGCAATAAAAATACTGCTTTTCATTGAGCCACTTACCCCTTCCATAAGGGAATCAATTAGAAACTTAGGTGTGGTAGACAAGGTGGTACACATCTAATGCAAAACACCAGTGGGGGGGCGGGGGGGTCACTGGAAAAGGAATGACATTGTACACAAAATATTCAAATACTTTTATGCAGTTGATTCAAGTATTCTTCTGTGTCTTTTGCACTTTGTTATTGTGCAGAATATAATAGGGCATCCGAAAGATAATGTTGCAGGAGATGAATTAGGCCAGTTTCATTTGCGCATCCAGTCAGGATGGTTCTTTAAAGGGATAACTCTGTCTCGCATCAATGTGCAGCATATAATTAATCCAAACAAAACTCTTGCTTGAAGAGCGACCTTCCCCCATCAAGACTGCCCAAGCCTTCAGGTCATGGATATCAAGGACAGCTACTCATTTCTCTTCTTTGGGATTCAGCTCTTGTATCCATCTTCAGGTCAACATTGTGATGAGGTCTGGTGCTGAGTAATTCGGATAGAATCCAAATTAGGCATTGGCGAACAGTTTATTAGTTTGCAGATGCCACTTGATGGCACAAATGATGATTTAATCAATCACTAATGATTGGGAGGAATCTGATATCATAATTGGCAAGATTAGACCTTCCTATATTTTCTCAGTAAAATACGCTTAAGCAGTTGTCATTATTGTCGGGTAGTTACCAGAGTAGTAGTAACACTGCAATAGCTTAACAACGGGTGTGACTAGCTCATGTGGAAAGGTCCGCAGCATTACAACTGGAATATTGTCTGCCTCCACACCCTTTACTCTGTCCAGTGCATTTAGATATTTGTTAATGTGAATTGAACTGTCTGGACAATTGGTTTCTGATCTTGGGGGTCTATGGGAACAAGTTGAGGAGGATTCACTCAGCATGCTTGGCTGAAGATGCTTGCCATCACTTCAGCCCTAGCTGTTGCACTCATGGTTGAGGATAGAGATTGACTCTGCTCTGCTGGAAATGGGCCTGCTTATCTCTGTCTATAATCAGCATCTTCTGGTGTATGCATGATGTCAGCTGAGCTTCACTAGGTTGGTACCTATTCAGTTTCCTGAAAAATCGGTTGTTTCCCGATGTCTCCCACCAGACAATATTTTCTATTCCCTTTTTAATTCAAACTATGCCTCTTTTAACTGTATTCAATGCTGTTTCAGTGGCATTCATAGAATCATAGAAATCATAGAAACCCTACAGTGCAGAAGGAGGCCATTCGGCCCATCGAGTCTGCACCGACCACAATCCCACCCAGGCCCTACTCCCACATATTTTACCCGCTAATCCCTCTAACCTACGCATCCCAGGACTCTAAGGGGCAATTTTTTTTTTAACCTGGCCAATCAACCTAACCCGCACATCTTTGGACTGTGGGAGGAAACCGGAGCACCCGGAGGAAACCCACGCAGACACGAGGAGAATGTGCAAACTCCACACAGACAGTGACCCGAGCCGGGAATCGAACCCGGGACCCTGGAGCTGTGAAGCAGCAGTGCTAACCACTGTGCTACCGTGCCGCTAATGGGCATTGTTGCCCATTAGCCCATAGCATCCCACTCCTGCCAGCTACAAGATAAATTTCAGAATTTTTACAATGCAGGAGGCAGCCATTCAGTCCATCGAGTCTACTCTCTGAAAGAGTATTCTACCCAGTCCCACTCCCCAGCTTTATCCCTGGTACTTAGCGCATTCTTTCTTTTTAGATAGCGATGCAATTCCCTTTTGAATACCTCGATTGAACTTGCCTCCCTCTCAATAAGTTCGTTCCAGACTCCAACGACCCTCTAGGTAAAATAAGTGTTTCTACATCGCTTACAAACATACAAGCAAGGATCAGAAGTAGGCCATTCAGCCCCTCGAGTCTGTTTCACCATTTGATAAGATCCGGTCTGGTCTGATACTAACCTGAAATCTGCATCCTGCCTACCTCCGATAACCTATCACCCCCTTGCTTACCAAGAATCGATCCATCTCTGCCTTAAAAATATTCAATTTGCGTGGTGAGAATTCGGAATCCCACATTAAGCTTGCTGCTTTTTTCTTTCCTAATTCTTGCTGGTGCAATTCTTCAAGCCAAGAAATTACCACGGTCACATGAGATGGAGTTGTTATTTTCAGGCATCTGATTTGAAAATAGTAAAATTTGCTAACTGGATTGCAAAATAAAAATGCTGACAACAGTCAGTGTAACCTCATGGTTATATCTTCAGATGCAAAATATTATTTTTTAAAGGAACAATATATGACAAATTGTTGCACTGAAGGATAGCGAAAGGAGGGGTAGCAAGATGAAATAGCATCAACGGTTTATAATTAGCAGGAAATTGAAATTATAAATCCTTTAAACTGAAGAAATTGTGAAAATTAAGTATTTCAATCTGTTGCTTTTGGTACTGGGACAAGAGTGCCCTGTTGGCTGAAAATTAAACTGGGATGAAACATTTACTTCCACATCTGGAATTGGAGTTTAAATTTAAATCAGTGATGCAATAAAAATGTTCTGGCTTGTTGATTGTAATTTTTGCAACCTGAATCCTGGATTAGGCCTTTTGGGCTCTTGAGCCTGCTCCTCCGTACAATAGGACTGTAGCTGAGCTTTTGCCTCAATTCAACTTTCCTGTCCTATCCCATATCCCTTGATTCCATTTCCCAAAACCATCCACACTTTAACACTAAGTTGCCCATTTCAATCAGAAAGACCATAAAGGTGGCTGGGCATGGGAAACAGAGAAGAAGTGAACACTTGTGTAGTATGTGATGATCATCTGGGGTTAATATTTACAATATAATTGCCACTGCTCAGAGAATGGTATGTAAATCACTTTGTTCTGTAAAAGCCAAGGGTTATGTTCTTTTTTTCTTGCGAGACCTAGGCCACATCCAAATGTCTGAACCATTTGCACTTTCCTCTATAATCATTTGGGAGCACAGACCAACCAGCAAGCAACACGATGAAGTAACTTTAAAATCAATGGGGAACAGTTACGTTCTCCACCTCAGCAAAGCAGGGTACCACTGAAGGGCAAGAGGAGTAAGGGACATTTGCCCACCCTCTGCCGAACCAAACTCATCCTTGGCCACACCATCATTCATTCTTTCTCTCTCATTCAAAAATCCAGGAAAATCTAACAAAGGAGATCACACTTGGCATGAGTAAAGAAGGCCGCCTCAGAGGATCTGACACAGATGGTAGGGATTACAATTGAATCCAACGACATCCACTCTGCCAAGATCCAAGGAGGATTTAACACACTGAAACAATATCCATAGCAAATGACAATCAGCTCCAGCTGCTTTCCCCGAACAAACAGACCTCCAAAATCAAAATCAGTGCATCCACTATGGACATTTTGGCCAATGGCCTTCAGGCAATGAGAGACTATAGGGAGAGAGAATAATAACCAACTTCCAACAGCTTCTCGGTCAACACTTGCAGGTGTCTGCATCTCCAGGGTAAGGAAGAGTAAAACAATACCCAAGACCTGTCCTCTGTTGCACTTTTAGGGGCTCCTGCTGGAAAGGACACTAGAAGATGTAGGGCAGGAGCAGGACTGGGCTCAGATCAGTTGTCCTCCACTACTCAATTGCCTACCAGCATTCATGAGGACTGGGTTCATTTCCAGATTGCCACTTATTGAGGTACTTGAGGCTGATTAGTATGGAACTGTACTCAAGCAATGGTCAGCACTCTCATGAGAGAAGTAGGACAGAATTGGCAAAACAAAGCATGTAATACATACCATTATCGTAGCAACCACTCCAAACACAGAACCTCACATAATCTCAAAAATATTTAATTTAAATTTTCTTTTTTTTTATATAAATAGTGCATAGTTACAGTTTTAATAAAATAACTCAGGGATGAGAAGTGTATGGAAATCAGCCATTTTTGTCAGAGCTAATATGACTCATTTGCATTGGCAGCACTTACGAATAAGCCAACTGGTGCCATTTGCAGACATATTTTCCACAAGCTATGGTGTCTGTGTCCCACACTTCAAAACTCAAGTAACGCTGCTTGCCATTGAAAGAGTAAAGTTGAGTGCACACAGTTTAACATGTTCATTTACAACAACAACAATTTTTAAAAAGTACTTTTGCTTCCAGATTAAAGCAGGGGTACAAATTTGTGGAATTGAATTGAGGAATTACTCAGTGATGTGAGTGGTTAAAAGTAAGAACTGGCAAAAACTCAAGATCCATTTGATGCACTTTGATCAAGGTGGCGCTGCCACTGGCTAAGGCAAGCTTGTCCTTGATTATTTTGCTGAAGGATTTCTGTTCCCGTGATCTCGAAAAAAACTACAATAAAAGGGTACAGCAGTGACATTCATTCCAACAAATAAAGCAAATTAAAAACATGTTCCAATGTTTGCAAATGCATTCATTGCTGACAACAAATTTTAAACTTCAGATGAGATTTATGAAAAACATGCATCAGTGAGATGACTCTCTAGGCTCTGTCTGGCATGCAGCTAAGTAAAACCAGAAATCTGGGAATTAATCTGCTATTAAGCTCTTGTTTAGTGTGGTGTCCCTAGTTTATATCATGAAACCAACAAGAGCTGGCAGGCAGAAACACATTTCTACTTTGTGGAGATTAAAAGTTAGAGTGAGCTATAGTTGTTGCCAATAAATAAATACTTTTGCCACCACGCGTAAGTCAGAGATGATGAAGCTGACCTACTTAAAACAACCTCTACTTTGTTTCAAGCATAAGGAAAACACTTTGCAACAGAACTGAGGATTAATTTGAGGTATACTGCAATACGTACAGCATAGATTCAGGGACTATTTCATATATTACAACAATTATGACACTTGCAGCTTTAATGTATAAATTACATGGTCTTGGCTGACAGGAATATCATAAATTAACAAATTACCCCAAATAAATTAACAGAATAATGTGAAGTGAAGAGGAAGAATGATCTCCACAAATCCTCTTGAAGGACAAAGGCATTCTCTGGGGTGAATATAAGAACACGCAGAAACTTATTAAATGGATGGTTGGGGCAGCCACAAAATATTACAGGAAAAATTATTTCAGTCTGTGAAGTGAGAACACTATAGGATACGGACAGGACAGAAAATAAGAGCTAGCTCCTGGGTGTTTGGTGAAGACATGATGCTCTTGGGGGGGCACAATGCATAGTGGTTATCACTGCTGCCTCACAGCACCATGGACGCAGGTTCGATTCCCGGCTTAGGTCACTGTCTGTGGTGTTTGCACATTCTCCTCGTATCTGCGTGGGTTTCCTCCGGGTGCTCTGGTTTCCTCCCACAGTCCAAAGACATGCTGGTTAGACACATTGACCATGCTAAATTCTCCCTCAGTGTATCTGAACAGGCGCTGGAGTGTGGCGACTAGGATATTTAAACAGCAATTTCATTGCAGTGTTAATGTAAGCCTACTTGTGACTAATAAATAAACTTTTACTTTAACTTTAAAGTCTTTTTTTAAGTTTTAAAGTTTTATTTATTAGTGTCACAAGTAGGCTTACATTAACACTGCAATGAAGTTACCATGAAAATCCACTCGTTGCCACACTCCGGTACACAGAGGGAGAATTTAGCATGGCCAATGCACCTAACCAGCACATCTTTTAGGCTGTGGGAGGAGACCAGAACACCCAGAGGAAACCAGGGAGAACTTGGCAATCTCCACACAATCAGTGACCCAAGCCAGGAATCGAACCTGGGTCCCTGGCTCTGTGAAGCATCAGTACTAACCACTGTGCCTCCCCGCCGCACTCAAAAAAAGGTGCTAAAGAGTGTTATGCCAAGTAAGTCAACAGCCAGAATCTGACCACCGTTCACGCTGGTGGGATTTTTCTATCCCGCCACAGTGAACAGATTTGGCTGGCCACCAACTTCGCTGCAGCGGGAGCGTGGCATGAACGACAGGTAAGATAGCGCCCAACATCTTGAAGATAAATGAAGTGGAACTCCTAAAAGACTAAAATAGTCCAAAACAATGAAGTAAGATGGATGGATGGCATTCCTCCCCACAGAGTCATTAAGGGCCAATCAATATCAACTCACTCTTAAAAATTCAGGTCAGCATTAGACACTTCCTCAGGTTCAGTGGGATCAGTTGCTCAGGTGTAAGGGCCGGATTTTCACTACCGAGACAGCTAGCTTGAGTCAGGAAATTTCCCGACTGTGCTGACCTGTCTCAGTTTAAAGCGTTCCACATTGCACGGTTTTCACTCCAGGCAGGCAAGTGCAAGACGGAATCGGGTCCTTTGTGGCCATGGGGGTAGGCAAGTATCGAAGTGGGCTGGTTAGAAGCACCACCTCAGTTCTCTAGGACTTTGTCACATTTGTAGTAAAAGCAGCTAGAAAAAATATTGCAAAGCAAGCAGCAAATTTTGTATTCCACTAAGGCACATGGCTTCATCTCCAACAATGATCTTCGGTCCAATACCAGTTGCTCACTGTTCCTTATCCAACAGATGAAACAAATGAAACTGCTTCTCCAAAATAGTCCTGGTGCCTCAAAAGAAATCCTTCCAGGGAATTTACAGCGTAGTTTGACATTATAGAAACCCAATCAGAATAATTACCAAGATAAATGTGCACTTAAGAAAGTATCACCCTCAAGACTCCAGGTCATGACAAGTTTTGTCATGGCCTTGCCAAGTGTAAAAAAAAAATCAACTGAATAGCCATTCCTAGTTACGGATATGTAGACGTTCGAATAGACGAGATATGCATTATCTGTAAAATCTGATTCACATCCTACATCCTTTCATGTTGCCAAGTCTTCCAAGTGATTAAGAACCAAGAGAACCTCACACTGGAGGCAGCGATTGATTCTGAGAGACACTTTATAGAAACCAGGCATCCTGTTGCCATGATAAAATTCTAAACAATCTGAGTTCGAGATGCTAATGTGCTATGTCATAATAAGGCCAAAGACCACACAAGGTAGCGTTCCATTCAATAGAAAATCCTGACGGATTTCCTTTTCCTGTGTCACAAAACACATTTCTGATTTCCTCAGCTTCCCCCTGGTGCTTCTCAGCATTCCAGTGAACAGCAACCTTCCTCTAAAAGCAAACAAGTCATCCATTGGTTAGCCCCGCATGTAAATGCTCCTACCCAACAGAATTGAAAAAAACACTTAAAGTAAAGTAAAAATGAAGTAAAGTTTATTTATTAGTCACAAGTAGGCTTACATTAACACCTCAATGAAGTTACTGTGAAAATCCCCCAGTCGCCACACTGTTCACAATTAGCCACAAATTGCATGTCTTCTGCTACTTTTAAAATATGAATATGGCTTTTACCATTATGTATTACATATGCAAAACTGAAGCTGGGGATCTTTTAACTTCACAATGCAATCCAAAAATACTATGTTATATTCTGGTCTTTCATTCTTTAGGCAGAACTGCTACTCTAGCCCTAAAAGGGGTTTAAATCATCACAACATGCTGGGGTCACCCATTTTTATTTGGGAGCTCAAATTAAATTGATCACATAACTGAGCACTCTTGTTAAATTAATGGAAAACCATCCTGCTGGTTGTCATGCTGGGTTGTCATACTGGGATATTTTTATTCAAATTCCCAGTACTCCAAAGACCAAAGCCATCAAGACAATTCTAGAAACCTCTTGTCACAATTCAGACATTCTCCACAGAAAGCGAAACGTACGGTTCTGTAAAAACGTTAACTCTTTGCAGATGCGGGGGGGGGGGGCGATTCTCTCATTCCAACCCGCTAATTTTTTGGCGGGTCGGGTCAGGAGATGTGCGCGTGCGCAGGTTCGCAGGATTTGTGCATGCGTTCCCGATGCATGCGTGTCTCCCACCACTGGAAATCCAGCGCGTTCAGGACCACACAGGAAACCGGTGGGAAGACCAGGTAAGTATTTTAATCTATTTTTGATGTTATTCAAATGTCATTATCGGGCCTGGGACTGAATTCTCCGGGCCCGATAGCATCTCCCACCCCGCCAGTACAAATTCACTCCGGTGAGGTTTACAGTAGCTTTTAGGGGAACTAACAGGACAAGGAATGGGAATCACTCCCCCGAAGGAGTGAAGGGGGAGAAGGCAACCAGGGCCCCCCCAGGGGGTCAGGCGGCAGGGTGATGGTGCCCTCTGGGCATGGGCACCCTGGCAGTGCCAGCCTGTGCCCTCGGCATTGCCCACAGGACATGGGGCAGTGCCAAGGGAGTGTGGCCTACTGGGGGCAGGGCTTAGGGTGGGGCTTGATGGGGGCAGGGCCTGGGGGAGATCAATGGGGGTGGGGGGTCCCACTCGCGCTCTGCATTGGGATCCGGTCAGGGCAGAAGGGAGGCCAACGATCGATGTGGCGGGAGAGCGGGGGCAGGGGGGCTGGCCCATGAATGTTTGTGGGGGCCGCAATTGGGCCACAACCAATGACGGACAGGTGCTGTCAAATCTGACATTCTGGTGAAAGCATACAAATTAATCTTCAGTAGTGCATGCAGCAGTGGATCCACTGCTATATCTGTTACATTTAGAAATTAGAGTCTAAACCAGAAGTATGTGACTTCCCAGACGGCTCAATGGCAAATGTCAGGAATCTCAATGGGGCAACTGGGTTTAAGCCCAGATTTAACTGTGATTCCTGTTCCTTGCCGTTATAAAGTGTTGACTGGGCCACTAAATGATACAGCACTACAGCTGTGAAGTCAATTTCGAACTTTCAATTTTCCTAATTTTACAAAGAAATGTCCACTGAACAGCAATGCAGACACAGAGGTTTGATTTAGTGACCTGTCGATCGTGGGCACAAATCCCGTAATGGCTGCTAAATCTCGTGAGCGGCCAAAAACAGGACTTGCGCGTGTGAGATCTCAGTTTGAGTTCTTCCCCACCACCCACCTGCCCCGACGTGATCAGGTCCACACCCAAAAAGGGCGTGAGCCTAATTTCCATAAACGTCAATGTATTTTCTACTTACCGGCCTTGACATTGTAACATCAGTCCCCAATTAACCTTCCCACCTAGTCGTTATGATGTCATGTCTGTACAAATTACTACTGGTTTTCAAAAATGAATGATGGAGATATGTATGGCCCCTGGGTGCTGAGGAACATGGCCAGACAGTGCCCTGGCACAGCCAACCCCACTGGGAGTGGGGGGGCACCAATAATTGTGTGGTGGGTGAGTGGGGGGGGGGGGGGGGGGAGGGAGGCGGATGCCCGATGCTTGTGACGGTGGGAGGAGAAGCAAGCCCCAATGCCTGTGGGTTGGGGAGGGGAGGAGAGGGGTAGGGGAAGAGATCTGGATTCCTGGCCTTGCCTACGTCATTAGATTCCACCTCTCCAGCTGACTGTGCGTTTTATAAAGGGAAGCAAGGACCATCCAGTGTTGTTCAATACAGTGAGAAAAGCCGCCTGTGCAGTCTGCGAGCTTCATGCCAATTTTCCCGCCAGGGCCAACGCTTTGCGCAACTTTGGGAAGATTCCGCCAATGGTAAGCATTCCGTTTCGAAGGAAAAGACGGAGTCAGATTCTCTGGTCTGCCCACAGTGAGTTTCTCGGCAACACGAGGTTGGCTGATGGCGGAACCTTCTGCTCCTGCTGCCGTCAATGGGATTTCCCACCGAATCCATCCCATACCACTGGGAAGCTTGTGGCGGGAGTGTGCCTTCGGTGGGACCGAAAGATTGTACTGCTGTGAACAGCCAGAAGATTTCGCCCATCATTTTTAAAATGGTTTATAAAGTACTTCACATTTAAAGTTTTAATACAAATGGATAACAGTGACTGATGCTCCTTTTGGTTTTATATTCCCGATGTAGATAAATAAACTCCTCAGGAAACTTTTGCTACAAGTCCCCTGGTTGCATAAATTGGAGCATAATTCCTGCATAGGTTTATTGCAGAAAATTTGGGGTCGCACCTCTTTGTATAAATGAAGTGAGACACTTTTATCGCAGCAACACCACTGCTTCCAGGTTGAGCAAATAATACTGAAAAGTGTCAGACTACACTTGTCGCATTTGCTTATTTACTACTTTGGGCATGAGAAATACAATGGGGGAAATCTTAGCCGAAACGGGTGTGAGGCTGATTGTAATATGTAAAAGCGATGTTAAATATCGCTGTAGTCCGGGCTCACATGCGTCTGTGGCATCACTGTTGTAGGTTCTTTCTGGTGACGATCACATATGGTCCCCAGCAATGGGGACGTGTCATGATGGTCTCGCCGGTGGAACCGTGGTCATTGAGGTGCCCTGCGAGGGGCCTCTGTAACAGCGATCAGTGGGGGAGGAGGGGAACAGTGGGGGGGGGGGGGGGAACCCCTGCCACTATGCAACAGCGATCCGGGGGTGGGGGGAGAAACCGCTGCGCACTCTGCAACTGGCAATTGGCCGGTCAGGTCAAGGAGGGTTTCGGCTGTGAGGGGGTATGGGGTTTCAGCCGCAATTGCCTGAGCACAGAGATCTGCAGATGCACAATTGCGCTCTCTGCTGCTATCAGCCAGCCTTCGGGCAAGCTAGGACCCACCCACTTCCCTCCTGCTGGCGTAAAACCGGTTTGGCCTCATTTCTTTGACAGTCAGATAAGATTCGATTTTTAAATTGCCCACAAAAACGGCACAAATTCCTCCCATTTTCACGCTCGTTTGGCACTGTGAATTTCTTTGGTAAGATCGCCCCCAATGTTTTTCCATTTCAATTACCCATTCCCAAATAGTAGAACATCAATTAAATACTTATGCTCCCACCATCTTAATCTTTTCCCATCCACGTACTGCTTCTTAACATCTTTACTCTCAGGCCAGGACGACCTGTTTGGCTAGGATTCCTTGCTTCTTTTGGACTGTATCATTTTCTGTAAGTCCCAAGCCCACGATCCACAAGCCAAAAGAAACTGACATTGGGACCTCTGTCAAAATCTTCCATCACAGGCAAAAAATTTCTCATAACAATAATGAGATCTTTTGGGAATTTCTATTCAAATACTGAAATGAATTCAAATTCAAATTTGATACACATCATATTTGGTCCCAGCATGTCTAAACAAATGGAAATTTGGACCAACCTTCTTGGGTGGAAGTGTGAAATTTAAGGAGGCGACAACCTCATATGTTTCCAGAGTGTTTAACTATTTCAACACACTCAGATGTTCATTTGTTATTCAAGCATTTTTATCACCTCCCTTTAGTGGATTAACATCCGAAGTTAAACATACCAAAAATCAATTCCAATATTATGGTTCTACGGGTGAAAGAAATATCATATTCCATTACAGGGAGAAGAAGATCAGATGTAATTCACATGGTGCTAAAAATCGAGAGAAAAACAATAAGGGCTCGCTCGCTCCAAGGCCTGAAAATCCCGCCCGAGGTCAATGGACCTTTGACCCGCCCGCTACATTTCCCGTGGCAAACGGAACGGGAAAATTCCGCCCTAAATGTTCGACAAGTTGTTTTACAGCATAGCACATATCCCTCACATATAATAACTTATCTAAAAAAATTCAAATTAATATAAAAGTATAGGGATAGAAATTCATCTCACAGTGAGACAGAACTCTGAGACTGTCCTCCAGTTATAGGCAGTGCCTGACATTCACTTCCATTGCAGAGTTCCTACTCTTTGGATTGCTCAACTGCCTTTCTTTTAGTTTCAAAGACTTCATCACCCTCAATGCCTCTGTTGGTAAAGCAAGGAAGTAACTACATTGGATAAACTGGGGCACATACAATGCAAACTGGAGGAAAAGCAGCTGAGCTTCCGATTACGTATTTTACAGGTTAAGGACTTAAGTTGATTCATTAGTGTCACAAGCTAGCTTACATTAACACTGCAATGAAGTTACTGCGAAAATCTCCTAGTCGCCACACTCCAACACCTGTTTGGGTACACTGAGGGAGAATTTAGCATGGCCAATGCAGCTAACCAGCACGTCTTTCGGACTTAACAACTTCAGACCATGAACTCTCTCTCCTCCACCTTCACTCCATTTCCATCAATTTATTTCACTTCACTTCATTTATTTATTTTTGCAGGAGGAGTCTTGCAATTGACTTCTGAATTTGTAGTGCTAGGAAGGTTACAACTAATAATGTTGTTTGATCTTCCTGGTAACTGTTTAAAAGTTCTGATTGGAAGAGCACAATTGGGCAAGGCTGCGCTGGAACGCCTTCTGTGGCCCAACAGCCTCCCGACAATAACCCCAATAATTTTGCAACATTTTAAAAATCGCACTTTCCATCTTGA
Source organism: Mustelus asterias (assembly GCF_964213995.1). NCBI lineage: Eukaryota > Metazoa > Chordata > Chondrichthyes > Carcharhiniformes > Triakidae > Mustelus > Mustelus asterias. Next base: position 51,670,529 of record NC_135816.1, read on the forward strand.
TACATGTCTCAGGTTGTCCTTTGACACGCTGCTTACTGTTATTCTGTCATTTACACATTCTGATCCCTTAATGGCCGCTATCAGCACCCTCTTAGCCATGATCACCACCATTTATATTCCTTTTGTCTATGACATATTTGTCAATCTCTCCCGTCGCCACCAACTGTTGGCCCCCTACTACCCCCGCTCCCCCCCCCACCACCCCACCCCCACTCCTCACCACAGCAATATAAATCTCATCCTATTTTCTATTGTCTTCAGCTCTGACAAGGGGTCATCCAGACTCGAAACATTAGCTCTGTTCTCTTTTGGCTAAGATCAAGTGTAGTATCGACATGCTGTGCTTGGTTGAAGTCATTAGGTTACATTTTAGCTTCATTTGAAGCAATTTTTAAAAGCGGCATCTCGACCTTTTGGCTAAGATGCAAATGAGATCAAGCCTTGGAGGAGGAGCTATTCCTACTCCAGTCAGCTTGGATCATGTAGATCAAGCCCAAGACAGGAGGCGAGAGCCCCGTCTTGTCAGCTTGAATCGGGAACGTCTCAACTTGTTCAGACTCTGAATTGGACTTGATTTGATTGAATTGGAATAAAAATACAAAAAAAAATTAGCTCTGTTCTCTCTCCACAGATATTGTCAGACCTGCTGAGATTTTCCAGCATTTTCTGTTCTTTTTACAAGTTTATACTTACTTTAGAGGCCATCATATCAAAAGGGAGCTTAATTGTATTTCTGTCTCCTTTCCTTATAGGAAAGTTGAACCCCTGGCCTGTGATGAGTGAGTTAATCTCAGCTGAAGTGACAGGAGGAGTCTTGCAATTGACTTCTGTATTTGTAGGGCTAGGAAAGGTAACAACTAATAATGATCTTTGACCTTCTTGATCATTATTCAAAAGTTCTGATTGGAAGAGCACAATTGGGCAAGGCTGCGCTGGAACGTCTTCTGTGGCCCAACAGCCTCCCGACAATACCCCCAACGCGGGTCACAGAAGAAATGTGGCCACTTGGGAAGTCACTGGATGCTCTGATTTTGATTTGATTTATTATTGTCACATGTATTGGGAGCCAGTGAACAGTATTGTTTCTTACGAGCTATACAGACAAAACATACCATTCATAGAGTACATAGGGAAGAAGGAAAGGAGAGAGTGCATAACCTAATGTTACAGTCACAACTAGGGTGTAGAGCAAGATCAACTTAATATGTGGTAGGTCCATTCAAAAGTCTGATGGCACCAGGGAAGAAGCTGTTCTTGAGTTGGTTGGTAAGTGATCGCAGACCTTCGTATCTTCTTCCCGATGGAAGAAAGTTGAAGGGAGTATGGCTGGGGTGCATGGAGTCCTTGATTATACTAGCTGCTTTTCCGAGGCAGTGGGAAGTGTAGACAGAGTCAATGGATGGGAGGCTGGTTTAGCAAATGTGGAGCTTTAGACCAGCAAACTTGGTTTCATAACGACCGAAAGATGTGCTGGTTAGGTGCTTTGGCCATGCTAAATTCTCCCTCAGTGTACCTGAACAGGTGCCGAAGTATGGCGACTAGGGGATTTTCACAGTAACTTAGTTGCAGTATTAATGCAAGCCTACTTGTGACATTAATAAACACAATATTTAAACTTCTCTCTACAAGTAACAGAATTCCAAGTGATGACATTGTCTGGGAAGATTTCCACAGGTAGAAGCGTTATATGGTGGTTTGCCACTGGCTTTTTGTGTGGGTTTTTTGACTCAATACAGAATTGTGGAGTGCAGCTGTTACTGGGAATACTTCTGAGTGACTGAGATCAATCTGGAAATTGTTCAGGGGGGGGGGAAATTGGTTTAAAGAGAAGAAAATATTAGAAAAAGTACTTTTCTAAAGTTTTACTTATCGGAGATTTAATGGGTGTTACTCTGGAAAGACCATTGGAATATCTTACAGATTTTCTGGCAGCAGAAAACAGCTATTTAATTCAGTTAATAGAAATCTGCTGTTCCTCCTCATCACCACTCTGCCCGCTTCCCTAATTCCCCAATGTACAGCTGAATTAATACTCAAGAGTGAATGTTAATGCAAGTATGTAGCGACTCTGACAATTACAAAAATCAGAGCGGAATTAATATTCATCCAGGAACACACCAGCTAGGATTTTGGAATCGTTTTAATTACAGCAAAAAGAAATCCCTAATCAAGAGCTTAATTTCAGTAATATATTACTTCACTGGCAATATATTAAAAAGTACATTTTTTAATCTAAACCACTTTTATGGTTCTCTTGAAAAAATTTAATTCAAAAGAGCACTGGGACCAATATAAGCCTTTTGCCAATTTTGTGGCTGGGAAATGATTAGGCAAGAAAAAATTTTCAAGTCCAAGGCAAGACCAATACAAAAATTAGGACCGAAAGGACATCAGCCCATATGACTTTATGTTTACTTTGTATCATCATATCAAGGGGGTATTGCCTAATTGCATTTCTGTCTCCTGCTCTGAAAAGGAAGCATGGCCAGAATTCTCCGATCTCAGCCAAATCTCCATTCACAGCTGCGGGACCGGAGAATCCCAGCCGCAGAATTCCGGCCCATAAATTTCTTGTTAGTCCGATATCACAGAGGCAGACTCTTGGCCACAGGAGCTGAGATCTAATATCCCCGCATTTCAGCTTTCTCTAAAGGATCATCAAGGGAACGGAGTCAAAGTTGGTCTGGACTCTTGGGATGGAATTCCCTCGTCCCGCTCGCAGCAGGTTTGGCGGCTGACGGGAGCAGAGAATCTAGCGGGAGCCAAACAAAGAATTCGGAGACCCGTTGGTGTAAAATCACAGCAATTCTTCCAATGGTTAGTGGCGGGTCGGTCTTCCCACTGGCTAGGAGTATGAATACCATTTGTACTGAGTGGCGTGCATAAGGTAATCCTCAGTTCGCAACAGATTTGGGGGAAAGGGAAACAAAGCCTTTCTCCCACAGTGCTGCACTATTTCTGATGTACTATTCACCTCTCTGCTGGGCAGACCTGTACCTACCCTCCAACTCCACGGCGAGTTGGTCCTCATGGACAGCACACTGCTACTGGACCCATGGACCCTCCTGTGTCATCGAGTTGAATCAGTACAACATCAGGCATTGGGGGTACAGGGATGTCCTCGCTCCCGGTGCCACACACCAGTGTCTATCTGGACAGCACTGTGCTGCAGGACGCATACGGCTATCGCAACAAAGGTCCAAGGTTTAACTGGGGGTGGAGTGCAATATGAAGGGGAGCTGACAAAGACAAAAGGGGTGGGGGGGGCGTAATGTGATGAAGAAGACAATCAATGAAAGACTAGGGGAAGAAGGAGGTAGCTGGATCCTGACAAGGCTGCATAGAAAGCTCACAAACAAGGGGGTCAAGAGGACATCTTGTCATTTACTGGAAGGGGAGGTGCATGGGGAATGGTGATGAGCTTGGGCTGAGGGCAAATGAGTTGAAGAAAAGATTTCTTCTGGAAGCTGCTAGCCTTTTCCTTCTGGGTTGCTGACATCCTGCACGGTCTGGTGAAGACAGGTGGGCTGGAGAGAGTGGTACGAGTGGGGTGGACTGGTGCCTAAATATGGCATCGGGACCTTCTACCCTGCCAGCTAATGCCAGATAGACACATCAGCTGCCGGCCTGCCAGCCAGGTGACTCGGGAGTGGAACACACCTCTGCATAATTAATGAGATTCCAAGTGCTAAATCTGGCGCAGGATCCTGCCATTCTGACCAGCAGGGGTACCACCAGAGCCGTCTGCTACCGCACTTTGTCTCAAAATGGGAGAATTCCGCCCTCGGAGACTCCATCCCAATTAATCCAATCCAGAAAGCTGTCTCATCATTAACCATGAAGCAACAGTGATGACGTACTTGGGCACCGAGAAGGAGGAAATTTCCGAAATGGGGGAGAAAAAACGTCAATGTTACAGGCATTTCATGGGAGGCTTTCTGCATGTCTGTTTTGTACAGAAACTGGAGAATAATCACAGTTGGTGATGGTAAGCTGCCAACCAATTTCACATCACAAAGATGCACAAGCAATAAATATGAACCAAACTTTATGAGCGAAGGGTTTTGATTGCCGAGCTGATGGGTTTACAGGCAAATAGTCAAGAACATCACACAAAGCTCCTTCTGTAAAAATCTTTTCCCTGGAGCGTAGGAGGCTTAGGGGTGATCTTATAGAGGTCTCTAAAATAATGAGGGGTACAGACCAGTTAAATAGTCACATCTTTTCCCAAAGATAGGGGAGTCTAAAACTAGAGGGCATAAGTTTAAGGTGAGGGGGAGAGATACAAGAGGGTCCAGAAGGACAATTTTTTCACACAGTTGGTGGTGAGTTTCACGAACGAGCTGCCAGAGGTCGTAGTAGAGGCGGGTACAATTTTGTCTTTTAAAAAACATTTAGACAGTTACATGGGTAGGATGGGTATAAAGGGATATGGGCCAAATGCAGGCAACTGGGACTAGCTTAGTGGTTAAAATAACAAGGGCGGCATGGACAAGTTGGGCCAAAAGGCCTGTTTCCATGTTGTAAACCTTTATGACTCTATGACATGGGGTGCAATTCTCCCATGGTCCTGACAGTGGGTTCAATGGCGATGGGGAAGGGGAAGAATTTGGTGGGAGGCGTAAAAATATGATTTACATCAGTGTGAAGTTCCTGCAGCATCTTCCGCAGGTGTCCACTATGGCAGATCAGAAAACCCGCTGGTTGCCAGCATGAAGCTGATATTCATCTACTTGTGGGATGCAGATGATGCCCGGCTGGAATCTTCCCTCCAATGTTCGATTATCTTCCATGCCAGTGGGAAAACATGCCAGTTCAGAACACCTCTGGAACAAGCTGGTATGCAGAAGTCAGGACTTATCTGAACAATGCCTGGGGTTGCCTACAGAGTTCGGAATGGAGGCCATTGGTGACCCTGGACCCTTGAACACAATGGCAGTATGAGAGGGAGCATCTATCAGGTGGCTCTTTCAGCTTCAGTGTCACTGTGAAGGTCCATCTTCCAGCCTCAGAGTGTTCCTGGAGGTCCATCTCCTTTTTCAGGGGGTCCATCTTCTTTCTTCAACACTGGATCAGTGATTTGGGGTGCCTTATAAGACCATAAGACCATAAGACATAGGAGCGGAAGTAAGGCCATTCGGCCCATCGAGTCCACTCCACCATTCAATCATGGTTGATTTCAACTCCATTTACCCGCTCTCTCCCCATAGCCCTTAATTCCTCGAGAAATCAAGAATTTATCAATTTCTGTCTTGAAGACGCTCAACGTCTCGGCCTCCACAGCCCTCTGTGGCAATGAATTCCACAGACCTACCACTCTCTGGCTGAAGAAATTTCTCCTCATCTCTGTTCTAAAGTGACTCCCTTTTATTCTAAGGCTGTGCCCCCGCGTCCTAGTCTCCCCTGCTAATGGAAACAACTTCCCTACGTCCATCCTATCTAAGCCGTTCATTATCTTGTAAGTCTCTATCAGATCTCCCCTCAACCTCCTAAATTCCAATGAATATAATCCCACGATCCTCAGACGTTCATCGTATGTCAGGCCTACCATTCCTGGGATCATCCGTGTGAATCTCCGCTGGACCCGCTCCAGTGCCAGTATGTCCTTCCTGAGGTGTGGGGCCCAAAATTGCTCACAGTATTCCAAATGGGGCCTAACCAGTGCTTTATAAAGCCTCAGAAGTACATCCCTGCTTTTGTATTCCAAGCCTCTTGAGATAAATGACAACATTACATTTGCTTTCTTAATTACGGACTCAACCTGCAAGTTTACCTTTAGAGAATCCTGGACTAGGACTCCCAAGTCCCTTTGCACTTTAGCATTATGAATTTTGTCACCGTTTAGAAAATAGTCCATGCCTCTATTCTTTTTTCCAAAGTGCACGACCTCGCACTTGCCCACGTTGAATTTCATCAGCCACTTCTTGGACCACTCTCCTAAACTGTCTAAATCTTTCTGCAGCCTCCCCACCTCCTCAATACTACCTGCCCCTCCACCTATCTTTGTATCATCGGCAAACTTGGCCAGAATGCTCCCAGTCCCGTCGTCTAGATCGTTAATATATAAAGAGAACAGCTGTGGCCCCAACACTGAACCCTGCGGGACACCACTTGTCACCGGTTGCCATTCTGAGAAAGAACCTTTTATCCCAACTCTCTGCCTTCTGTCTGACAGCCAATCGTCAATCCATGTTAGTACCTTGCCTCGAATACCATGGGCCCTTATTTTACTCAGCAGTCTCCCGTGAGGCACCTTGTCAAAGGCCTTTTGGAAGTCAAGATAGATAACATCCATTGGCTCTCCTTGGTCTAACCTATTTGTTATCTCTTCTTTTAAGCATGGCACCCAGATATGACAGCAGGAAATGCGCAATCAAGCCTCCCCAGCCACCAAATACAATGCTAAACACCTGGATGCATAACTAATAAGGTTGGGGCCAGAAGATATGGCAGACTTCCTGTTGGCCTCTACAGCAGGAAACACTCCCCCCTCCTTCCAGTGGACTAAGTCCCAGGTGGGAGAATTCCTCCCATGGGGTGGGAGTAACCAGACAGTAATACCTAAGCAAGGCCCAGCAGCAATCCCATCTCGTGCTGTGCATTGAGTCAACACTTGTCTTTGTGAATGTTTTATGCATGGATTTACCCTGAAGTTCATTATGCAAACATTTCAGAAGTCAACTAAATTCTCTTGATAACTTTCCTTCAGGCTAACTTTATTTACTGTTTCAATTTGAGGGCTAATTGTTTTCCTATCACAGCCGAGAGTTTTAAAGTCCACCCCACTGGCTGCACATTGCAGCAGCTGATCCTCTTTGTGGTTCACTCATTTAGTACTACAAAAGCAGGTGGGAGCCAAGACAACTGCATCAATGTTTTATAAGTTTATTTACTAGTGTCACAAGTAGGCTTACATTAACACTAATGAAGTTACTGTGAAAATCCCCTGGTCACCACACTCCGGCGCCTGTTCAGGTACACCGAGGAAGAATTTAGCATGGCCAATGCGCCTAACCAGCACATTTTTCGGACTGTGGGAAGAAACCAGGTCACCTGGAAGAAACCCACGCAGACATGGGGAGAACGTGCAGACTTTGCACAGACAGTGACCCAACCGGGAATCGAACCCAGATCGCCTGGCGCTGTGAGGCAGCAGAGCTAACCACTGTGCCACCGTGTTGCCCAAGGACAAGTATCTCATCAATGTCACCTTGGCTGTTAACAGAGACTCAGAAAAACTAGCGGAAATGTGCCTGTTGCAGATTGCAGGGTGCTTCATACATCCTCTGGTCAGTCTGGTTCAGCAATTCTATGTTTAAACTTCTCTGAACAAGTAACAGGATTCCAAATGATGACATCGTCTGGGAAGGTTTCCACAGGCAGGAGAAGTGACAACTCTGTGTGGATTTTTTTGGATTAATGCAAAATGTTAGAGCACAGCTGCAGCAGCTCTTGTGTTACTGGGATAAATCTGGACATTTGGCTTGAACACGAACAATTTTTGTGGTTCCACTCTGGTCATAATCTAAGTTTTACTGACTGAAATAAAAAATTTTAATACTCCCAATGCCTCCTAGAATTGATGCGGCAAGTGGAGGACCTAAAGATAACAGGTTTGATTTCTCATACCACTCCAGGCCCGTCCACAACACAAGAATGATCCACAACTCATTTTCTCTCAGGCAAACCATCCCATCAAAACAGGGGCCTTTTCTCCAACCATCCTCGCCTCTCAGAGCAAATGTAAGACACTTGTGGGTTCTTTTGTCTCACAGGCATCTCAATAAAATGCCTGAGCTACAACTTCCAGCTCTCCTCTGCTTGTTACCTCACAACCGCTCATTCATGCTAACCCCAAGCCGTGTCACTTGGCAGCTTTTCTCCAGCCTCCCCTACTTCCCCTCTCCAAGTTTATCTCTTCCAGTAAAGCCCACCCTCGATTTTCTTGATTCCAACAGTTCTGTTTGCCCAGGCATTCTCCTTCTTCTTTACAAAATGACAATGTTCACCTGCACACCCTATCAAGACCCTTGCAATCATCACAGGAGTTTCAATTTCACTTCTCACTAGCATGCAATCTCTTGCATCCTTAAATTACAAGTTGTCCAAACTCTGCGACCTGTGCCCTACCACCACATGCCTGACCATCCTCGCTGGGCTGAACTCAAAATCTCCATTCTCCGTTATGAATCCCAACATGGCCACACCCCAGCCCACTTTACTGCAACCTTCTCCAGCCTTCTGCCCATGTCCTGGGAGTCTCGTGCTCTGGTCTTCTATCCATCCTTTACTTTCTCTAATCAACTTTCAATGGTGGGAATCATAGAATCCCTACAGTACAGAAAGAGGCCATTTGGCCCATCGAGCCTGCACCAACAACAATCCCACTCAGGTCCTATCCCCGTAACTCCACATATTTACCTCGCTAATCTCCCTAACACTAAGGGGCAATTGAGCATGGCCAATCAATCTGACGCACACATCTATGGACTGTGGGGGGGAACCGGAGCACCCAGAGGAAACTCACACAGAGACGGAGAGAATGTGTAAACTCCACACAGTCACCCATGACCAGAATCAAACCCGGGTCCCTGCCGTGTGAGACAGCAGTGCTAACCACTGTGCTACCCTTTAGCCACTACAGCTACTTGACATTAACTACCTTCATAACTATGCTTTGATTTACTCATGTATGTTACTTAGCTAGGAGTTAAAAACAAATCACAGAGCCAAGAAACCCAACTGCTTTAAAATAAAAACTACCAGCTCACAGCATATCCAGATCAAGGGGTTTAGCTGACATACAAATATTTGTTCAAGACCATTTGTGGGTTTACGTTGTTCAAACCTTCTATTACATTTTGCTTTGAAAGGTAAAATGAAAACACGTACACAAAAATTAAATTAAACCTATTGTGTGTTATTTTAAGACATTCGAAGGGATTCGCTTTCACTGGGTTTGGCTTTCATACGAATGAAACATAAATTGCCAGATGTGGAAACCGCAATCAATAAAACCCTTACATTAAGCCAAAGTCCAGTTGCATTTCTACAGAGAAATGTGGAAAATCTAAGAGGACGATCAATCTATACTCCTGGAGTGTAGTAATGAGCCCAACGGACAAGAGAAGTGTCAGAACAAGGGACCAAACTTTCACAACTTAGAATTCAAAGAATGGGGCATGGATTGAAGTACCGTGACAGGAAGCAGATGAGTAGCTACTGGAGTGCAGCAAACCAAGGATGAAATCAGGAGTGTCTGTTGCAGCACAGCAATCAACTGTATCATACAGTCACATAGCAACGCATTGTTTTGGTTTGAACCACTGCCATATTTCATGATCCGTAACATCTGCTTGAAACTACTTATACAATCGTCAAAATCTATCAGGTTGGGGGTGTCTGCGCACACTTCCAAGTCATTGTATTTTGCTTGATTCCCTTGAATTACTTCAGTGAAAAAGCCAGGTTATGAAACATGTCAATTCCTCTTATTTCTTTTGGCAAAACCCTGCCAGCACTGCCACGTTATCTTAACGTTATCAGATGTTATGTAATGTTTACTTTCTGCAGTCTTGATGAGCTATGTAAAACTGTTCCCTCTTACAGTACAGTCATTTAGGCATGCCACCAAAGCTGTTTGCCGGAGTAATTGGAAGGGGGAAATTCTACTTCATCTGCAACGCAGCATTCTTTCCAAATCTGGAATTAGTTCCCAGCGCCAGTCTTTCTGACTGGTTCAAGCATTAACTCCTAAAGTGCTGGAAAATCCAGGGATATTCCACTCTCTTGGAATAGGACATTCCTATCTGTTTTGATGTGGATTCAGATGGACTAATCAAAGTACCCACATCATGATTGCATTCCAAAATGATTGATGGGTTACTCAGTCAGAGTTCACATTAAAATCCAACAGCAATTACTTCAAATGATGTTAGTTTTAAAAATAGGAAGATATATTTTGGGCACAAGTGCCATTTTTCACGTGATCAATTTGCCAGAGAATCACATTTCTCAGTTTAAACTTATCTCAGTCACTCCCAACTTATGCCTATTAGTCATGCATGACTAATTGGATAATATACCCTATTCAATTAAGAGTTTAAGAACAAAGTGTAACACATTCAAAATGTACCATAAATGACAGTTTTATGACACTGGAAGTCCTGTTATTTAAATTTAGTGTCACCTGCAACTCAATCTAATTTTACAGGATCAAAATCAGTGGGGAGATTTTTATGCTGCCCTGCAGGCAGGTGGTCCTGTGAGATGCCACGGGTGCTTTTCCCAGCACCTAACCTCTGTTCCTGACCCTGCCATTACTTTGAGTGATGGGCGAGGTGCCAGGCCTCCCTGCTCTTATGCCAATTGAGGCAAGTAGCGTCCACCGCTATTTCACAGGAGACGGGCGGGTTGAGGCCAGTGACAGGTGGGAAATCCAGAAGGTAACACTGCTTGGGCATGTGGCATGAAGGAGCAGGGATGGAAGCGTGCCTGTTTTATGGGTCCCCTGTCTCCATCAGAATCCCCCCCATCATTTGATCACTGCTATGTTTCCCCTCATCCCTTCCCTGTCCAATGCAGCCTCTGATTCTCCTCCACTGCTCTTAATGGCTCTGCTGGCACCAGAGAGCTGCTGGTCATTTGACTGGCCTGATGGGAGACACAGGGGCAGAAGTCTCAATACTGGGCAAGTAATGCCCTGGACCATACCCCTATGTCCACTCTCACCAATATCACCCACTCGCTCCCTGTACAATTCTGTCCAACTAACTCCCTTTGAGGCGACGAAAATAATAGTTGTTTTTTTAACCACTGATTATGTAGTACCTTGGGATGTGCTTAGATAACAAATTGTGCTCAATGCAAGTCCTTTTTTATCAATATCTGTCAGGACTCTGATGGGATTTGCTTTACATATCAAAGCACAGAGGGAAAGCATCTGTTTATCTGTGTCAGTCTTTTACCACAGCATGTGGAGAATAAAAAAAACATACATTTGTGCCATCAAAAATAGCATTGTTATACAATGGGACAAAGAGTTATCCTTTTGTTGTACTGCACTGAGAAAAGATTAACGTGGACTCACAGCACGCAGCCATTACTGAACTAACTTCCCAACTGAGAGGACAATAGAGAGGGCAATATAATAAAATGCTTAGATCTTGCAGTTTACTGCAACCCTTCCCCACTTAAAAAATGTGTCCATTCAAATCTAAAATGGTACATGTCCATAAATTCCCAGAATATATGACTAAACCAACAAGAACAATACCTGAATAACAATGAAAACATGCATGACCCACACTTGCAGTGTAACTTCCATGTAAAAAAAAATGTTTTTCCTTGACACTAGCATGCATTTAGCGAAAAGGTCATTTGACAAGGAATACGGAAATTTAACTGTGTGTTTCTTTTCTTCTTTCTTCCGAAATGCAACCTTTCTGGGCTCCTTTCTCTTTTGTCTGGGTTTCTCATTCCATTTCCGTTAGCTTCACTCTGCTCTCTCAGCATCTCTGACTGGGTCAAAACCAAACTTTTTACCAACTCCACTCAATGGTTCAGACTGTGACAGAATGATTTGTTTTAATCAAAGATCCTGGTCCACTTTGTTCAACTGGTTGATTTAAACGTTCAGTTTCTTCTCGACTTTCAGTTTCTTTCTGACATTCACTTTGGGCTGTCAGAGAAATTTGGACTATCGGAGGTTTCTCCTGCTCTTCCTTTGTCAGATTTCTTCTTTCAAGCCAGTGACCTACAAGACATTGTTGGAGTCTCTCTCCAATCTTCATTAGATATGTGAATGCACCTAGTCTCTTTACCACAATTCCAATCACATGTTTTTCCTGATCACTTTGATGGTTTATCACCCCGACCTTCTGACCAGCTCTGAACTCTGTAGTTTTCATGCCTCGTGGATCATGCATCCTCTTCAGTCTCATTTTTCTCTTACTTTGCTATTGACGACAGGTTTAAGAAAACTAAACCTTGTACTAGCAGTGTGTTTAAACACTAATACATTAGACGAGTGGACTGTGGGGTTATTCTGCAAGAGAACAAAAAATGTTTTTGCCCGTGTCAAAGCGAAACATACAAATTACTGCCGAGCTTGTCACTAAGCTAATATTTCTGCAAAGATCTGTTCACAATCTGTACACTTCTTTCTGTAGCACCATTTGATGTTGGGAGATGGGATATTTGCGTGTGTTTGACTCCATCCTTACCCCAGAAGTGTTTCAAGCTATAGAGCATTATTTAACACCAGCATCTCTGATAAGCAGTTGGTTTGCCATTTCTGGGTTAAGACCTCAGCAGTTTTGGCACTTAGGTATTGGGCACAGATTCAACATTGATCCACTTGCTGTAACTATTGACCAAACAAGGTCCTCTTTCAAGAGAAATTGTCATGTGCTCATTCCCATGGAATTTTATGTTTGACCATTAAATGAAAGGAGGCTTGCTTGGATCATTTCTCATTCTGTGACACACTTCACATCTTTCCACCCAGTCTTCAATATCTCTGTCTACCTTTGGATACCAAACACAGCTCCTTGCTACTGTTTTGAAGAGGACTATTCTAATGTGCTGTTAATGAAGTTCCTCCTACAGTCTCTCTCCAAACCTTGGTAAAATATAATGGCATTCGTCCATCTCAGGAGGCAATGGACTGCGGCCAGGCTATTGAACATGACCGGTTTTAGCTGTAGAGGCCAATTTGTGAGTGGCATTTCTTTCTGCAGCTGGCACAGATGAACAGCATTGGCCCGAGGTTGACTTATGTTTTCTCCTTCTGCCGCCATCTGGTCATTTCTTTTGTCCTCTGCTTTTTCCACATCCTTCCTATCTGCTTGCCTCCAGGCACTCCAATCAGCAGCAAGAACTTCCCATGCCTAGACTCCAATTCCTGTCAACTTGAAGTCATGTTTGCAGACATTCATCCTAATACTGCAGATATGGGTGACCTTTTGGTTTTGTGTCGATAGCAAGCTCCCCCTAGAGCAGCGGTTCCCAAACTTTTTTCACTGGGCCGCACTTTCGGAATAAAAGTTTGCTCGTGGCACACCGAATTTTTTATTGGTAAGAAATACATTCAAAAACAAAAAAAAACAACTCCTAGCAGTGCTTGATTCATAACATAGAACACAACTACTTTATAATATGATCATGGGACATCCAGAAAGTATAAAACAATGCTTGTTTAAACCATGTTTAAATGTTTCTTTGATTGTCCTTGAATCTTCCCACCACACTTGCCATCCTCTCTCGCCGCACCAGTGTGGTGCGCCGCACCCTTTGGGAACCACTGCCCTAGAGCATGTCTTTGCGATGTGGCTGTCATCCATTCAGCTCACATAACTCAGCCAACAGAGTCACTATTGACTCAATAAGGTAAACAGGCTGGGGCTCCCTGCACATTAGTGTACTTCCATATTGGGCACTGTATCTTGCCAAGAGATGCCCAATATTTGTTGCGCCAGTAGAAGCTGCTCAGTCACTTTCCCTCGTTTGCGTAAGTTGTCCATGTCTCACTATTGTAGAGTGCTGAGAACACAAACCTAGTAAAAAGGGAGCTTTGTATTTTTGGTCAACTTGCCCTTGGCCCACACTCGGCTTCTCAACTTTGACATAAACTTGGCAATCCTGGTACCGATTGCAACATCAAGGGACAGGTTTCTGGTAATTGTCGATCCAAGGTATATGAGGCTGTCGTCGACTCCAGAGTGAAGTTGTTGATGTCGATGGAAGGTGGATTGTCTACATCCTGGTCCATCTTCCTGACACTGACTGTCAATCCAAACTCCGTGCAGGCTTGGGAGAACTGATCTAAAAGCTGCTGCGAGTGAGATTCAGTCTGGGATACCAGAGCGACATCAGCAACAAACAACAGCTCAGGGATTTGGACATTACACACTTTGGTCTGAGTGTGCAGTCATACCAAGTTGAACACCTTGCCATCGGCTCTGGCATGCAGGTAAACACCCTCATTTCAGTCACTGAAAGCATACAATAGCATCATGGAGAAAAATATGCCAGAGAGAATTGGTGCCGGGACACAGCCCTGTTTTACCCCACTATTGATCTTGAAAGCTTCTGATGAAACTATACATGTTCTCATGGAACAAAAAAATTATGTCCAGGAGACCAGGTTCACAGCCTATTTTCCACAGCAGGTTGAAGACTCTGCCTCTTGACAAGGTTGAAGGTCTTGGTAAGGTCTATGAAGGCAATGTAGAGTGATCCACACAGATCGCTGCATTCCTGTTACTGCCAAAGTGAGAAAATCATGTCAACTGTCGATGTGCCAGCTCTGAAGCCACACTGAGACTCAGGGTAGATGTGTGATGCCAAGGTCTGTAATCTGGCCAGAGCAACACGAGCAAAGATCTTTCTCACAATACTTAACAAGGAGATACCTGTGGAAAAATGACTCTTAAACCCCAGAAGAGAAAGCCTTGATCTACACTCAGCTCATTTCTATGTGTGAAATTATCTTGCAATTTCCCATTAGCACACTCTTTAGGCCTACCATTCGTTACATAATTGAGCATTTTATTGAGCAGCATTTCCTTGTGATTCTCTTCACTAATTTCTTGGGAAGACACTGGCGTACTCTTTGAAATTCACAGCGAATTCAGTGACCCAAAGCAGATCAGTCTTCACAGGAAATCTCGCCATTTGACTTCTGATTTTTAATATCAGGCTGTGGCTTGATTTTATCATTTGGCCCTCCTTGCTCAAAGAACACTTTGTGCTCTCATCGCACTTACTCAATGTCAAAGGTACTCTTACTGATCACTACTGTAAATAACTCAGTTCAACCATAATTTCTTAAATCAATTTCTTTCCACCAGGGAGACTTTGTTCCCTCCAATTACTACCAATAACAAGTAATAGGATGCATCATCATATTCCACACTAACATTATTCCAATGTTTGGTCAAGTTACTGTTATTAGAATAGCTATTCAGTTTCACACCAATTTTGCATGAGGGAATATGACTTAGGGATCCCTTGTACTCTCCTCCCAAGATAACAAATATTCCTGCAGCTGTATCAACGACGAAACTAAGTTGTGAAACTCTGACTTTGATTTCTACTGTGGATAATGGAATTATATCTTCAGCCCTTTTACTCTCATCTTTCATATGCTGTTTTTCTTCCTCTGGCTACAGTTCTTGATCTTCCTGCTCGATAACATCATCTTCTGTTTCCATATCTGTCAGATATACAGTTGTGGATTTCCAGACATCTGAACTAGCTTTAGATCTACCATGACCTCAACCTGGTGCACAGCTGCGACCTGGAGCTTTCCCATGATCTGGAGTGTGACCGTTCTCTCGATTCCTGCATAGCTATCTAAACATGGCCAACTTTCCCACAGAGAAGCACTTAAGAACATAAGAAATAGGAGCAGGAGTAGGCCATCTGGCCCTTCGAGCCTGCCCCGCCATTCAACAAGATCATGGCTGATCTGAAGCGAATCAGTTCCACTTACCCGCCTGCTCCCCATAACCCCTAATTCCCTTATCGATCAGAAAACTATCTACCCGTGATTTAAACATATTCAACGAGGAAGCCTCCACCACTTCAATGGGCAGAGAATTCCAGAGATTCACTACCCTCTGAGAGAAGAAGTTCCCCCTCAACTCTGTTCTGAACCGGCCCCCCCTTATTTTGAGGCTGTGCCCTCTAGTTCTGGTTTCCCTTCTAAGTGGAAAGAATCTCTCCACCTCTACCCTATCCAGCCCCTTCATTATCTTATATGTCTCTATAAGATCACCCCTCATCCTTCTAAACTCCAACGAGTACAGACCCAATCTGTTTAATCTCTCCTCATAAGCCACACCCCTCATCTCCGGTATCAACCTGGTGAACCTTCTCTGCACTCCCTCCAAGGCCAATATATCCTTTCGCAAATAAGGGGACCAAAACTGCACACAGTACTCCAGTTGCAGCCTCACCAGTGCCTTGTACAGTTGCAGCAAGACCTCCCTGCTTTTATATTCTATCCCCCTCGCGATAAAGGCCAACATTCCATTCGCCTTCTTGATCACCTGCTGCACCTGCAGACTGAGTTTTTGCGATTCGTGCACAAGGACCCCTAGGTCCCTCTGCACAGTCGCACTATGTAATTTTTCTCCATTTAAATAATATTCCAATTTACTATTATTTCTTCCAAAGTGGATAACCTCACATTTGTTAACGTTATATTCCATCTGCCAGATCCTCGCCCACTCGCTCAGCCTATCCAAATCTCTCTGCAGACTTTCCGCGTCCTCCACGCAATTCGCTTTCCCACTCACCTTCGTGTCATCAGCAAACTTGAATACCCTAGATTCAGTCCCCTCCTCCAGATCATCTATGTAAATGGTAAACAATTGAGGCCCCAGCACCGATCCCTGCGGCACGCCACTGGTCACCAACTGCCAACCAGAAAAGCACTCATTTATCCCAACTCTCTGCTTCCTGTTAGATAGCCAATCCCCAATCCACGCCAACACCTTACCCCTAACTCCACTTTGACTGGAAATAGTTGAGGGCTACCATGGCAATAGTTTCATCTGAGTTTCCAACACAGACCATGAATTTAGCTGCTGTGGCCTGGATCCCATTGAAATCTGGTGGATCTCCCCATTCTGGACGAAGAAAAGAATTCCCTTATAATCTGCAGCTATCTCGTTCTGCCATCTTCATGGTTGTGATCTCATTGCAGGTCCCCTTCCATGATACCTTACTGCCTTTGCTTAAAAGCTTGGCCTGGATTTTATTGTTCTTTAAGCTTCCTACAAATGTGTCTCTAAGCTTGATTTTTAAATTTGCGTCAGACCCACAGTGACAGAACAGTTTCTTTATTTTGAGACTGTAATCTGCAACACTCTCCCTTAACAACTGCTTCTTTTGCCACATTGCAACTTTTAATGCAATTTCATTCTTAGTCATTCTGGGTGCAGAATCACATTAATTTCAGAATGGTCTGTGGCACTGGAATCTCTTAGGCAACACTGGTTACACGCCACCTTAAAAGGATCTGGCCCTATCATGATGAGAATATAATTTACATTATCCTTATCTCCTATTTTACTTGTGAAAGAACTCCTCAGGGGCCAGTGTCCCTTCACCAGATTCCCTTTATTTACAAGCTCAATTCCACTCCTAAGAGTGCTTCAGGTACAAAGTCAGAAGCCCTGACACTCCTCAATATATGTATACAGGTGAGGCTCCCTGATCGAGCAGGCAATCATTACCTGAATCAGGGAGCTCATACTCCAAGAGGCCAACATCATGGGCCTCATTGAGGTCATTACAACTTGCTTTCAGCCAAATGTGTAACCTTCATTTGAAATTACACCAGTCCTCTTTGAATTCCCCCACTGTCCCCACCTATACCTTGAGGACTTTTTGTTTCAATTTCATACTGTGCTGACTCACTGGAGCAATGTTTCAAATCACGGTGGCACAGTGGTTAACACTGCTGCCTCACAGCGCCAGGGACCTGGGTTTAATTCCTGGCTTGGGTCACTGTCAGTGTGGTGTCTGCACACTCTCCCTGCGTCTGCGTGGGTTTCCGCCAGGTGCTCCGGTTTCCTCCCACAATCCGAAAGACGTGCTGGTTAGGTGCATTGGCCATGCTAAATTCTCCCCCAGTGTACCCAAAGAGGCAGTGACTAGGGGATTTTCTCAGTAACTTCATTGCAGTGTTAATGTAAGCCTACTTGTGACACTAATAAACAAACTTTAAACCTTTCTCAAAACAAACTTTGGGAGTTTTCAAAAATGTGCCACAATGTTCCACAGTCTTTAACTTCTCAAATGAAATAATTCTATCTTAATCTTGTCATTCGCTTCCTGTTGTGCACTGCACTGAAGAAAGATTAAAAACGTGGGCCCTGGATTTTTGTGGTGGAGAGCAGTACTGGGAGTTGGGAATTTTCCCAACCTCACCATCCTGCCTCCAACCTGGAAGAGGTCGCCAGCCGTATTTTCCTGTCCAAGAGGTGGGCATGGGCTGGAGAAAGACCCGTGGCCTCTGGAGGCAGGCCGGGGGCAGAATCATAGGAAAATAGGATACAGGAACATAACAGCAGACATAGGCCATTGTCCCATCAAGCCTACTCCGCTATTCCATGAGATCATGGCTGATCATTTACCTCAAAACCACACTCTTGTCCCATCCCATGTCACTTGATGTCATTAGTATCCAGAAATCTATCAATTCCTGTCTTGAACATGTTCAATGATTGAGCTTCCACAGTCCTCTGGGGTAGAGAATTCCAAAGATTCACTACCTTCTGATTGAAGAAATCCCTCCTTATCTCACCTTCATCTGAAACTGTCTCATCAGTTCTAGACTCACCAGTCAGGGGATGCATCTTGTTGACATCTACCCTGTCATGCCCTAGAAATTTTGTAAGTTTTAATGAGATCACCTCTCAATCTTAAAACTCTGGAGAGCGCAGCCACAGTTTCATCAATCACTCCGCATAAAACAATCCTGTCATCCCAGGGTGAACCTCCACTGCACTCCCTCTGTGGTAAGTATATCCTTCCTTAGATAAGGACACCAAAACTGTACACAATACCCACCATAGCTCTTTACAGTGGACCCGCAGACAGAGGCGGACCGATGCTGATGTGAGGCCTGTCTTTGTGGAAGCGAACATTGATGACTTGAAATAATAAAGAAAGTCACAGTTCACACCCTCACTCATCAGGTGTAAATCTGGATGGCCTTCCCAATAGTAGCCGCTTCCATGAAAACCACAGGGAATCTGAATTAGACACCTTTAAAATAGTGACACCAACTTTAAATACCAGGCGGCTGGGGCTCACAACATCCACCCCCCCGCCCCCACACACACACACACACACCCCCTTCCAGTGCCAGTGAAAATAGTCAGTGCCGGGAACAGAGATGGGATTTCTGGATCCATGAGGTGCATGGATACTAACAGGCCAGAGTTTTACTGCCCCATCCGCCATAGGAATCGAAGCGGGCGAGGGGCGGACCATTGCAAGGTCCATTGACCTCGGGCAGGATTTTACAGCTTCACCCATCCCAAAACTGTAAAATCCCGCTCTTAGAATCCCTACAGTGCAGAAGGAGGCCATTCAGCCCATCAAACCTGCACCAATAACAATCCTGCCAAAGCCTTATCCCCATAACCCAATGCATTTACCCTACTGATCCCCCTGACACAAATGGGCAATTTAGCATGGCCAATCAACCTAACCTGCACCTCTTTGAATTGTGGGAGGAAATCCACGCAGACACAGGGAGGACGTGCAAACTCCACACAGATAGTGACCCAAGGCCAGGATTGCACCCAGGTC
Organism: Mustelus asterias; assembly: GCF_964213995.1. Classification (NCBI taxonomy): domain Eukaryota; kingdom Metazoa; phylum Chordata; class Chondrichthyes; order Carcharhiniformes; family Triakidae; genus Mustelus; species Mustelus asterias. The sequence continues at coordinate 51,689,861 of NC_135816.1, forward strand.
CCTGGCACTGTGAGGCAGCAGTGCTAACCACTGTGCCAGCGTGCCACCCCAAATTGAACTAACCTTATTTACATCTCAAAGAATCAAAGAAAGAATCAAAGAAACCCTACAGTACAGTTACTGTCCTCTCCAACAGAGAGGACAGTAAAGAGGATAACATAACATATTGCTCAGATTCTGCAATATACAACACTTTTCATTCACTACCTAACATTTTTGTGAGAGAACTTGAGTTTGTTTTCAGAAAATATTTCACAAACCTATCTCTTGATTGCATATTTACATAAAATGACAATCAAGACCTTAAGAGCACTGGCAGTGCTTTCCTATCACAATCTGTTTTCTTATATTTATGATGGATATTTTGCCTTGATATTTTTAAATCTGTCCCGAATATAGAAACAAAGTGAAACACACCAACAAAAATATGAAAACAGGACTACCCTCCTACATAGTTTGCTCAGTGTGCATTAATCCAGTTAGGTCCCAGGAGGAATTTTGGAAGCTCGGGAAAACATATGCTGGTTCTTGGTCTAAAGCACCAAATTATGACATGGCATGACAGGTTTACAGCTTGTGATTGCTCTAATGCACTGAGTAATTTCATCCTTATGTGCCAGCGCAACAAAACCCCGAAGTGACTGCTTTGAGGATTAAATAACAACAATGACTTAAATATTATAGTTTTTCCCTAACGTGGCTGAGTGTTAATGACAGATTTCCTCTAAATCTTCAAAGCAGCCATACCTAAATTGTACTAGTCAGTTTGCATGATAATATCTCATATCAGACCTCAATCTAAGTTGTGAATCTTACAAAATACATAAACTGATCCAAGATCTCGGGAGAATTTCACTGGTTCACTCAGTGTCGAGAGGCTGGACTCTTGGACTGTTCTCTGGTAATGGAGCCCTGTCGAACATACTAAAGTCACGTTAAACTGGCGATGGAACACAATTTCCGAACCAAATTGCAAAATCCTTATATGACTAATACAATCATGAGGGATTTTTATTTTTCTGTGGAAAGTTATCCATTCTTGACTGGAAAGTTTTTTTTTAATCTGCTATTTCAAATAACTTTTGTGAAAAGCATTTAGTTTCTTAATTTTTCCTCATCTCTCTATGAAAGGATAGAAAATATCTCCGAATGCAATATTTACTTAATTCTCTCTCTTTTAATCTGTAAAATAATAAAACAGTGTAATGAATTTGACTCACTGGGTGCCTAAGGGGGGAAACAGATAAATGAGTAAAAGCAAATTACTGCGGATGCTGGAATCTGAAACCAAAAGAGAAAATGCTGGAAAATCTCAGCAGGTCTGGCAGCATCTGTAAAGAGAGTGAAGAGCTGACGTTTCGAGTCCAGGTGACCCTTTATCAAAGCTGCTTTGATAAAGGGTAATCTGGACTTGAAACGTCAGCTCTTTTCTCTCCTTACAGATGCTGTCAGACCTGCTGAGATAAATGAGTATATTGCTCTAAGTTAAGTATAATGCACTGTATTTGATGCAAATGTACATATAGTGGTGATGTGGAGATGCCAGCGTTGGACTGGGATAAACACAGTAAGAAGTCTCACAACACCAGGTTAAAGTCCAACAGGTTTATTTGGTAGCAAAAGCCACTCACTTTCGGAGCGGTGCTCCTTCATCAGGTAAGTGGGAGTTCTGTTCACAAACAGGACATACAAAGGCACAAACTCAATTTACAAAATAATGATTGGAATGAGAGTCTTTACAGGTAATCAAGTCTTAAAGGTACAGACAATGTGAATACACATCTCTTTAACCTATGCTTAACGCTCTCTCCACTCACATTGTCTGTACCTTTAAGACTTGATTACCTGTAAAGACCCATACGTATTCCAAAAAAATGTTTTGTTTGTTCCATTTGTGAAATTATACGAAAAAGAGAAATAATATGTTAAGTGGAGCATTTCTGTAAATGCTTCATTCAGAAAAAGAAAATTGTGCAACATATATCAGAAATTTTAGAAGGATTCCGCTTGAGTGATACTGAGAAAGTTATGAAGTTTCTCGTACGTTCGGAGCGTCTTTTCAGATAACAATAAGTTTGCTCAGCTGCAAAGGAAATGAAGGACCAAAATGAGCAATTTTTAGGTTTAAACATGATCAAAAAAGGCAGAGATCCTCCCAATGTTTGCAATGTTACATTATCACTTTTTAAAACATATGGGTCCAAATCTTCCAGTCCATGTCGGAGGCACTGTGTTCAACGCTGATCAGACAGAAGGCAGCCCACTTACCTGGATAGTTACTTTCTGGCCAAATGTCCGATGCAAGAATCCACGAAGTGACTTGCGAACAGAATCAGCACAGGCATACCCCCTTGTCACGGCGTCAACTGCCCCATATTCAGTTAGTGTGTAAAGGTTCAAAAGTTTTTAGTATGTTAGTGAATGGGTGAGTAAGCGAACTAATGGTCAACTGAGTCAATGGGTAGGTTTGTGAAGTGGACGAGAGGGGTGAGTCAATGGATAGATTTGTGAGAGGTGGCAAGTGGGTGAGGTGGTGATCTGTGCATCAGGATTTCTGCAGGGTTCCAATGCACGTCAGCTGTCATACATCTGATTTTCAAGAATCTGAAAATCAGAAGATTTGGGCATGAACAGTCTGTTGCAGGTTTGGAATAGAATGCAACTGTTTAAGTGGAGGTGGACAAAATTTGTCTAGCCACCTCATCTGAATGGTTGTGGCGCAGGTTCCTGTGCTTTCAGAGCTGGTGGTCTCCTCTTTTGAATGCTGCCAACAAGCTCTACACACGGCTGGAAGCACCAGGAACTTTGCCCAATCACCATGTGGTACTGACAGCTCACTTTCTTAAAGGCAGGCTGCTTCTCAAAGGGAAAATGGAAAAACAAGATTGCTACAATGAAAATTCTTGCAAACTGCACCATGATACACAGAAGGGTTCAGCCTAACAGATGTGGCACTGGAGGCATTGATGGTGTAGGTGGATAGGAGAGAGGCTGTCGTCTCATGGGGGAGGGGGCAGGAGACCCTCAAGGACAACTCTCAGCATTGGAGTTGGAGTAGGTCCTCAGCCTCCTGTCAATGTCAAGGAGCAAGGAGGAGTGTGGCTCCTACCTGCAGAAGATATCATGCTGAGCATGCCTTATCCACAGCTTCTGCTCCATCTTCCTGTTACAAAGAACAAAGAACAGTACAGCACAGGAAACAGGCCCTTCAGCCCTCCCAGCCTGTGCCACTCCTTGGTCCAACTAGAACACCCGTTTGTATCCCTCCATTCCCAGGCTGCTCATGTGACTATCCAGGTAAGTCTTAAACGATGTCAGCGTGCCTGCCTCCACCACCCTACTTGGCAGCGCATTCCAGGCCCCCACCACCCTCTGTGTAAAAAACGTCCCTCTGATATCTGAGTTATACTTCGCCCCTCTCACCTTGAGCCCGTGACCTCTCGTGATCGTCACCTCCGACCTGGGAAAAAGCTTCCCACTGTTCACCCTATCTATACCCTTCATAATCTTGTACACCTCTATTAGATCTCCCCTCATTCTCCGTCTTTCCAAGGAGAACAACCCCAGTCTACCCAATCTCTCCTCATAGCTAAGACCCTCCATACCAGGCAACATCCTGGTAAACCTTCTCTGCACTCTCTCTAACGCTTCCACGTCCTTCTGGTAGTGCGGCGACCAGAACTGGACGCAGTACTCCAAATGTGGCCTAACCAGCGTTCTATACAGCTGCATCATCAGACTCCAGCTTTTATACTCTATACCCCGTCCTATAAAGGCAAGCATACCATATGCCTTCTTCACCACCTTCTCCACCTGTGTTGCCACCTTCAAGGATTTGTGGACTTGCACACCTAGATCCCTCTGTGTTTCTATACTCCTGATGACTCTGCCATTTATTGTATAACTCCTCCCTACATTATTTCTTCCAAAATGCATCATGTTGTGATATAGAGCCAGACACTGCTTCCCTCTATTTCCATCTGCGTGTATCTATTTCATTGAAGGATGCCATGCAACTCAGAAGCTGCCTTCCAACCAGGGAAGCAAGGTATTTTGTGGCCTGTGCCTATTTCGTATGAAATTATGGTCAATATGATCAATCAATATTTTGGAAATGCAAAACCGAGAGTTCAAATAAAGGAAAAAGGGAAATAAAAACAGTATGTAAAATACCTCTTGCCGCCAATTTTCTTAATTCTCACTGATTCAATGTGTAAAATAAACAGGAATATTTAGTTAGGTTGGCTTATGATGTAGCGAGGCAGCAAAAGCAGAAAACCAGGGAAAACTGGTTACTGACATCCAGAAATATTGATGTTAGTTAATATACAAAAGTCTGAGAGCATGTACCAGCTTCTTTTCTGCTGCCATCAGACTTATGAATGGACCTACCTTACATTAAGCTGATCTTTCTCTTCACCCTATCTGTAACTGCAATACTATATTCTGTACCCTTGCCTTTCCTTCTCCCCTATGTACTCAATGTTTTGTCTGCATAGTGCGCAAGAAATAATACTTTTCACTGTATCCCAATACATCTGACAATAATAAATCAAATATATTTGGAAAATAAAAAGTCACCTCTAAACTAGTTTTCTCAACATGGTTGAAATAACCAGAACTCACTCTATCCTCAAGTTTATTTGATGCACTCTCTCAGCTCCTGGAACCAACACACTCCTACCTTGTTTTGAATGATTGGAGCCTCAAAGTCTCTAATCCAAAATTGGCAGATGGGTCAACAAGATATAGCGCAGGACTCACCCTCGGAATGATTGAGAGGCGTGCAAGTCTTGCCAGTCCAACTTCTTTATAAAACAACGTGTGCTCACTATCCAGTCTAGATCAGCCTATGGTAAGGTTTCAATTCGCATTTACACTCTCACTTTAAATATGTTATACGGAGACACAATGTGTGTTTTTTTTTGTTTATCAATTTTGGTTAACTATTCCAATAGTAAGAAAAATAGCCACTGAAGCCAGGGAACCTGTGGATGTGGTGTATCTGGATTTCCATAAAGTATTCAAAAGGTGCCACACAAAAGGCTGCTGCATAAAATATAGGTGCACGGCATAATGAGTAATGTATTAGCATGGATAGAGGATTGGTTAACTAACAGAAAGCAAAGAGTGGGGATAAATGGGTGTTTATCTGGTTGGCGATCATTAACTAATGGTGCGCCTCAGGGATCAGTGTTGGGACCGCAATTCTTTACAATTACATAGATGATTTGGAGTTGGGGGCCAAGTGTAGTGTGTCAAAGTTCGCAGATGACACTAAGAGGAGTTGTAGAGCAAAGTGTGCAGAAGACATTGAAAGTCTGCAGACGGATATTGATAGTTTAAGTGAATGGGCAAGAGTCTGACAGTTGCAGTACAATGTTGGTAAATGTGAGGTCATCCATTTTGGTAGAAATAACAACAAAATGAACTATTATTTAAATGGTAAAAAATTGCAGCATGCTGCTGTGCAGAGGGACCTGGGTGTCCTTGTGCATGAATCATAAAAAGTTGGTTTGCAGGTGCAGCAGGTAATTAAGGCGGTAAATGGAATTCTGTCCTTTGTTGCTAGAGGGATGGAGTTTAAAAACAGGGAGTTTTTGTTGCTGCTGTATAAGGTGCTGGTGAGGCCACACCTGGAGTACTGTGTACAGTTTAGGTCTCCTTACTTGTGAAAGAATGTACTGGCACTGGAGGGGGTGCGGAGGAGATTCACTAAGTTGATTCTGGAGTTGAGGGTTGGCTGATGAGGAGAGACTGAGTAAATTGGAACTATACTCATTGGAATTGAGAAGACTGAGGGGGCATATTATAGAATATAATATAAAATTATGAAGGGGATAAAATAGAAACAGGGAGGTTGTTTCCACTGGTGGGTAAAATGAGAACTAGGGGGCATAGGCTCAAATTAAGGGGTAGCAGATTTAGGACTGAGTTGAGGAGGAACTTCTTCACCCAAAGGGTTGTGAATCTGTGGAATCAGTTGAGGCTACCTTGTTGAATGTTTTTAAGGCAAGGATAGATACATTTTTGAAGAGTAAAGGAATTAAGGGTTATGGTGAGCAGGCGGGTAAGTGGAGATGAGTCCACAAAAACATCAGCCATGATCTTATAGAATGATGGAGCAGGCTCAAAGGGCCAGATGGCCTACTCCTGCTCCTAGTTCTTATGTTCTTCGTTCTTACATTGTAAGAAAAAATTGAAAGAGAAAAAAAATATCCTTCACCATTCTTTCTCATCAGGATAATCCAATTAAATTAAATTAGCTGTTTGGAATTCCTTTGTGTGCAGCTCAGCAAGAGTTACCTTAAGCTATCTTTATTGCTCTGGATGGTAGAAATCAGGCAAACCCCTGGTTGCTAGCCAGTGATCTTAGTGGCAAATGTGTCGACATCAGATGAAGCCATTGTCAGGTTTGGCTGTAATGTACTCCACATTCGCATACAATGATAGCATTCACTATCCAGATTCACATGAAAAGAGGGCCACTAAAAGGAGATGCAGAAAGGCAACCAGGGGAATCCTATACTAACCTGAGTCATCACACATTCAATAGTCCTGGGATGCAACCAGAAAAATAATTTGCATCTCGATAGTATGAGCTTATAGTTTTCCAAGGTGCTTCTATCAATGAAGTGTCGTCATGGTCATTACAAAATATGGCAACCAATTACATACAGTAAGATCCCACAAACAGCAATGAGACAAATTACTGAATAATCTTTCATTTTAAGGTAGGCAATAAATCTTAGAGGACATCAGGAGGACTCTTTTGCTCTTCCTCAAAGGGCATGATAGCAATATTTTATAACTCTGCCAGAGAGGACAGATAGAGCGCATTGTTTCAATGTCTCCCTGGAAGACAGCACATCGAACAGTGCAGTATTCTCTCAGTAGTGCACTGAAGTGTCAGCTGAGTTCCTAGACTGGGGCTTGAACCCATGACCTTCTACCTCACAGGTGACATGCTAGTGTTTAGCCAAAGCTGACGGAGAATTCAATTCAAAAAGAATAAAATTCACTTCAAGCTAATTTGATCCACAAATACAAAATATTCCATGAGCCAGTTGTCACTAATTTACTAAAGAGACCGAACTGTTGGTGCAGGACGCAACACCAACATTCAACTGGAAAAATGTCCTCAAAGTTGACGATGTAAATGCAGCTGAGATCTTGGAGAAAATGTGAAAATAAAACACCACCTACGTCCCAAACATCTCAATTATTTCCAGATTTTCCAACAGTTGTAATTTCAAAAAGTCTTTTCTGCTTTACCATTTAAAAAAAACCTTTTGTAACTTAATAGCATCCAATAGGGTATAGAAAACAATCCACTTGGAGAGAAAAGAATTGATCAAATAAGCCATAAAATCTAATTATGCACAGAAAGATACTGTATTTCTGTATCTTGATACTGCACACAGTTTATTGTACTGTATTGCACTCACTATTTCATGGATTTTAATCTTCTATTACAGCTGCAATGGAGTGACAGAGTTCTGATGAAACACAAGTCACATTTGTGTGAGACTATGGCCAATCAGTTATATTGTAATCAACACTACCATCTCGGTGATATTTTATGGTATATAACATGCTTGTTTGTTGATTAACAGCCACAAATGTGATTTATGACAGAAAACACTGAGGACCGACAGCTTTTACCTCATCATTCAGGGATTTGGTAGCTTGCCATGAATATTATTGATAGTCCTTTCTTTGTCTATTGAGGTGAAGCAGTAATGTAGAACTGCAGGACTGTTTTATACATAAACTACAGGGAGGAAAAGATAATGGATAGTTGTATCACTGCTGGAGCTCAGGGAGTCCAACTGAATCAACTCCGTATAAAAATAAATTGCAATAGCTCCTTATAAATTATGTGTTCAAATCATCCTGTGGCCGCACTCCTCCCTACCCCTGTAACGTCCTCCAGCCTTAAACCCTCAAATGTCGGGGTGTGCCTCAAATCTGGCTTGAAGTGGGTAACCTCCACTTCTTTTACTCAATCATTGGTGGCCATATCATCAGCTGCTTTGATCCCAAGCTCTGAAACTCCCTTCCTGAACTCCAAAGATGTGCGGATTAGGTTGATTGACCATGCTAAATCTCCCCTCAGTGTCCTGGGATGCGTAGGTTAGAGGGATTAACAGGGTAAGCATGTGGGGTTCCGAGGATAGGGCCTGGGTGGGATTGCTGTCGGTGTAGATTCGATGGGCTGAATGGCCTCCTTCTGCACTGTAGGATTCTATGATTCTAAACCTCTAACTCTCCTCCCTTACCCTCCTTGGGATGTTCCATATCTTTTGGACCAAACTTTTGGTCATCTGTTAGAAATTAGGTTTGGATGTCAATTAAGGTCCACCCAGCGTGTAACACATCTGCCAGTTGGGTCTCTGTGTAGGTGGGGCTGGAACACATTGAATGCTGCGTGCCCTTGAAACGAGAGGAGGCAGCTCCGTGAAGGCTGCCAGGAGTTTTCAGGGAGGCTGAAGGTGCTGTGGGGCTGAAAACCAAAGATTATATTGCTGTCCAGAGCAGTCATCAGCATCAGGAGGCCAAAAAAGATGGGAGGACAAGTTGGGTGGGCTAAAGGCCCCTGTTTCTCAGATGAGTGCCTACCTGTGCTGGTGCAGGAGGGTGCCCAGCAACAGGAAGAGAAGGCCGTCCCATCTGACTACGGTGACCTGGATCAAGTTGGCTGCCGAGCTCAGTGGGCACGAGGTTGTGTGCCACACCTAGCTGCAAAGTCACAACACGTTCGACAATCTTCTACAGTCAGCAAGGGTAATGGCGTCTTTGACACTCCTCCTACCTTGGCCTCCTTGTTGGCTCTGCACCAACTAAGCCCATGCCTCTCCTCTCACAGGTCTCTCCCTGGGACGCTGCCTGTGTTCACCTTGCCTCCTCTTCCTCATCAGAGGATGTCCCACCAGCTGAGCAGAGGATCCCCATTGGAGCAGATGCAGAGGACCAGTGCCGTGCAAATGATGGATCACTGTGCTCCAATCCTGAGGAAAACCTACCAGGGAAGTCCTGAAATGCTGAAAGTTACACTTCAAATGCTAAACAATAACTAGAAAACTTAAGCTAAATTCTATAATCGCACAGCTACAAACTCCATCACAGAGAAACTGCCACTGCTCTGGAGGCCCTTTCTCCTGCTCTTGGATGAGGAAATATAAAAACATAATGGGTGCCCATCCATTTTGCCTGTGCAATGAGCAGAAATCGCACGGACAGTGTGGAATCCCTGTCGATTGGACTTTTAATGCCCTTAAAAGCTCCTTTGATAGTTGGGGGGCATGCATCCAATTTCTGCACATGCCCATCTGTCTCGAAATCATGAGCATGCACAATGACATGAGGAAAACACTCAGGCAATTTTACACATTTCCAGCCACTTAAAATTCTGACCTAGAATCATGATATTTAGCTTGGAATAAAGGAAAGTTCATTTGTTAGTCACAAGTAGGCTTACATTAACACTCCAATGAAGTTACTGTGAAAATCCCCTAGTCGCCAAACTCCGGCGCCTGTTCGGGCACACTGAGGGAAAATTTAGCATGGCCAATGCACCCAACCAGCACGTCTTTCGGAATGTGGGAGGAATCCGGAGCACCCAGAGCAAACCCACGCAGACACGGGGAGAAGGTGCAGACTCCACAAAGATAGTGACCCAAGCCGGATCCCTGGCACTGTGAGGCAGCAGTGCTAACCACTGTGCCACCATGCCGCCCCAGTACAGGGTCAGTCTGATTATATAGGCTGTGTTTTACTAGAAACAAGTAAATATGTATTTTGACACATGACAATTGCCTAAGTGCAGAGGAATCAAAAATACAGGAGACGCACATGGCAGGAAATACCTCTGCAAAATGGAAAAGTAACTGGGTAGATTTCTAAATAAACGGATAGATTAAAAAGATGTGTTTGAATTGCCTTCTTGAAGCCAGGGTAAGGGACATCACGAAGAGGGTTCAAAGCATTGTGTGGCAGCAAGGGAAAGAGCAAGAATTTATGATCCAACTCACAGCGAACAACAGAGGGAGGAAGTAGGTTGAGGGCCTGCAAAGAATTGGGGAGGAAACTGAAAAACAGGAACTCAAAAGGTTGTAATCCCTGGATTACTTGCCATGCTACATGTAAGGGAGACTACAGATAGGAAAATATGTAGACTCATGCATGGCCAAAGATATAGTGCATGAAGGAGAGCTTCAAATATCCAGGGATATTGGAACCAGTTCCGGGACAGGATGAATCTGCTCAAAATGGACGGGTTGCATCTGAACAGAGCTGGGGCCAATACCTTTGCAGAGAGGTTAACTAGTGCTGTAAAAAAGGGTTTAAACCTAGATGGAATATTAAACAGTTGCAATAAAGGCATACAGAAGACTGGGAGAAATGGTCAAAAATCAGAAATCATATCCAATTAGATGAATTACAGAAATTATAAAGTCTAAGTTAGTCTTGGAGTGCATTTGCGTAAATGCATGAAGGAAGATTATTAAGACTGGCAAGCTGCAAGCGTAAATAGGTAAGTGGGAATGTTTGTAGCGTCGATAACTGGGATCTGGGTTAAAAAAAATGGGAGCGTGGGATGCTTAAACTTTATTATACAATGTCAGAAAGATAAAACTTACAGTGTCTATCTTGTATTCTTAACATTCAGGGTAAGTACGATGTAACATGGATTAACGTGAATATAATTTAGTATGTATTAGCAAGGCAATTGTAGTCAAACAAACTACATTACGTGATAAATGGCAAATGTGAGCAAAGGACTGCACCTCTAACAGTGCAGCACCCCCTCAATACAGTACTGGAGTGTCAGCTTGATTTTTGTGTTTAAGTCCTGGAGTGGGACTTGAACCCACAATCTTGAGGTTTTTGGGACATAACATGAGGTAAAAATAAAGGCAGTACTAGAAAGGCTTGCAGTATTTAAAGGGGATAAGTTGCTCAGTCTCGACTGCTTGCACCTTAGGTTTTAGGGAAATAAGGGGAGAAAGTCCAGAGGTACTGGCCACAATCTTCCATTTCCTCTTTAGATACAGGGTTGGTGTCACAAGACTGAAGAGATTACAGATGTTACAGCCCTGTTCAAAAAAGCAGAACTGTATAAACTGAGTAATTACAGAGGAGTCGGTTTATCATCAGTGGTGGAAATGCATTTAGAACCATTGATTCAGGAGAAAATTAACTTTCTAACGCGTTTTTGATGGGTTAACAGAGAGAGTGATGAAGGCAGTGAAACTGATGTTGTATATCTCTACTTCCAAAAGGTGTTTGATAAAGTTCTACATGTAAGGCTTATTAGCAAATTTGAACCCAAGGGATAAAAGGGCAATAGCCACATGGATGGGCTGGGTAGAAAAGAGATAGTTGTGGAGAATCACTGTTTTTCAGTTGGTATGGAGATAATACAATCACATTCCCCAGGGTCCAGTATTAGGACCACTGTTGATTTTAATAAAGACTTGAGGATACAGGGCAAAATTTCAAAATTTGCAGATGACGTCAAACTTGGAAGTTTAGTATTCAGTGAAGAAAACAGTAATAGACTTCAAGAGCATGTAGGCAGTTGTGTGGTGATACATTTTGGTAGGAAGAATGAGGAGGAGCCACATATACAATAAGTTGTACAATTTTAAAAGGAGATGCAAGGACAGAGAGACCTGCATTGATCACAAATCTTTGAAGGTGGCAGAATAGACCAACAAAGCAGTTAATGCAGGCCTTTACTTTGCTTCTATTTCAGTTAATATGGAACCCTGTGCTTCATACAATGGGAGGTATAGAGTACAAAAGCCAGGAAGTTATTCAAAATTTATATAAACATTAGTCTGGCCACAGCTGGAATATTCAGCCCAATTCAGTGCAGCCCACTTTCGGAAGAATGTGAAGACAAGGCAAAGGGCACAGAACAGATTTATTGGAATTGTAAGGGATTACAGTCATGTGAATAGGATGGAGAAACTGAGGTTGTTCTCCTTAGATTAGAGATAAGGATTGCATTCAAAAAAGTATTCAAAGTCATGAAGGGTTTAGTTTGAATAAATAAAGAAAAACTTGTTCCAGTGTCTGAAGAGTTGACGAGATTTTAAAAGGAAAAACCTTTTTTTTGCGCAACAAGTGGTTCCGATTTGGAATATACTGCCTGATAGGGCGGTGGCTGTCAATTTAACGGTAGCTTTAAAAAGAAAATTGGAGAAATACCTGAGGAGAAAAAATCTGCATAGAGGGACACGGGGAGAGAGCAATGGAGTGGGACTAACTAATGGACTGATCATCAAAAGAGTGAGTGGAAACTTAATTTTAAGTTTATTAGTGTCACAAGGAGGCTTACATTAACACTGCAAAGAAGTTACTGTGAAATCCCTTAGTTGCCACACTCCGGTGCCTGTTTGAGCACACTGAGGGAGAATTTAGCATGGCCAATAAATTGTCTTTCTGACTGTGGGAGGAAACCGGACCACCCGGTGGAAACCCACGCAGACAAGGGGAGAATGTGCAGAGACCTCACAGACAGTGAGCCAAGCCAGGGATTGAATCTGGGTCCCTGGCACTGTGAGGCAGGATAGATCAAATGGCCTCCTTCTGTTCTGTTCTATGTGCACTATCCACTTTCCAGAGGCTGTCTGATTGCCACTTTCAAGGATCGTTCGTATAATTTTTAAAGAGTCATGGTGTAGCACACTCGATTTGCCTGGGAGGCCATTGTATTCATCACTGCATCATTGTGATTCCCTACAATCCAAAAGGTGATGTGGCTTTCTCCTGTTAATGAAAGCAATCTGGAAGGGGGCAACATCAACTAGCCAGAGGTGCACTGCATTGTTTTTTTCCCCTATCACCTCATAGTTTCTCCCATGCCTTAAAGGCCAAAACACACTACCTTAAAGCAATATTAAATGATAACAAATGGTTGCTTTGAGGTTAATTCCATGTCTGCTGATCTCAGGAATATTATAGTTCATTGTGGATGATTAATGGGGGGAGGGGGGGGCGGGGGTGGCGGTGGAATAAAAGCAGCCAGAGTTCCCTGCCAATCTTGATCAAGATCTAGCAACATCTGCAGGAATGTACACCAATCTAGATATCTGGCAAGAATACGATCAAACTCAAATGTGGTGTGCCCATATTCAAAAAGCCTATCAGCATTGAGGTGACACACGAAGAAAGGCTACTGAAGTGAAGTGTCAGTAGCCGATTCCTATGGAATTATAATCTAATCATCAATAGTGCCTCAGGGAAAGAAACTGAAAGGATTAAAAAGTATCCTCTGGAAAAACAGAACGCTCTTTATTTATTTCTCTGGCAAGTGTAGCAATTCCCATTTGCCAACCTGGGCTGCATCTTTGTGGGGAGCAGTGATCAGAGAAGCCAGAAAGCCAGCTGCCTGTGATGTTCTTGGCCACAGAATGTATATGATGCCAGGGTATTGGAAGAGTGCAGAAATTTAACACCCTGACAAATGCAGGTCTGCGCTATCTCAAGCTGCTTTCACGTTGGCCTGAGACGGTGTGTCTCTTTCAACCAACTGCAACTCTAATGTAAACTTGTCAGATTGTGGAGATTGGCTAAGCTTTTTTAGTTTTCCTTTTATTTTCTGTGGCTCAGCTGCAGACAGGAACCAGAGTCCATGGTGAGATGGAAAGAACGCACAGAGCTTCCTCAAACTAAAATACATAAACAGCATGGAAAATGTAGCAGAACCCCCGCTTGTGGACAACTGATTACCTGATGGTTCACTCAAAGGCTAACCAGTCATTTCTGTTTTAAACAATATGATAAGAAAGTAATCTAGTTTGGAGGAGTATTCGAGACAGCAGAATTGCTCAACATCTGACACGATGCAAGTCAGGCTCTGGGTCAGTTTAAGGTTTAAGATGTTTTGTTTCATATGTGGGGTTGTCAGCTCTGGCTTTGATTACATAACATTCTGAGCACTGACATTTGTAAATCAATGTGTTGCATTTCCTCAAATTGCATGTGGGGTCCATGTAGTTGAGCATCTTTGTTGGTAGTTTCATGCCAACAGCTATTATTCAAGAATGTCCAAGAAACAGGAGGCCATCCACGAGCAAGCGAAGAGGCCAAGCCAAGCGTGGGGAAGGGGGTAACCAGAAGTGATGGCGAGCTTCGCAGATGGGAACCGGAGGCTAAAGACCATAAACTCTATATGAACACAGTTTTAAAGCTGCAGTCAGAAATCGTATTCAGCATTTCCTCACTCAGTTACGACCGGTTTTGTTTTTCTTCTAGTTTTAATCCTCCTAATTCGCGTTGCGCTCACAATTCAGAATTCTTTGCCCTTAACACCATTAATGGCATTAAGAGGTTTCCCTTATTTCAGGTTTTTAAGAAGGAAGATGATCATAAAAAGACACTAGCCAAGTCAAGCTGCAGTGTCCAAAAGATTCTAACCCCGCACAGGTGGGACCCAAGTGAGATTTTAACAGCAGCAGCCAAATATGAGGGCACCACCTTGACCTGCCTTTGAGAGCTGACAGCCTAATCAGAGGGCAGACAATCCAGCAGCAAAACCAAGAGAGGTGACACGTGCATGGTGAGCCACACTCAAAGCCAGGAAAGTCCCATGTCGGGGCCAGTGAGCAAACCCCAGCGATTAGAGGAGTAAACACTCCCAAGATGGTACGAAGACATAGGAGCGGTCATTGCCGCTCAAGGGCTCCTCTATTAGCCATGGGACGCCATAAAGGAAGCTCACTGCACCCCACCTCTCCACCACAACGCCCACCCCACCAAGGATTTTGAGAGAGAGGCTGTACCAGTTTACCCTGCAGTTTCTGCACATGGCAAGGGCCAATCCTAATGTCAGTAAAATTCCAATGGCGGTAGGAAATTGCCATTAATTAGTCAATTAATGATTAGCCATCCAGCGGCTGTCAGCAGGCAGTGGCATCGCAGATGTTCCCACTGTTGAGAACAATGTGGTGGAATTTGTGGCTGCAAAGCTTGTATTTTTTTGAGTTGCACATGAACTGAAAAGGGAAACCAAAAACGTGAACTAAGAAAGGAAACTGGCCTTGCCAGTTTCTAAGGAAACTAAAATTAGAAAGTATGCTGGGGACAGCTCGCAAGGAATCGTCATGCTCCGGTGCCATCTTAAGTCCTGTCCTCCAAACCTATGAAAGGACACAGCACCCTCCAAGCTCAGTAATAGATGAGGATTCCAGTGGGGCAGTACAGGGAGGCTAGATCTAGTGGAGACAAACATACAGTTGTTGTCTCTTTTTTCTTACTTGAAGGTCAAATTAGTGGATCTACACCATCCAGAATGAGTTGAGGAGGTTCTGCAGACGTGTTTTCTTTTTGCTGAAGACCGTACCTCTGAAGCTTGAGTTGGTTGTGCATGGATGTTGGCTAAGGATCAGGTTACATCCTGGAAGGAGAGGAGCTGAAATTCTTTGCCAGATAGGCGATGTTTCAAAGGAATTTGTGACCTACTTTGATGACCAAAATGCTCAGTGGACTGCTGAGCCAACATGTAATGTAAAATTTATAGTTAAAATAGACCACAATTTGCCTGTTAATTCATGTTTAATTACAGTTGAATTTTTATTCTGAAGAATAGGTAATTAACTAATTTAGTATTTAGTGGTTGCATTCTTTGACTCTTTGATAATGAAATATTTTTTCTCTTTTAATCTGTGGAATCCTGTGGCTTCATTCTTTTAGCAAATAACTGGAATTTCAGATTTTGTCTATTTTTTAAAAATTGTCCAAGATCATGGGAAGATAGTGGACTCCCACCTAGTGCCTTCCACCAATTTATGAGACCTCCTGGCTCCCAACCAGTTTCCAGAGGCCTGTTAAAATTCAGCCTGTGACCAGGAAGGTTGATTTCAAGAGCAGGAGCAAAGGTAAAAGTCTATAAAGGCCTAGCAAATCGTTATGCTGGTCTGTTGTTCAAAAGCATTCCCAAACACAATGCATCTTGGTCTACATGGTTCCATGTTCCTTTGTTCTGCATGAAAAAGATACGTCAGCAATTCTAGAGTGGCAAGATGTCCCTAACCATACTGGTTAGCAGAACTGTGCCCAGTAGCCCTGCATATTGTTGCTTCACAAGATCTCGGTCAGCACATCACAAAAAACAGTGTTTTACTAATATGCATGACAGGGTTGAAAAAGCTAGTGGTTTGTTGCAGTCTCAAGCTTACCCCCACGTCCTTCCTGTAACATATACTTATTGAGATAGTGCTGTGCAGTCTTTTCAAACACCTCATGCATCATCACCTCCAAATTCAGTAACTATTAAGTAGGTGTTTGGAGTCGGACAGAGAGAGAACATTTCCCCTTTTCTTCATGCTCCGCCTCTTTTCTTTCGGCCCACATCTAACCCTGTTGCCCCCTGGTTGTGCTGTCACTTTCCTGTAGCTCACCTTTAGAGGTAGAGTTTCCTTTTCATTTATATTTGCTTATCTTGGGTTAATGCTTCACAGCATAGGCTAAGATAGCGTTTGAACATTTTTAAAAGGTTTTATTTCAGCATTCTCCTTTATTTGTCCCCATGCTTCCATTTTACACACAAAAAATTTCCACTCTCACCATCAGTCCTCACCCTACATTCGGCCATTTCTATACCATGGGTCAAATAATTAACCCATTAGCACTATTGAGCTGTGAAAATAAGCAGGAAATACAAGGTGGGGATGGGTTGGTATAGTGCAACGTACAGCAAAGAACAAAGTCCTCCTTCTGATCCCAGACACTGTTATTTCGAACTGTGGGTTAAATAAGCATTGACTTGGGTGAGCAGTCGGTAGGTTAATGAAGGTGAGTGAACTGTTTAAACAATATACGGAAACTGCGTTTTACAGGCCAGTATTGAGAACTGAATCGATACTTCTGTAAATTAGTGCATGTGAAACCATTAATCAAACATGCCCCAGTATCAGTGGAATTTGAGACAAAGCTTTCATGAGGATAAATTTTGTTTTTTTAAAATAAATATGTTCCACCAATAACCATTAGACATACTGTGATCACAAAAGCCTCAACTGGGTTGAACTGTTATCGCTAAGCAACTGTGGAACGCTGTTCACAGATAACCGCTAGAATATGTTATTAAACTGTACAAACACGAGGGCAACATTTAAATGTTAACCAGTACACAAGCTTAAATGCCAACACATGATGTCATGTATTACAAAACAATCTGGATAAATATTAATCAATATAAATGCTTACACACATCAAAAAGAAAACAAAGCACATGATAACAGAGAATGCAACTCAATGGTTTTCTAGAGGTGTAGCCAATGTGTCAATGTACAGTCAAGAGTGATGCCAAGATATGGTGATGTTGGGTTGTAGGTATGCAGTCAGCCACAGAACTGTACATGAAATTCTTCCCTTGCCTTCGAGTTATTCAAATAGAAGGCTGAAATGGCAGTCTTGACTGCATTTGGTCAAAGTCTCCACATTCTGAAATAGGTTTCCAGAGAGCATGCTTTCAGTGAGTATTTTCTCAATGTCCTGAAGTTCTTTAACCTGGAGAGTCAGGACCAACGTGTTAATGAACACAGAGAGCCGTGACTTTGTGGGACGAAGGGCATTGGTAAATATGTTGAAGAGGCTCGACGTGAGGACTGATCCCTGTGGGAGCCCGTTTCGGAGGATATACGTGGGTGGCTGACTTGCTCTTCAAGGTGCATAGGAAAGTGTTCCTTGCTGATCACGGATTTTCATGCAGCAGATGATTTTGGAATATTTCAACAGCATGCCTGCCTGTCACACTGTCATGGACGCAAGATAAAAGAACAAAGACAATTTCTGTCTTCAGGCCTTTCTGGAAACTTGCCTCAATGTGGGAGGTCAGTGTCAGGACCTGCTCAGAGCAGTTGCAGCCTGCTTGTTGAGGAGAGTTACTGCTGCTTCTAGGATGGGACACAACCTATTTAGCAGGAAACACTCAGGACTTTACATATGTTATTGAGAGCAAGGTGGTGGAGCGGTAACTACACTGGCCCTGCCCCTTAAGTGGTTTTCCTACCTCAGCAACAGGCACCACCTTGGATCGACACCAGATGTTTGGAATGGCAGTTGAGCTATGGATCAAGGTGCTGTCTCACTTAAAGTTTATTTATTAGCGTCACAAGTAGGCTTACATCAACACTGCAATGAAGTTACTATGAAAATCCCCTAGTCGCCACACTCCGGTGCCTGTTCGGGTACAATGAGGGAGAATGTAGCATGACCATGCACCTAACCAGCACATCTTTCGGACTGTGGGAGGAAACCCACATAGACATGGGGAGAACATGCAGACTCCCCGCAGCTAGTGACCTAAGCCGAGAGTCAAACCTGGGTCCCTAGCGCTGTGACGCATCAGTGCTAACCACTGTGCCACCCCATTCCTCTTGCATGTAAAGGCTAGAGAAGTCTGTCTTCCCTGAGACACTCTCAAGAGACTGCGACAGTGCTGCGCTTTACTGTTTGTTTTTTCTTCCCTGCTGACTGAAATCTTTGAGCTTATAATGAGCTTTGAACAGTTTCAATGTTGTTTCTAGGCCACTGGTCCAGTTGTTACTTCCAGGAGACATAGGAGTTTCCACACCTTTACGTTTGGGTGCATGAAGTCAATGTTATCTGCTATTTCCCCCGCTATCTTAGAGGCTTTCTTCATCAAGGGACTCAGGAATGCTGTTGCCACATTGGGGTCTCCATTTTCCCAGGAAGTATCATTCACTTTCTGAGGTCCAACAGGGTATGAAAGTTATTCTGAAACCCTGTTGTTGAGTCTGCTGTACAATCACATACATTTTTATAATATCAAGTGGCCCCATAGGGTCTTAGGTCACTTGTTTTAAAGTTTGCCTTCACAAACTTGTCATATCATCTCTTATAGAAGTGACCTTAGTTCTGTTATCTTACCTTCATGCCATTATTAACACCTTTAGTTCTTAACATTGCCAATAACACTTCCTTTGTCTTATGCCCTTAACATCTTTTTCCAATCTTTCATAGCTCAAGCCTATCACTGATCTTCTATTTTGCCGCACTGACTCCACCCCATCTTAAACACTGCAAAATCCATCACATTTCTCCCTCTCTAACTCTGAAGAAGTGGTAGGGACTTGAAACGTTAACTTTATTTACCTCTTCACAGATGCTGCCAGACCTGCTGAATGTTTCCAGTATTTTCTGTTTTTATTTCAGACTTCCAGTCCACAAGATTTTGCTTTTAACATGTACGTTTTTAAATTCTGCATATCACAACCGATCAGATAACCAAAAGGAAAATAAAGGCCAAATTAAGATTTACATTCATCTTTACTGTAAGCTTTTCTTTTGACAAGACATCACCACTATTTCTGAGGAATTTACAATACACATGTATAGATATTGGAACTTGAAGCAACTAAGCTTTTAGTAAGCCAGAATTGCGTGATGACGGTGTCCCTTTTTGGGACATTTTAACTGAGGTCAGAATAAAACCTGTGTTGCAGATGTTTAGCAGTAAATGAAGGTCTAACAAAGCTTTTCTTTTCAACTTGCAGAACAATAGTGCTATGGATCTCATGATGTGGAAATGCCGGCGTTGGACTGGGGTAAACACAGTAAGAAGTCTAACAACACCAGGTTAAAGTCCAACAGGTTTATTTGGTAGCAAACGCCACTAGCTTTCAGAGCACTGCTCCTTCGTCAGATGGAGTGGAAATCTGCTCTCAAACAGTTTGAGAGCAGATTTCCACTCCATCTGACGAAAGAGCAGCGCTCCAAAAGCTAGAGGCGTTTGCTACCAAATAAACCTGTTGGACTTTAACCTGGTGTTGTTAGACTCCTTGCTATGGATCTCAACAGAGGGAGGTTATGGCCTAGTGGTAATATCGTTCGACTATTAATCCAGAAACTCAGCTAATGTTCTGGGGGACCTGGGTTTGAATCCTGCCACGACAGATGTGGAATTTGGATTGAATTTTTAAAAATCTGGAATTAAGAATCTACTGATGACCATGAAACCATTGTCGATTGTCGGAAAAACCCATCCAGTTCACTAATGTCCTTTAGGGAAGGAGATCTGCACACTTTAACCAATCTGGCCTACATGTGACTCCAGAGCCACAGTAATGTGGTTGACTCTCAACTGCCCTTCAAGGGCAACTAGGGATGGGCAATAAATGCTGGCCAGCCAGCGATGCCCATGTCCCATGAATGAATAAAAAGAAGCCTTCATTTATGCTGATGGACACAGAAAGTGAAATGCAGAGGAAAGGGGGAATAAAACTCAAAATTAAGAAATTGGAATTGTGGAGCTAAAAAAAAAGAGGTAGGTAAAACTCTGAGTAAGTAGAGAGAGAGTTTGAACACTAAAATTTCAAATACGAAACCTCACAGAATAAACAATTCTCCATTTCACCATTATCACATTTCCTGGTCTGAAACAGAAACAACAAGGTCGAAGCATCAATCATTTCCAATCCCATCACATCACATACTATGTCAAAGCACTGCATAGATCTCAGGCTTTTTAGACATATGATCTCATGATTAGAGTTCCCCCACTTACACTGTATCAAACAGTATCGTACGATTGCTATGCTGCTGACTCCATTTCGCAACCACAGTTACTTTTTTTTTAAAAACAGAATCAACAGGGAAATGTCATCTGAGGTAATCAAACAGCTGTTGAATGTGGAAATAAAACCTCCTTACACATACATTATTTATCCCACCAGCAATTATAACCTTGCAGTCAAACTCAGCAATCAACCATTACGGGGGAAGTTCCTCGACTCATTAGTGCTCAATCCTGAATCATAGAATCATAAAATCCCTACAGTGCAGAAAGAGGCCATTCAGCCCATCGAGCCTGCATTGACAACAATCCCACCCAGGCCCTATTTCCGTAACCCCACACATTTACCCTGCTAATCCCCCTGACACTACGGTCAATTTAGCATGACCAATCAACTGAACCCACACATCTTTGGACTGTGGGAGGAAACCGGAGCACTCGGAGGAAACCCACGTAAACACAGGGAGAATATGCAAACACCACACAGACAGTGACCCGAGGCCGGTATTGAATCCGGATCCCAGACGCTGTGAAGCAGCAGTGCTAAATAAAGTATTTGTGAACTTATCAAACTCTGGTCCTTTGGCATTGCCAGGAAGGTACTATTTAGACTATAATGTGCATTGGAAGGAGGAGGTATCTGGTAGAGCAGGAGGAGGAGTATTTCCAAGTAAGGATGAAACTACTTCTATAAGAGATGATATGACAAGAGGTCATACCAGGCAGGGTAGAGTCAATGATCAGGGTGGCTGATGAGGTTAAACCAAGACATCACCTGATGAAATTTTTCACGCCATCTTGGCCTTTGGGCTAAGATCAAACATCAGACCAAGCCCAGGATGGGGTGAAAATCCTCATCTTGGATTGTTTGCCCCTTTCGTGGGAACCAATTTGAGTTTTTTTTGGATGGAAATTTTTTTTTTAAAGAAATATGACAAGAGGTGAGAGGCAGCAGAGAATCCTTGGGTAGAGTTAATAGAAAAGGTTTGAGATTGGAGTGACAGTCATGTATAGGCAGCAATTGTGAAGCGGCAGAATGTGGATTAAGGTAGACAAGCATGTCATGAAGACAATCATTTAAAATGGAGAGTTTTAACTTCAAGGTAGATTTGAGCAAGCTTATTTCAGAAAGGTAGTGTGTTCAGGATAATTTTCTGGAACAATATGTCCGAGAACCAATAATGGAGCAGACCAAATTAAATGTAATAATTTTTAACAAGTTACATTTAGTAACGGCATGAACATTTATCCGTTAGTGACAATAATGTGGTTGAGTTCAATGTTGTGTTTGAAAGGCAGAAAGGCAAAAGCTATACCAAGATTTCAGACTTGGGCAAGGTACACATCTGCAGGATCACACTGCCCTTGGTTAGTTCTTTTCATGGGATGTGGGCATCAGTGGCAAGGCGATTTGGTGTTTATCCCTAATTGCCCTTGAACTGAGTGGCTTGTTAAGCCATTTCAGAGGGCAGTTAAGAGTTAACCACATTGCTGTGGCTCTGGAGTCACATGTAGGCCCGACCAGGTAAGGATGGCAGATTTCCTTCCCTAAAGGACATTAGTGAACCAGATGGGTTTTTAACATTGATGATAGTTTCATTAGTGAGGCTAGCTTTCAATTTTATTAACTGAAGAAAAATTCCACAAGTAAAATGGTGGGATTTGAACCCCTGTTCCCTGGGAATTAGCCTGGATTGCTAATCTAATGACTTTAGATCAACTATAAAAATTCATTGGAAGTATTCAAAAAACAATTTATATTGTTCTGTTGTGTTTATCATGTACTGCTTTTCTGTTTGCATATATATAGTCCTGTGTTTAGCTTCACCAGTTTAGTACCTCATTTCAATTGTACCTGGTACAGCTCCTGGCCTGCTTGCTTGCACTCCCCATTGAGCCACATTGGACTCCTGGACCTCTTCCTCTACATCCTTCAATCAACATCACAAAATCAGATCATTTGGTCATTATCACATTGCTGTTTGTGGGAGCTTGCTGTGGACAAATTGGCTGTCACATTTCCTACTTTACAACAGTGGCAACATTTCAAAAATACTTCATTGGCTGTTGAACATTTTGAGACATCCAACGGTTGTGGAAAATGCTTTGAGAAATCCTGATCATGAAAAATGCAATATAATTGCAAGTGATTCTTAGTAAAACAGGAATCCAGGTAGTGGAAAGGGTGGAGTTCTCCACTGATTGGAGTCATACCTAGCACAAAGGTAGATGATTGTGGTTATTGGAGATGACTCATCTCAACCCGAAGATATTGCTGCCCATGTTTCTCAGAGTAGTGTTTGAGGCCCAACCAGTTTCAGCTGCTTTACCAATGATCAACCTTCTCTCAAAGGTCAAAAGTGGGGATGTTTTCTCATGCTTGCACAGCTCAGTATCATTCTTCACTCCCTCGATGCTGAAACCTCTGTGCTTACATGAACCAAGACCTGGGTAACATGCAGCCAAGTGATTATCTCCAACAAGAGAAAGTACAATCACCTTTTCTTGGCATTCAATGACATCACCATTGTCAAGTTCCCTATCATGAACATCCTGGGTCTCGCCATCCATCTCAGTTGGATTAGCCATAGACATACAGTAGGTATAAGAACAGGTCAGAATTTGGGTATTCTGTGCCTCACCTCCTGACTCTCCAAAGCCTGTCCACCATTGACAACTCAGGTGTGCGATGGAATTCTCCGCTTGCCTAAATGAGTGCAGCTCCAACAACACTCAGGAAGATTAACACCAGCTAGGACAAAGAAACACATTTGTTTTGCACCCTATCCATCACCTTCAGCATTCACTCCCTCAGCCATGGCCGCAGTGTGTGCCATCCAGAAGATGCACTGCTGCACCCAGCTCATCAAGGCTCCTTCGAAAGCGCCTTCCAAACCTGCAACCACAAGAGAGCTCAAGCTCCTCTCAAAGTCACACATCTCACTGACATGGAAATTTGTCGCTGTTCCTTCACTGTCGCTCAAAGGCCACTCTAATAACTTTACAAGAATGTCTTCACCAAACACACGACTGCAGTCCGGGAAGACAGCTCACTGCCACTATCTCAAGGGAAATTACGGATGGGCAATAAATCTGATTTTGCCAGATCGACTTTTTTTCCGATGAATGAATAAGAAAAGAGCTGTTAACATCGATCATTGCACTAATGCCACAAAGTAAATTGCAGACAAACTATCTGCCAGATCTGCCTTTAGGGCCTAAAAAAATATGGACCTTTTGGGAGTAAGACATGGAAAGAAAACTAGCAGTATGTGTTACTGTACCTGGCAGGAAAGGAATATAGCGCTGCTTGGGGTCTTTTTGGCCTCCTTCCACTGGGAATGTATCCAACAGCTGCATCTGTGGGACACAATGAGTAATATTAGAGAAAGTACCTCCGAATAGTCAAATCTAAAACATTTTGAATAAATGGGAAATCTATTTACTTAAAATATTTTTGTAGTTTTTCTACACGAACCACAAGAATTTGCTCGCACTGCAACATGAGCAGATGTGCTGTTTAAGTAATTTTCTTTGCTGTAACTAGAACTTTCAATGGATCTGGCGATGATTTCATTCATTTTACAGTCTACACCATTAATGCATTGCAGATTGCTACTTCGATCCATATTTTCATTCAGCCAAAACATCAGATACAGAATTCCTTCAATATAAACCGAGGTTTATATTGATCATTTTTAATCAAACCACAGAGAGTGAAATATTTGATGAAATATATATACATCCATAGAAATTTTGGGACTGTAAAGTCAGTTCAACACTCAGAGTTACACTGAAGATAGTCACTGCAGATAAATCATTCAGAAGCAGCGAGACAGTGACAAAAAAGATATTAGGCCAACAAAATGAATATAACATTTTAATTTCCACTGCCTGATGGAAACTGAATAGAGCTAGATGCAAAATAAAATAGCTCTATTTGCCACTCAATTCCTGCCCCAAAGCTAGTTTAAATCTGCTAGCTTCCAGCAGCTCAGGTGCCTACCTGACTCAGACAGGAGTCCCATTAACATATATATGAATCAGAGCCCTGTGATATAACATGGACCCGAATGGCATTCTCACACTGCAATGGGTGAGGCGTCTGCTATGTATAGTCCATTCTGTAAATTCTACCAAGAACAAAGCAGTGGTATTAAAAGGTGAGCTTTGACCTTGAAACAACAGGCCTCTCCCCTCCGCTGCCCAATCCCCGCCCTGCAATTTCCAAAATGGTGGTGGTTGGCCCCAGGACACCCAATCTTCAACTTGGGAGTTGACCAGCAGCCAGGCAAAGGGTTGTAAATGCGGACATCCAGTTAATAATCGGTGAGGCCTGCCAGAGGCTCCTGGGCTGCTGCCTGTGATTCCACTGGCTTCTGGCCCAGCAGTTAAAATCTCTCTTGGAATATAGAAGTAGAAAAAAAAAAGCAGAAAACTGAAGACAGCGGGGAGAATCTGAAGATAGGAAGAAACAAAATAAAACCTGGAAAGATAAAAGAACACAAAATTGAAAAGCGAAAT
Source organism: Mustelus asterias (assembly GCF_964213995.1). Classification (NCBI taxonomy): domain Eukaryota; kingdom Metazoa; phylum Chordata; class Chondrichthyes; order Carcharhiniformes; family Triakidae; genus Mustelus; species Mustelus asterias. Next base: position 51,714,936 of record NC_135816.1, read on the forward strand.
GGAAGGGGGAAAAAAATTAACAGCTTACACTAACTGGTGAGATTAAAAAGAGCACCATCTTCCTCATGCTGGGGTTATTCATTCAGGCCTCTTATTTATCTTTGTTCCTGACTTCCTATAAATGCAGCTCCAATAAAGTTTTTTATTTCAACAGAGTAGTTCCAATGGGCTTAGTGGGTATAAAAAATTAGAAGGAGGATTAAAATTTGCCCATTACCAACTTACACTCTTAGCTTAACATTTAACCCCTCTACTTTCAAAGATACGCTTCAAAAAGTACCTTGAAATTGGACAGAAACTACACGTTAGGCTCAGCCAAGTAGTTTGCAGACAAAACAATAGGGTGAATTTAGGTTTAGAAAAGTTGCGATGGAACTCCTAAAAGTGGAGTTGGATGCCAGACGCCAGGAACGTTCAGCCACCATAAGCTCTGCGCACTTACCATGCACTAGTTACAAAAGTTGTCTTCATTTGAGGAAAGGACAATCCCATGACTGTTCACAGCAGTCCCAAAATATGCTACTGGATCCTTTAAAGGTTTAAATGAATCTTTAGAACTGAATGCTACTTTTTACCATTATCACTAATGGTTTCTGTTGAAACAAGAGGATAATTGTGTGGATCCGCTATTCCGTTGCATGACCACACAGTAAAATGGGTCTACATCCAAAAAGCCTGCAGCGACAAAATAATGAGAGGCCAATAGTGAAAAACCTATTCCAAATAAAATAAGAGCATCTGCTTAAAGTACTGCCGGTGTTTCTAATTATCAGATGCATGGACACGTGTGGAGTGTTGACTGACAATTTAGGGCAGTGTTCGACAGCTGATGTCTGGTTTATAGTGAAGACTTTCACATTTACTTTCTAGTCACACATTTCAATATCTGGCAAAGATTTGGAACATTGCACAAACACAGTCTCACAAACCAGGAAGTGCAATTACATACATCATTTCCAATAATGATATGCAAAAAAAATCTGGTCAATTTTGCATTTGTTTAACATTGCAAATTTAAAGAATCCGTTAAAAATAAAACCCGACCTTTTGCCGAGTTTCACTTATTCTAATTTTACTTCTTTAACTGGTGTTCCCACAAACTCAGAGACAGATGGGCTCAAGATCAAGACTGTCTACTTCTTGTTGGTCAAAACTTATGGGAACTGGGAATGTGTTATCAAGAACTTGCAGTGTTGGCAATTTTATGTTCCTTTCTTTTAATATTGCTGGAATAAACATGCAAAGCAATATTATTTTTCCTGTCACATGAATAGTACATTAAATAAGTTTCACCATCAGGACTGCTTTTGAGAATCAGTCACGAAGATGGGTTAGCACTGTTGCCTCACAGCGCCAGGGACCTCAATTCCGGCCTCGGTTCACTGTCTGTGTGGAGTTTGCACATTCTCCCCGTGTCTGCGTGGATTTCCGCCGGGTGCTCCGGTTTCCTCCCACAGTCCAAAGATGTGCGGGTTAGGTGGATTGGCTGTGGTAAATTGACCCTTAGAGTCAGGGGATTAGCAGAGTTATGGGAATAGGGCCTGGGTGGTCGGTGCAGACTCGATGGGCCAAATGGCCTTCTTCTGCACTGTAGGAGTCTATGATTCTATGAATTGATTAATAAATCCATTGATCTAATTAATTTCACTTTTCTTTTGGCTTTTTTGAGGATTTCTCTTTTACTGTTACCTGATCTTTTGAATTTTAGCTGGGTAACTACTCAGGAGATATTACCATGCCTGGCCGTACAGAGGAAAAAAATAAAATACAGACTGATGAAATAATACCATTACTGTTACACTTATCCAGATGATCATTTCTGCTGCTATTAACTCAGCTTGTTTAAACCATCAGGTTTACATCCTCTCAGTCTAAACCCCAGGGGTGCCATCACTCAACTCAACCTACACTAAGATCATTCATGAGTTTTGTTTTCAAATGAGGAATTGATGACGATACTCCCTATGAAATTATCAAAAGGCACATGCTAAAGTTACTTAAATCCCAATACCAGTCTAACAGTTTTGGTTTTATACAAAAACAAAGCTCAATAGACAGATGTACTAAATGATATGATCCTGGACTGCACTTAACAGAATGTCAGGTTTCAATCCTCATTCTTTGCTGAGTTAGCTTTCTCAGTTTGAGCAACAGAATGCTTGTAACCTTTTATTTCAGTGCCTTCGTCAAGGCATTTGATATCTGTACTTCACCAATTTGTGGAACTCGCTGCCCCATAGCACGGTGGATTCTGAATCATAGAATCCCTTCAGTGCAGAAGAAGGCATTCGGCCCATTAAGCCTGCACTCACAAAAATCCCACCCAGGCCCTTTTCCCGTAACCCCATATATTTACCCTGCTAGTCCCCCTGACACGAAGGGGTAATTTAGCATGGCCAATCAACCTAACCCGCACATCTTTGGACTGTGGGAGGAAACCAGAGCACCCGGAGGAAACCCACGCAAACACAGGAAGAACATGCAAACTCCACACAGACAGTGACCCGAAGCCGCAATCGAACCCGGGTCGCTGCCCCTGTGAGGCAGCAGTACTAACCACTGTGCCACCATGCCGCCAGTCGTTAAATGGCTTCAAGAGGAAGGTAGATATATTTCTAATTTTAAAAAAGGGATAAGGGAATATGGAGAACAGGTGGGGAGGTGGATTTGAGACCAGGGAGAGATCAACCATGATCTGATTGAATGGCAGAGCAGGTTTGAAGAGCTGAATTTGCCTCCTTCTGCTTCTAATTTCTATGTAATTCCTAATGCCTTACTGCGGAACTAGCATAATTTGCCCACAAATAGAGAAATCTATGCACGCTACACACTTAAAAATGTGCTAAATTACACTCGTATATGCTGCTGAAACTCCTTATACCAAAGGGCAACTTATACACTAGTATGTCTCATCGTAACACAAGTTTGGAGTGAAATGCCTCACTAATCTAATGTACTGGAAGATAGCCATGTTGCAAATCCTTCGATTTAAAGAAAGCCTTCAGTAAAGTGTTGGATGAAAAGCTACTGTGTAAAATCTCATCATGTGGGTTTTGTGATCTACACTAGATAGGAAATAGGTTATAATCTGGTAGCTAGAGCAACAACTTCAACGGAAGCATCTCTGCAAGAGGCCAAGCTTTAAGTGGACTCTGCAGAGCTGGGTGTGGGGGATCATCGATATTCTTCATTTCAACAAATTATATGGATAATGAAATTAATGGAACTATTCACCAGTTTATTGATAATGTAAAAAGAATTAGGAATGTACATGAATAAACAAAATGTGGGTCAAATTTAGGCAACGGTCTGTTTTAGGCCCATTACACAACACATGCCCTTTAATGTGAATAACTGCAGTGTTAAATATTAGGGTCTGCAAAAGAATAAAAATGATCATCCAATGCAGAGGTATCCATTAGCTGTCACCAAGAAGGAAGCAGTCCTGAAGCCTTAAGAAATTGACAAGCTTTCAAGATAGTCAGTCCCTTTGTAAAGGGGTTGGAGGGGGATGGTTGAAATATTTTGGTCCTAATTATTTCCACGTGTTTGTGAAATGCTAGCTAGGGTCTGTCCTTCACCTCAATAACCCCCATTGTGGCAGCCCCCTATGCTGCACCCATAACACCAGCTTTAAGTAGAAGACCAAACCTCTTGCAACCCCAGCTAATGTAGCAGTGTCAATGACAAAGGTTCTCAGCTGAAGATTCCAGTATTATAATGGAATCAACAGTCCAAGTTGTCAGGTTGCGAGGAATACTGATACTCTCAAGTTTCTTTTGGAGTTTATTTAGATGGCCAGACTGGAGTTTCCCAGACCTAGCCATGAATTAGCTGCATCTTTTTCACGTTCCCCCAAAGATAGTTGGTCGTTGAAGTGTGTGGCGTTTGGCTTGTTGTGTCAGATGGTGTTACCTGCACCTTTTATCTCTAGGGCAGCTAGTTATGAGGGATGTAATAAAAATTAAATGTAAATTTTGCCCTGGAAATAATGGTTCGGGTCAATAGTTCTCTAATGCACTCTTTCGTTTCCCAGACATTATGGCCATGATTTTACCAGTTCACCCCGCCTATGGATGGACAGAGCGAGCCGGTAAGATCACGCGAGAGCCAAGAAATCAGGATCATGCCCAATTTCTCGGCTCTCACGATCTTACCAGCACCGGATTATTGGCTCGGTCAGCCTCTTGTCCATTTCCATGTGTTTAGCAAGCCCGGCACTCAATTGTCCGGGGTCACTTACCTTTTGTGGCCTCACCGGGAGAGGTTCTCTCCAGCAAGGAAAACATCTGCTCCCCATGAATGGGGGAACAGTCATGTTGCCCTCGCTGGTAGAACTGGAGGCTATTAAGGCGGCGCCCCCCCCCCCCCCGAGGAGATTGAGGGCAAGTAGGGGGGTGCCCATTGGTACCGTGGCAATGCCCACCAGGACCTGATGGGATGGTGTGACGACACTGCGCACTCTGCAGCTGCGACCGGTGGAGGTTGGTGGGGGGGACACTCGGCATATGATTGGTGGAGAGAGAGGGGAGGCGCGATCGGTCTGGGCAGCAGGGGCTATATTTTCAGGCAGTGTGGGACTCACGATCGGCCGCGGCCCCCTGCGATTGTGGGGGGGGTGCGTTTGGGGGGGCTGAGTTGAGCCTTGCTGCAGCAGCAGAGGCCTGACAAATCGTTCTCTCTGTCAACCCTCTGCTGCCTGATCTGGCTGGCGAATTAAGCCCCTCCCACTACCTCCAGCAGCTGAAAACCGTTTAGCCAATTTTTCCAAGAACTACGTGTATAAGATTGGGAGTGAAAACTCAACCCAAAAAAAAACTCTCCCATTTTGACGCTAGTTGGACACTTAGAGTTTTTCTTGTAAAATCTTTCCCTCTGTGCCTGGAGACTGCTGCTAGACCCTGCAAAGCAAGTCTTTGGGGCTGTGCTTATATGGTCAAAAGATCATTGGAAATATAATTTTAGGCTTAGAAATCATGGGTCCTGGTGTAATCTCAATAAAGAATTTTTAAAAAAAAATAATGTTCCCTCACTGAAAAACCTGGATATCTTATGAACGATACCTTTATAAAAATCACTGCACTCCCATCATTCATAAAATATATTGTAATATAACTTAAAGTGCATGGCAAAGCAAATCAATGTAATCATGACATATAAAATTGGATATTTATTGGTCACATTATAACTTTCTGTTCCATTTAGAAAGCAGCATATGTGGCGTCTCTCCATCTAATTTGTCAGAATTTAATTCTGAAGCCTTGGGTTGGATTTTCACTACTACATTGAGCAGCTCAACTCAGGAAATTTCCCAACTTGACAAGACAGCTCAATATTAAGGGCCCCGCCAAAAGCATTTTTTCGCTCGAGGGAAGGTATGGGCGAGATCCAGTCAGGCTCGCAAACCCCAGAACAAAATTGGAAACAGCCAGTTTGAGAGTGCAGGGTGCAGGCTCGCTACCCTCACTCTTTTCCTGCGCCAGGAATCCCAGAATTGAGACCCACCCGCCATTTTTAAATGCCTCCATAGCCAGCCAGACTCAATGAGATTGCGAATCTTCATCTTTGGTTTCAGTCAGAATGAAGGGTGTGTAATGCCACATGGTCAGATTTTGTATGTACACATTATATTATGCGCAATTATTATTTGTTTTACCTGCATCAACTAGTACAAGAGATACAAGATAGTAGTTGGGGGGAGGGAAGGAGGAAATTGGCAAGAATGAAGATACAGAACAATGTACAGGATTAGAGGCATTGTCAACACAAACACAATTTATACTAGAGTGAGTTGATACCTGGAATGCATAGAATTCCTACAGTGCAGGAGCCATTTGGCATAACAATCCCACCCAGGCCCTATTCCTCTAACCCCACGTATTTACCTTTCTTAATCCCCCTGACATTAAAGGGACAATTTAGCATAGCCAATCCACCTAACCTGCACAGCTTTTGAGTGTGGGAGGAAACCGGAGCACCTGGACGAAACCCATGCTGGCACAGGAAGAATGTGCAAAATCCACACAGACAGTCACTTGAGGCCGGAATTGAACCCGGGTCCCTGGTGCTGTGAGGCAGCAGCGCAAACCACTGTGCCATTCTGTGGAATCAACTTCTTTGGTGGCTTGGGGGTAATCCTATGCATTACTGCTGTACTTAGTCAGCCTGTTTAACATGTGCAAAGTCCAACTAAAGCAGCACGTTTGAGAGAAATTACACAGAATTATATTTTCATTGCTTTTTTTTAAAGAAAGAAAAGACAAGCAATTTCAGATCACACTTCTTAAAAACTGCTGCTGTCACCATATAATTAGAAATGAACTTCAATCCTGACTGAAGCAGCTCAATTCAATAGTTACTGCATCAAGCAAAATGGCTGCCTCGTCTTTCTGGAAAAATCAGAAATTAACATAAAATTTAACAGCTGTGCAAATCATGTTGTACCATTATTGATGTCAGTTTGCTATTTGGTCAAGTTTATCGGCCATTGGCAGTACACCAGTCAAAATATGAACTACAGCCAGACATTCATCCTGTTTGAGTGCTTTTGATAAAACCCATAATAAATACAATCTGTAAGCTTAATCATATCCCTAAAATGTAGAACACCATGTAAATAATATATTGATCTTGAACAAATTTTCAAAAAAATTAAACTACCAGGTTCAATGAGTGAACTCGTGAGAACTATAAAACAGATTGTAAGTTTACAGTATTGCTATGAATGCTGTATAATTTTAAGTTGAATAGATATATTATATATTCATACATATTTGTGTGTTAAGAAAGGTAAAATTGGTTTCAGTTTCATTTATGAACCTTGGTGCCTGGGAGTCTGGATGGACTTGTCACTAAAAGCTTTCTGGTCTTTTGGGCTTTTTTGTATATATATTTTTAATGAGGTCTTACAACACGCGAAGTTTAAGAGATGAGTCAAAAAGGATTGAAAATTCAGTGATTCTAGAATCATAGAATCCCTACAGTGCAGAAGGAGGCCATTCGGCCCATCAGGTCTGCACTGATCATAATCCCACCCATGCCCTATTCCCGTAACCCCACATATTTAACCTGCTAATCCCCGTCACATGGGTCAATTTAGCTTGATCCATCAACCTAACCCGCACATCTCTGGACTGTGGGAGGAAACCCACGAAGACACGGGGAGAATGTGCAAACTCATCACAGACAGTGACCCGAGGCCGGAATGGAACCTGGGTCCCTGAAACAGTGCTAATCACTGTGCCACCGTGCTGCCCACTTAAACAGGAAGAAAGCAATGGGAGTAAACAGACATAGGATCCATTGTTGCTGTTACAGGTGATATTATAATGGGAAATAGGGAATGGCAGAGATATTAAACCAGCATCTCTGTTCACTGCTGAAGACACAAAATCAAAACGAGGAAAGCAAACTAAGGGGGGGTTGTTTTCCCGTCCCATCTGCCACAGGAATCGTAACGGTTGGGGGGCTGGGGGGAGGGGGGGGTGAAGTTATTAAATATAATCAAATTGGACTCCGACTTTGTATTTTTTCTAGTTGTTTATATTTCTTGACAGGCAAAATGTGGAGTATTTTTTTTTCAGAAAGTTGCAACAGTATCACCGCTATTCAAAAGCAGGGAATTTAAAGCCACTTTGCTTGGCATCAGTCATGGAGAAATTGCTGATATTCCATTATTAAAGAAAACAGGGCACTTAAAATATCATAAAATGATTAGGTAGAGTCAACATGGATTTATCAAAGGAAAATCATGTTTGACAAATCTATCAGAGTTTTTGAGGATGTAACTGGCAGGATGGATAGCAAGAGGATGTATTATATTTGGATTTTCAAAAGGAATTAGAAAGCACCATATGAAAGGTTGCTACAGAAGATAAGGAGCTGCAGATTACAGGGGAGCAGCTGACTTGCTCCACGCCAGCCCACCTGGCAGCCATACAGCTGTGGATGGACTAAAGTGCCTGCCAATGGGGCTCCCGCACCTCACTGGGGAGGGAGGAAGTCCTGACTTGGGTACTGCTGGCCAATTGGATTGACCGGCAGTTCCAGCAGTCCAGGCAGTGCCAAGAGCACATCAGTGGGCACTGCCAGGACTGCAAGCCGTTCCAAGAAGAAGAATCCAATTATCCTGGGGCAAGGTACGCCTGAGGTATTGCGCAGCAAGGGTTTGGGAAGTTTGTTTGGGTGGGGGGGCGGGGGGGGTGATTTTAGAGACCAGGCCGGTAGGAAGAAAGGTGGGGGTGGGCTTTGCTATCTTAGGGATGCTAAAACATCCCACAAAAACATAAAATTCAACCCAACAGCTCTTGGGGTTCGGGAATATAATAGCGTGAAATAGGGCATTTTTACACTGGTGGGTTGATAGTAGTGTCATGTCCCAAGGACAATGCTGGGACCTCAGTTTCTTACAATCAATACTAACGCCCAAGATGGCCAAATGAAATATATCCAAGTTTGTTGATGATATGAGGCTGGGAGGAAACATAAGCTGTGAGGAGGACAAGGACCCAGATTTTCTGGGTCTGGTTCGCCAAGGAATCTGCAAAGGGATAGAAACAGGTTGAGCAAATGGGCAAGGTGGCAGATGAAATAGAATGTGGGGAAGTATGAGGCCATTCACTTTGGGCTCCTATGATTGGAGCTCTCATTTATACGGATGGTAAGTGCCCTGGGCAGCAGTTTATTAGCACTCTCCCACAGGCTGCTGGTGAAGAGTTAGAAACGTTATTGTTTTCCTGTGAAAACCTGCCTCCTGCGAATGAATTTTTTTTTTCAAAGAAGGAAATGTTTGGTTTTGATTTGGGAAATGGTGAAGGATTGACCCAGTTTGTACTCTGGTTGCCCGGTCTGTTCAGTCGGATGGTTTGGAGCGATAATGGGGTTAGCATGGATTGTGCTGTATCTGAAGCAAGTATTTTTACCCCGATGTTCTCTGTCATTTGATGCAGAATATCCTCGGTCTTCATGACATTCCCCGTCAATTCTTTTGGGAAATTTACTACACATTCCATAACATTACTTTGGTAGGAAGAGGACAGAATAAATATTATTTTTATGCAGACACATGCAGACACAGTAATCAGGAATGCAAAGGGTATGCTAGCCTTTATTGCAATTGTATTTGAATGCAAATATTTCTCCTATCCTATGAGGAAAAATCAATGGGACTATCCCCTCTCGAGTTACAAGAATGAGAGGTGATCTATATGGAACATGCAAGACTCTGAGAGAACTTGACGCGGTTGTTGCTGAGGAGTTGTTTCTCCTGGGTACCCTTTCAGTAAGAAATAAAGAATCTTCTCTTATTTGGATTAAAAACAGTGGGTAGGATTTTCTGGCTTTTCCCGCCGGTACGATCTTCCATTCCCATTGAATGCAATTCCCTCTGTGGCAGGTTCCCCGAGTCAGGACGAGCGAGCCATGCAAAACATCGCAGACATTGGGGGACTGGAAGTTGGGGGGCTGCCCAATATCCCAAAGCAGAAAAAGAAACATTTCCTTTTGAGGACACAGCCTTGTCCTCAGCCCCCTACTATACTCCTTATACACCTATGACTGTGTGGCCAAATTCCCCTCCAACTCGATTTTCAAGTTTGCTGATGACACCACCGTAGCAGGTCGGATCTCAAACAATGATGAGACAGAGTACAGGAATGAGATAGAGAATCTGGTGAACTAGTGCGACGACAATAATCTCTTTCCCAATGTCACCAAAACGAAGGAGATTGTCATCAGTAAGAGTAGATGAGAACATGACCCCGTCTACATCAATGGGGACGAAGTAGAAATGATCAAGAGCTTCAAGTTTTTAGGTGTCCAGATCACCAACAACCTGTCCTGGTCCCCTCATGCCGACACTATAGTTAAGAAAGCCCACCAATGCCTCTACTTTCTCAGAAGACTAAGGAAATTTGGCATGTCAGCTACAGCTCTCACCAACCTTTACAGATGCACCATAGAAAGCATTATTTCTGGTTGTATCACAGCTTGGTCTGGCTCCTGCTCTGCCCAAGACCGCAAGGAACTACAAAAGGTCATGAATGTAGTCCAATCCATCACGCAAACCAGCCTCCCATCCATTGACTCTGTCTACAATTCTCACTGCCTCGGCAAAGAAGCCAGCACAAATAAGGACTCCACGCACTTTCTTCCACCTTCTTCCGTCGGGAAAAAGATACAAAAGTCTGAGGTCACGTACCAACCGACTCAAGAACAGCTTCTTCCCTACTGCCATCAGGCTTTTGAATGGACCTACCTTGCACTAAGTTGCTCTTTCTGTACACGCTAGGTATGACTGTAACACTACATTCTGCACTCTGTCCTCTCTTTCTCTTTGAATGGTGTGCTTTGTCTATGCAGCATGTAAGAAACAATACTTTTCACTGTCTACAAATACACGTGACAATACTGAATCAAATCAAACTAAACAGTTGCCATAGTTGCATTAGTGCATCACACTGGACATTTCAAGCACTTCGGGATAGAATACAAATTTTTCCTTAATTTCCTTCTATTCCCTTGTCTCATTTCTTGCTATGCATCTTTCCTTTTTGAGAAAGGAATAGATATTAATATAGGACCTAGACACCTTACTTGAGTAGCTTGTCTCAGGCAAGGTACTCCACTCTCCCATGGGAAACATTACTGCAGCGCACAAACCCAAAGATAAATGAAATATAAAATATTATGCTTTCCCCACTCCAATAATATCAGATGCTCGGAGGCTTTAATAAATGACATCAGTTCATATCAGCAACTGTATTATTATTCAGTCTGCAGATTAAAGCTGAACAGAATGACAAATAGTGAGCCTAGGGAGTGTGCTCACACTTCATGAAATCAATTCACAAGAACAAGAAAACAATATTTTGTCGGATGGGATTAAGCCAGCACAAAGCAACTCGAGAGGAAAAAGTAACATTACTTTTCTGTTCCTGAGTAAATCTCTTGTCTATTCTTTACCCAATCCCAAGGTTAGACCAATAACAATAACTACCCGGCACAGCTTAATTAGACTAAAAGCCTCTTTTAGCTCTTCACCAGAAGATTGTAGTACTGTTTTAGGGGTAACAATGATCATATTTATTGAACAATCAGTGTTTCTAACCAGTTCAATTATTTATTTACTGCCGGTAAATCAAACTTAAGTAGAGCCCTGGCCTTATCAAATGGTCACAAAGGGAAAAAAAAGCATGTTCCAGTAGAGATCACCGGGATTAAAATGATTATCAATTTTTCCTCGGAGTGGTGGTGGTCAGGTCAGTTTTAGCATCTCTGTGCTGCCCTGACAGTGATCTTCCTGACTGTTGCAGGTCAATCACAGATAGATGTTACCAAACAGCAAATGGCAAATAATTCATTACCTATTTCTGGCAGAAAAATCTTTACTGGATTCTTAATAAAATAACATTGCATTGTCCTTTTGGATTCCTTATAATTGATGTCAATAGCGTGTGTGAGATCCAGTCCGTCAGTCAGTCACCATAAATTATACTCCATCGGTCTATCACAAATCTAATCGGCACTCAATGAAAGGTTCAGAGTGCTGGGGTCAAGTAGATGCAAATTAAATTCCATTGCTTTTACTTGAAGGATTGTTAGCTTCAAATTGAGTCTATATGATGGGAATCTCAATGTAAACTGTTCTTATAATTGCTTCACTCCATTATACAAAGAACAAAGAAAATTACAGCACAGGAACAGGCCCATCGGCCCTCCAAGCCTGCACTGACCATGCTGCCTGACTTAACTAAAACCCCCTACCCTTCCGGGGACCATATCCCTCTATTCCCATCTCATTCATGTACTTGTCAAGACGCCCCTTAAAAGTCACTACCGTATCCACTTCCACTATCTCTGCCGGCAACGAGTTCCAGGTACCCACCACTCTCTGTGTAAAAAATCTGCCTCGTACATCTCTTTTAAAACTTGCCCCTCGTGCCTTAAACCTATGCCCCCTAGTAATGGACTCTTCCACCCTGGGAAAAAACTTCTGACTATCCACTCTGTCCATGCCTCTCATAATCTTGTAGACTTCGATTAGGTCTCCCCTCAACCTCCGTCGCTCCAGTGAGAACAAACCAAGTTTCTCCAACCTTTCCTCATAGCTAATGCCCTCCATACCAGGCAACATCCTGGTAAATCTTTTCAGTACCCTCTCAAAGCCTCCATATCCTTCTGGTAGTGTGGCGACCAGAATTGAACACTATATTCCATGTGCGTCCTCACTAAGGTTCTATAAAGCATCAACATGACTTGCCAATTTTTAAACTCAATACCCCGGCCGATGAAGGCAAGCATGCCATATGCCTTCTTGACTACCTTCTCCACCTGCGTACCTGTACACCCAGATCCCTTTGCCTATCAATACTTTAGGGCGGCACGGTAGCACAGTGGTTAGCACTGCTGCTTCACAGCTCCAGGGTCCCAGGTTCGATTCCCGGCTCGGGTCACTGTCTGTGTGGAGTTTGCACATTCTCCTCGTGTCTGCGTGGGTTTCCTCCGGGTGCTCCGGTTTCCTCCCACAGTCCAAAGATGTGCGGGTTAGGTTGATTGGCCAGGTTAAAAATTGCCCCTTAGAGTCCTGAGATGCGTAGGTTAGAGGTATTAGCGGGTAAATAAGTGGGGGTAGGGCCTGGGTGGGATTGTGGTCGGTGCAGACTCGATGGGCCGAATGGCCTCCTTCTGCACTGTAGGGTTTCTATGATTTCTATGATTCTATGAATACTCCTAAGGGTTCTGCCATTTACTGTATGCTCAATACATACATTGGCAATTGCAACCTATTAAGTAGACATTTTCATTAATCGGATGACTAACATAAAAGTTTGAGAACAATTGTAATTTAAACATAACAAGGTGGTCACAGCATATTTTAATAGATATTAATACAAAAGACCAAAGTACCAAAATTGTGAAAATCTATTGGGGTAAAAGGCTGAATAGGCCCTGCTGCGGTGATATACAGCACTGCACATGATAGGCATTCATTTCACTTCACATTAGAAGATATAGTAGAGTACAATGCAACATTGTACCATGAAAGAAACCAGGTTAATGGATTATTCTGAGCTTACACAGGCACAAATGATTTATGGCATGTGCCACAGACTAAATTGGATCAAGTGAATAATGAAAATTATCTAATAAAACTGGAATGTCAAACAAGGAGAGAAATCAACCTCCGTACTTGTGCATCTCAGGATGTTTAGCAGAGGTCCATTTTCATTAAGCCAATTTCCTGTCAGACACACGTTGTACACTATGCATTATGGTCTGTGATTATTGACCTGAAAATGAAGTCAAAGCTTTTATCTTTGAAGAACATGTGCATTTCTGTCCATTTTGAGAAAGGTGAAATGGGACTGTTTTTATAATTCCATCATTCCTCATTAATACAGTTAGAGGTACATATTGTATCCATAGAATTATATTCTGAAATGATATAAATATATAATGATATATTTATCATACTAAGTGATGTAAATACCTCAAGGGTATAATCACTAGGAAAGCACAACCATATCAGATAGATCGAATGGTAAAATAGTACTAAATATTTAAAAGCTGTAATTAATTGAAGTTTCAAAAGATCATATTCAAATGATCTCTGAAACACCACTAATACAAGAAGTGCAGCACAGACAATGCCAAGTATTTTTTTTGTTCAAAGCAGACAATTAAATAGTGTTATTAATTTTCAGCATTCAATAGTTTAGTGCCTTGTTGGGTCAAATTTCTTGAAGCAGGGATGGTCTGAGCAGGAGCAAGCTGCTTTTTCTCTGGAAGGAAAGTATGAAACAAAATCTATACACAAATTCATTCTCCTTAGCAATAGGGAGAAAGGGGTTTTATCTGTGTTACATACAAATTAGGAGGAGTAGGCCACACGGCCCCTCGAGCTTGCTCTGCCATTCAATAAGATCATGGCTGATCTGCTTGTAACTTCAACACCACATTTCTGCCTAACCCCGATAACCTTTCACCCCCTTGTAATCCCACATTCCTGTCTGCTGATAACCTTGCACCTCCTTGTGAATCAAGAATCTATCTGGCTGTGCCTCAAAAAAATTCAAAGATTCTGCTTCCAATGCCTTTTGAGGAAGAGAGTTCCAATGGCTCACAACCCTCAGCAAAAAGAATTCTCCTCATCTGTCTTAAATGAGCAACCCTTATTTTTAAACAGTTACTCCGAGTTCTAAATCTCCAACAAGAGGAAACATCCTCTCCACATCCACCCTGTTAATACATCTTAAGATCATAAAGGTTTCGATCAAGCCACCTCTTAATGGGTGGCATGGTGGCACAGTGGTTAGCACTTTTGCCTCAGTGCCAGGGACCTGGGTTCAATTCTGGCCTCAGGTGACTGTCTTTGTGGAGTTTGCACGTTCTCCCGTGTCTGCATGGGTTTCCTCCGGGTGCTCCGGTTTCCTCCCACTCTCCAAAGATATGCAGATTAGTTTGATTGGCCATGCTGAATTGCCCCTTAGTGACAGGTAGATTAGCAAGATAAACATGTGGGGTTATGGGGATGGGGCCTGGGTGAGAGTGTTGTTGGTGCAGGCTCAATGGATTGAATGGCCTCTTTCTGCACTGTAGGGATTCTATGATTCTCTGTGAAACTCTACTGGATACAAATCTAACCTCCCCAACCTTTCTTCATGAGACAACCTGTTCATTCCTGGTATTAGTCTAGTACAGTGGTTCCCAACCTTTTATATGTCATGGCACATTCTATAATATAAATAAATTATGGCACACCTCCTATTTTCTCTGTCTTCTTCCCTTACTGGGGACTTTGTTTTTAACTTTGTCTCTCGCGCTTCTCCCAGGGCTTTTGCACCCACTTTGAGTTTTTGCTTTTTGTGCAGGCACATGGGACCTTTGTCTTCAGCTTCAAGTCCCATTGGTCATGCACATGGGCCTAACCAATATAAAAATCTAAACCACATATGTGCGGCCCTTTCCCAGCCATTGTATGGGCGGGAAGCCCAAGATTCATCAGAGATGCCAACCACAGAGCTGAAAATGAAGGTTAACTAGCCAACCTACAATCCATACCAATGTATTACCTGCTACACCATGAGCTTTCATTTTACGCAATAACCTTTGATGTTGCACCTAATCAAATGCTTCCTGGAAATCTCAAGTACAGTACATCCACTGGTTCTCCTTTATCCACAATATATGTGACTCCTTCAAAGAACACCAATAAATTGGTTAAACATGATTTCCCTTGCACAAAACCATGTTGACTCTGCCAGAATGCCTTGAATTTTTCTTCAAAGAAGCCCTGCCTTAACATCTTTAATAATTTTATGACAATATTCCCTATGACAGATGTTAGGTTAACTGGTTTATAGTTTCCTGTTGTTTTTCTCCCTCCCTTTTTGAATAATACATTTGCTATCTTCCAATCTAACAGAAACTTCCTTGAATCTAGAGAATTTTGGAAAATTGTATTGTACTGGCCTAATTTCAACTCCAGACCAGTTGCCTGTTGACAATGAGCAATGCGAGTTAGAAACACATCTACTGCTCTGCAAATGTGACCCGGGGTATTTTACCACCTGGGCCTCGTTTAAATTCAGCTGGCTGGCTTTCAAGCAGCTTTACCTGGGGAGTTGCCAAGATACAGTGGGGAACTAGAGGTCATCTGCCGAGACCAGTTAGATGGCAGGTGACCTCTAGTTGGTTGTTGGACAGCAGGGGAGTCTTGAAATCGAGGAGGTCGAGTTCACAGCAAGAGTTAGCCAATACTGCCATTTGATGTCCACAGGAGAACTTCTGCTCCTCCTGACCCTGCAAGGAAAGTCAACTTTTTTTTTTAAATCACCACTGGCCACAATTCTCTTTGCTGCTCTTTCCACTTGGTGGAAAATTCACCATAGCTTCAAAGTAATGATTTCTCCATGTTGGGTTTTATTCAATATGCGCAGCCCTTTTTAAAAATGGTTGCAGCATGTGTGAACAGCCAACGTAATTGCTGTGCGGCGATGCATGCACGCAGCTTGGAGGGAACATTGTTGCCAAGTTAAAATTCCAGTCAGGTGCCAGTAACATCCTTGGCATCCAACATGCACACGCGAAAAAAAACCCCACTTGCTTTGGGTGGGTGTACGTCTGGCAGATTAGAATTGGGAACTGTAAGCTCCTGGTATCCCCAGAGCAATGAGGCATCATGGGTGTTTATACCTGCCCATCATCCATCTACCCGGAGGGTAGGCCAGTAACATCACCCGCAAGGTAGACAATGAAGGATCCAGCTCACAACGCAAGTTGTTTTATCCCATCCAGATATATTTTCAGTATTGACACTGAATAGGAGTGCAATAATAAAAGCAGAATAAAATTTCAAAGAAATGCTAGATTTGTCATATTATTTAATGTGAATTAATGACTGTTTCTGTTCAACAAATAACAAAAGGCATTTGATAAAGTACCACAAAATAGACTTGTCAGCAAAATTGAAGCCCATGGGATGAAAAGGGCAGTAGCAATATGGTTACAAAATTGACTGAAGGATAGAAAACAGAGTTGTGATGATAAACTGCTTTTTGAAGTGAGAGGTATACAGTGGTGTACCCGGGGACCAGGACCACCGTTGTCTCTGATTTACATTAATGAATTGGACTTGGCAGTACAGGGAACAATGACAAAATTTTCTGTTGACTCAAAATTTGGAAATGTAGTGAAGAAGATGGTAATAAGGCTGGTGGAATAGACAAACATATGGCAGATAAAAAGCAAGTGTAAGGTGATACGTTTTGGTAGGAAGAATGAGTGGAGACAACCAAAGCTAAATAGCATAATTTTAAAGTCACTGTAAGAACAGGGAGGGGCCTGGACATGTTGTGCACAAATCTTCAAAGTTGGCGGGAGAGATTAACCAAGTTGTCTATAAAGCATATCGGGCCCTGGGGCTCTGTAAACAGAGAGTACAAATGCCTGGATGTTATGCTGAACTTAAATAAAAGACTATTTAGCCCCAGTTGGAGCCCAATTCTGGGCTTTAAAGAGAGCTTCAGGGATGAACGAATATAGTTACGTGAATGGAATGGAGAAGCTCAGGTTGTTCTCCTGAGCAGGGAATTATTTGATAGAGGCGTTTAAAAATATGAACTGTTTAGGTGGAGTAAATAAAGAGAAACCCTTTCCAATGATTGAAAGAACAGTAATGAGAGAGCGTAGTTTTAAGGTGAATGACAAAACAATGAGAGGCAACAAAAAACTTTACACAACAGATTCTTGCACTATCTGATGGATGGTGGAAACTGATTCAACAGCAACTTTCAAAGCAGAATTGGATAAATGTTTGAAAGGAAAAAAGGCAGTTAGCACTGTTGCCTCACAGCGCAAGGGACCAAGGTTGATTCCTAGCTTGGGTCAATGTCTGTGCGGAGTCTGCACATTCTCCCCGTGTCTGCGTGGGTTCCTCCAGGTGCTCCGGTTTCCCCCCAAAGTCTGAAAGATGTGCTGGTTAGGTGCATTGGCCATGCTAAATTCTCCCTCAGTGTACCCAAACAGGCACCGGAGAGTGGCGACTAGGGGATTTTCACGGTAACTTTATTGCAGTGTTAACGTAAGCCTAATTGTGAAACTAATAAATAAACTTAATATTTCAGTAATATGAAGAAAGGGACTGACTGCTTCATTATTTTAAAGAGAGGCAGAGAGGGGCCTTTTTGTGTGTTTGTACTACTCAACGATTCTATAAGAATATTTTGATATAAAGTCACTAAGTTTTTAAAATGCGTATGTTAAAAGATGTTGGCATAGAATAGGGAAACTTTGAAGGCTGAATATATAACGACATGCTATTTAAGGAAAATTATTCAACTGGCAATTACTTTGTTGGTCAATCATTTTCCATAATTTTGCATTGAGAAAATGAAAGCTCTTTCTCCAGTTGTAGTGAGCCAAGCATCTGGAAAGCATGACTAATGCCTTGCTTTCCTTTCACAATATGAACTCATATAATCCATATACTTCGGTGAAGGTATCATCACAACAACTGCTTGTACATGTCAAAGTCTCAGGTGGAATCAGAGACAGAGGCCAAAATTTTACCACCCCGCCCGCCACGGGAATCGTAGCGGGCGAGGGGCGGATAATGGGAAGGTCCGTTGACCTCGGGTGGGATTTTATGGTTTCGGGATGAGCAAGGAAGTAAAATCCTGCCCAACGGGCATGATTTCCTGTTCCTTCCTGTGGGCGAGATCTTTTGGTCTCGCCGAAGTTGATCCCCTGAGGCAGGATCCTCAGGGGATTGCGTGGTGGGCATACTCAAGTGCCAACATAATTGAACACATTCACTACGTACAGATTTAATTTATTATGAACAGTTTCGGGGATGGGAAAGATCAAGCAGAATGGATCTGCATTCTCTGGTGAGTAGTGGAAGATTGAAAGGTGACCTCAGTGAACCATATAAAATTTTGAAAGGGCTTTGCAGGGTTGATGCTGAGAGGCTGTTTCTCCTGGTTGGTGATTCTAGAACAGGATGTCATGGTTTCAGAATAAGGGATTGGACCCTTCAGGCAGAGATGGAGAGAAATCTCTTCATTCAGAAGGTTGTGTATCTTGGCAATGCCCTACTCCAGAAAGCTGTGGATGTTTATTCGCTGAGTAGTCGTGCTGAAGGTCGACAGATTTGGAGATACTATGGGAAAGTGGAAATAAGTTAGAAGAATAGATACCGAATGGCAGAGAAGGTTAAAGGGGCCTTCAGGCTATTTGGTGCTGCTCCTATTTATGATCTCATATTCATGCCATACAGTTTGCAAACTTTATTTGCAATCCATCCAAAATAGTTAAATTCAGAACTTCTTGAACCATGATTTGGATACCTGCATGAGATCAATCAAAGGAGAGTTCACATTTTGGGCCGTGGAAAATCTAGATGTGTTTATCATTAGTATTCTTCTGCCTTGCTTACTCATTTATAAATTCTCATATTTAACTGTTCTGTATGTTTCAATAGAGCATTTGTATAATTTCACATTTAAATATTTGTTTAGTAAACTTTTGTAGTTTAATAGAAAATATTTATTTAACAAAAATGTTATAAATACAAAACTTTAATCATGTTAACATTTAACTAAACATTTTACTTCAGCAGCTGCACTAACATGTTTAATTGCCTCATCTTTTCAAGTATCTTACAAAATATATTTCTCTAACAACAATCAATAAAATATCTATACATTAACACAACAATTCTGTTGTCACTAAACAAGGAAGTGAAGGATAGATATGAGGAGGGGGAAAAGGCGGGGAGGGGGGAAAAGGAAGGGAGGGGGAAGGGTTTGGTTTTTACATGTAGCCTGACTGTTCCATTCCTACATCAAAGTCTCAAAAAGAACTTCAGTTAAGAATCAAATGAAAAAGCATGATATTCCAGCGGTGGTAGAACATGGCCCCAGATTTTCAAGCTGCACTGGATTCTGTAATACTGAGTTCACATCAGCTTACAGGAGACTTGGATATATCATCTTAAGGGATGCACTTTCCTGGAGCATTTAACTAGCCGAGCTACACATTAATAGACAATAGGATCAACATTGCATCAGAGAGGCTCATAAAATAGGGTTAAACACTGCTTAAAGTATATTGCAAAGTCCAAATTCTGAAATTCATTCTAGGCATTGACATCCACTTTGTTATACATGAATGAACATTTTTAATGGAATTAGTTCATAGAATCATAGAAAACCCTACAGTGCACAAAGAGGCCATTTGGCCCATCGAGTCTGCACCGACCACAATCCCACCCAGGCCCTACCCCCATATCCCCACTAATTTTACCTGCTAATCCCTCTAACCTACGCATCTCAGGACACTAAGGGGCAATTTTAGCATGGTCAATCAACCTAACCCGCACATCTTTGGACTGTGGGAGGAAACCGGAGCACCTGGAGGAAACCCACGCAGACACGAGGAGAACGTGCAAACTCCACACAGACAGTGACCCAAGCTGGGAATCGAACCCAAGGTCCCTGGAGCTGTGAAGCAGCAGTGCTAACCACTGTGCTACCGTGCCGCCTGTGTTGTCGTGACAAAGTTGTAAAAAGAAATTTTCAATAATTTCTTTCACATTGTGCTTTACTTGTATGTTAAACAACTGCTTAAAATATGTACAAAATAAAAACCAACCCAAAGAATGTCTGCTGCCTCTATGCACTGCAGCTAGACCAAAAAATAAAAGTGCAAATAAATAAGGGCAAAAACTCGCCTAACAACAGCGCAAGTGCCGGAGGTTTTGGTACAATTGCAGCTTAGCGCTTCAGGACTGGCAGCTTTCTGAACCTCAATCAGAGGTTTAAAATTGGCGCTCTTTCAGCGCACATGCAGGAACTTCCGTGATGTCCTACGTGCATGTCCGGCGCTTAATCAACATATCCCAGCATTTTGAGCCGGAAGTTACAGGCCATATACATTACTGCTTCCTGCCCAACTGGGGATCATGAGTTGCAGTTGGATTCAACTATTTAATCTGAGTATTGCTGAAGCTTTCATCTTGTACTCATCAGCATAATCACAAAAATCCCACTTGGAGTACTGTGCTCAGTTCTGGTCACCTCATTACAGGAAGGATGTGGAAAAGATTGAAAGGGTGCAGAGGCGATTTACAAAGATGTTGCCTGGATTGAGTGGCTTGCCTTATGAGGATAGGCTGAGGGAGCTAGGTCTTTTCTCCTTGGAGAGACGTAGGATGAGAGGAGACCTAATAGAGGTATATAAGATGTTGAGAGGCATAGATTGGGTGGACTCTCAGAGGCTTTTTCCCAGGGTGGAAATGGCTGCTACGAGAGGACACAGGTTTAAGGTGTTGGGGGGTAGGTACTGGGGAAATGTTTCACACAGAGGGTGGTGGGCGAGTGGAATCGGCTGCCGTCAGTGATGGTGGAGGCAAACTCAATAGGGTCTTTTAAGAGACTCCTGGATGAGTACATGGGACTTAATAGGATGGAGGGTTATAGGTAGGCCTAAAAGGAGGGATATGTTCGGCACAACTTGTGGGGCCGAAGGGCCTGTTTTGTGCTGTGGTTTTCTATGTTTCTTAAGTGTCTGCAGGGTGAATAACCTGGGTGAAGAGTGTGCTGACTGGTTGGCAAGTGGACTCTGATTGGTAGAGGTGTTGCCATGAAGAATGCAGGAGTTGATCAGTATAACAGTAATTGCGGGTGAGATTCTCTGACCTCCCCTCAGTATTTTCCTCGGCAGCAGGCGGAGGGGGCTGCATGCTGTTCACTGATAGCGGGATTCTCTGGTCCCACCGCTGTCAATGGGAATTCCCAGTGAAGCCACCCAACACTGCCGGGAAACCCACGGCTGGGGGTGCGCCGCCAGTGGGACCAGAGAATCCCACTGGCGTGAACGGACAGAGAATTCTTTCCCTTATCACAAAGCTGATCCAAGATAACTGGAAGCACAAATCAAATACAAATCAGGGCAACATCCATTTTATATCAAACTACAGTTTTTAAGGTTCCATCTTTCAGACGAGAGGTAAACCAAGGCTCTTCTATGATTCTCTCAGGTGTATGAAAAATCACACTTTTCGAACAGGAGCAGAGGAGTTCTTCCCAGGCACTGGCCAAAGTTTATCCCTGATTTTGATTATCTGGTCATTTATCATATTTCTGCTCATCGGACCAGGCTGTGTGTAAATTGACTGCCAAGATTCCCTATTATACAATAGTAATTACACTTCAAAAGTAATTTATTGACTGCAAAATGTCCCGAGATAACGAAATGTGTTATATAAATGGAAGTTATTTCTTTCTTGCTGGTTTTTACTGCACGGCAGAAACAGAATAGTTAAGAATTTCTTAAGTGTTCCAAATCAGTAAAATCATTCTCCAAGCATGTCAAGCTACATAAACATCTCCAGAGTCTAATAAGTTTTGACATCCAGCCTGTTGCCAATTCCAAGCACTCACAGCTCAGGTTTTTGGCAGTGGAAAATGGATAGCCCAACTTTTACCCTGAATGCTGAAAGCAATCGCTATAGTACTCCAGGATAGGAGTGTGTCTCAGGCAGAGCCAGTTCGACTCGCTGCCTGGAGTTTGTGGAAGGAAAAAGATTTCCTGCTGTGAATGGACTGTTGGCATAATAAGGCTAGACATTAATCAATCAGTCCGTAAGTACATCCCAAAGATTCTGGCATTTGAGTAAGAATGATTTCCACTTACAGCAAAAGCATCTTGAGTTGGGGTGCTATAATGTGCTGCACCACAGCCTTCCCACCAATTTAATAGCACAAACAGAACCAACAAAGAAACACCAAGAATGCATTCAAGTGTTTGCCATCTACAATTTTAGCACCAAAAGTTTTGGTCTATTTGTGTACCATTGAATTATCCTGCCATGACTGACTCAAGAAATTTTGCATCTTTACTGTTAAGTAGGACACTTGCATAAAACAATACTAACTGAAAATGCGCCAATATTTTCAGATTTTTAATTCAAAAAAATAGTCTATTTGAAAATACATCCTTCATCGGGCAGTTTCCGTATGGCCACAAAGATAGATAGGCCAAAACCCCTACATGGAAGTTTCTACAGACAGCTGGTGTGAATCGGAGTCTGTAAATGATGCCAGCGTGACCATTTACTGAACAACATCTGAATGTAGAGTTCTTTCAGTTCCCTCAGTGATTTTTAGTCAAATCAAAATACCAGCAACTTAGCAGTTCATTCATATCCCCCCCAAAAAAGCTTCATTTATCAATATTAACATGCAGTGCTGACATCCCTTTAGAATACCAACAGGGCTGAAGAGGTTTTGAGTTTAATTTGCACTGACACCTGGAGACATTATCCATTCAGACATCCTTCTTTCAATTAATGAAGTATCTCTTATTTATATGATGGACTAGCTTCAGGAATCAGAAAGGATGGAAGAGTGCACAGGCACAATACAAAGAAAAACTTTCATCCTTTCATTTTCATCTTTAATTTGGACAGCAAAGCTAAGTTAATTGAAAACCTGTTTCACAGGTGAGTGAGCTGACTACAGACAGATGGGACTAGGAATACATCAGTTCTGGTTTGTTGGAATGCTATATTTAGCCATCAAGCCTGACTCCACAAAGCTCAAAGCTGCCTCAGTTTTGAAACTAGCCACACTAATCCAAAAATGTGCTGGTTAGGTTGATTGGCCATGCTACAGTGCTCCTTAGTGTTAGGGGGATGTGAGGGGGATTAGTAGGGTAAATATGTGGGGTTACAGGGATAAGGCCAGGGTGGGATTGTTGTCGATGCAGGCTCGATGGGCCGATTTAGATACAACTCAGGAGATATCCCAATGGTTTAGTGAATTATGATATTGCGCCATGCAGGAGCAGTGAGCCACACAGAACAAAATTAGCCAAACCCAGCCAAGGCTATGGCGTGGATACAAATAATTGCCTCAGTGTCATAGGATGGAGATGGGGCCGAAAGGAAAGAGTCAAGTTTCATGTTTAATCCTGCATGCATGCACAACTACTGGTTATGAATAGGATGAGACTCTGATTGAAGCCCTGAACCAGCAAATAATCTACCAACATCCAGAGTTCAAGCTCTCAGTAGAATAATGGCCAGCAGGCACAGTATCAAGGAGCTGCTGGAACCATGGAGCTGTATCCCAGCATGAGTCATCACCTCCAGAATAAAGAAGGAAAACAGAAGGCAAATTGAAGGCAAAAAATAAAAATATAGTTGACAGGTGCTTTCTCGATCTCACTGCCATTTGCATTAAGAAGTAGTTTGCATTGCACAGACTTGCAGTAGACTGACAAGTTGGCACTTGACCCTGCAAACAGCCAGAATACTTAAACAGCCTGACAGAATCTTCCTGCATAATCAAAGATTAGTCAAGACCATATGCAGAAATAAAATCAATTGAAAACTTTAGCATCTGCAGCCATAGTCATTGCCTTCTAGTGAGCTTTACCCAGCGCTACTTCAAGTTGGCAACTAGATAATGAAGGAAGCCATTTCTCTCAGGTATTTTATGTTTGCTGTGGGATGGATTCCAAATATAAAAGGTGTACGTAATTACCAGAAGGTAATTCAATCATCAGCTGAGGTATCAGGTTTTACTTTTTTTTTTATAAATGTACCACAAATATTTTTACACCTCCTTCGACTGTTTTATTCAGAGCAGCGTGGGGGTGTGGGGGAAGAGAAGAGAGATGTGTACAATGCTACTGAATCCGTTATCTACCGCCACCTTTGTAAGGAACCACAAACTAAATGTGCAACATGGGTGAGGATGCTAAAACATCACCGACACTTTGCAACACAGGCATAATGACACTAAATTGCAAGGCATCTGTGCTTTCTCAGCCTTTTGGCGAAGGTCAAGCCCAGGGTCAGGTGTAATGCCTGCTCCTGTCATCTTGGATCGAGCGTGTTCCACGTGTGAATTGGATTCAATTTAAATTGGTTTTTGGAGCAAGGGGATGGATTAAGGGCTTGCCCCGTCCACTCTGCTTCGACTTTGTAACTCTGAGAAAGGAATAAGGCCATCTGTGCCACGACAGTCATTTAGTGGAACAATGCACAATAATGTTCCAACAAATACTTCTCAGACCATGGGGCGGACCATGCAAAGGTCCGTTGACCTCAGGTGGGATTTTCCAGCTTTGGGGCGAGCACGGCCAGAAAATCCCACCCACTGCATCTACAACCTAGTCAACACAACTCCTGAAGGGTTTAAACACATATATTGTACTCTATTCAAAAATGTCAGTATTAAAAACATCCAGAGCTACGCTGCATGCTAAAAACAAAATCAAGTGCATCATTCCTAACTTCCGATGATGGCGTAATGGGCAATATCTGATCAGCCGCCAGTTGTCCATTTCAGAGGGTGGGGGGCACGGTGGCACAGTGGTTAGCACACTGCCTCTCAGCGCCAGGGACCCGCTTGGATCACTGTCTGTGTGGAGTTTGCACGTTCTCCCTGTGTCTGTGTGGGTTTCCTCCAGGTGCTCCGGTTTCCTCCCACACTCCAAAGGTGCGCAGGTTAGGTGCATTGACCATGCTAAATTCTCCCTCAGTGTACCCGAACAGGCGCCGGAGTATGGCGACTAGGGGATTTTCACAGTAACTTCATTGCAGTGTGAATGTAAGCCTACTTGTGACTAATAAATAAACTTTTTACTTTGGAAACTAATTTGAGAGGAATAAAAATTTGCATTTATGTAACACCTTTCGCAATTAACCTCAGAACAGCCCAAAACAATTTACAGAGAATTAAATACTTTGAAATCCATTCACTGTTGTAATTTAGGAAAGTGTAATAACTCCATGGAGGCAAAAGTCCCATCACCAAGTTACTTTATTTCCACCATACATCTGTACACAGCCAGCTCTCCAGTTGCTCCCTGCGGAATGCAGGGGCTGGAAGTCTGACACACCTGCTTTAAATAGGGAGCATGAGGCTCCCTGATTTAACCATAAATTAGGATGCAGAGAGTGGTGGGAGTGTGGAATGAGCTGCCGGATAAAGTGGTAAATGCGGGGTCACTTTTAACATTTAAGAAAAACTTGGACGGGTTCATGGATGAGAGGGGTGTGGGACGAAGCAAAAAATGGTTCGGCGCAGACAGGAAGGGCCAAAAGGCCTGTTCCTGAGCTGTAATTTTTTATGGTTCTAGGACTCATCAGGTATCTCTTTTGAATACCAAACAAATAAACTAATTCAAATTATCATAGGGACAAAATAGAAGGGGCAGCCCCCCAAAAGGAGGAGGAACAGCCCGAACCAAAAATCAAATCACAAAGGAAGGACTCCTCAGGTAGTCCATACTCTGGCAAGCCAACCTCATTAGCCAGGCTGAAGTCATCACAGAAAGCCAGCTACCAATTTGTACACAGCAAACAGCAGTAAAAATAATGACCAGATCATTTATTTAGGTGTTGGTTGAGGAATGTATATTGGCCATGGCACCAGGAGCCCAGGAGGGGTGGCACAGTGGTTAGCTGCCTCACAGTGCCAGGAACCCAGATTCGATTCCCAACTTGGGTCACTGTCTGTGCGGAGCTTGCACATTCTCCTCGTGTCTGCGTGGGTTTCCTCCGGTGCTCCGGTTTCCTCCCACAGTCCAAAATGTGCGGGTTAGGTTGATTGGCCATGCGAAATTGACCCTAGTTTTGGGGGAGATTAGTAGGGTAAATTGTGGGGTTACGGGGATAGGGTTGGATTGTTGCTGGTGCAGGCTCGATGGGCTGAATGGCCTTCTGTACCGTAGGGATTCTATGAACTGCCCTGCCCTTCTTTGAAATATTGCCACAGGATCTTTTGCATTCATCTGGGAGACTGGTGTCATCAAAAGGACAGCACCTCAAACAAACAGCCTCCCCAAGAACTACACAGAAGTCCCCAACTCACATTTATGGAGTGGAGCTTGAACCCATGAGCTTATGACAGAGATGCAAGAGTGACCAATGAGCCAAGACAAAGAGATGTATAACAGTGTTTGATCAGCTATCTCCTGCTTAAGACTATCGCCAAAACCGAAAACAATTTCGGCAATTTGAGCCTAAGATTCCTACAATGTTGCCCGTAGCAGCAGCAGAAACTGCAGTGGACCAAAGAGTAAGTGCTTCAACATTCTAGAGCCTGAGTCCTGGGACCAGACAGCAAGATAGGTTTTTGGGGTCCCTGGGCAGCGAGGGCAGAGAATGGTGGAAAGTGGACGTTTGGGTTTCTGAGGGAGAGGCCGATTAGGGAGTTGGGGAGGGAGGTCCAGCAGTCATCGGATCTTGCGTGTCGGGAGGTGGCTAGGAGGAGGGTGCGGGGGGGGGGGGGGGGGGGGGGGATGCGTGGGGAGGCATCAGTAGGGAGCTTCTTATGGAGGCCCCCTCACCTGACTTCCCACCTGAGATCTAAGCTGGTTCATTATTTTTGGGTTTCCCCCACATCAGGCAAATCCTTTTGTTCAGCCTAAAGATTGAGGCTGGGTGAGAAATTGCCCTTAAGTGGCTATTAATTAGTCATTTAAGGGCTTCAGTTGGGGCCAGGACAGATAGCCCATTCAAGGCCTCACCCACTCCAGTGCAAAATTGCTGCGAGGTCAGGGTGGTTGAAAACCATTCCTCCAATTTCGCAGCCCACCCACCCCCGCCTAACTTCAGGCCAGGATCTTTCATTCCTCTACTCTAGGTTTGGAAACAGCCTTAACAGGACGGTACGGTGACATAGTGGTTAGCATTGTGCCTGCGTGGGTTTCCTCCAGGTGCTCCAATTTCCTCCTACAGTCCAAAGGTGTACAGGTTAGGTGGATTGCCCATGCTGAATTGCCCCTTAGTATCCAAAGATGTGTAGGTTAGGGGGATCAGTGGGATAAGTATGTGGGGTTACAGGGATAGAACCTGGGTAAGATGCTTTGCCAGAGCATCCCGATGTGCCGAATGGCCTCTTTCTGCACTGTAGGAATTCTATGAAATGGGATGAATTTAACTCTCTCCTTCATGCAGTGTTGTGAGGAAAGTGTCAACCATTCAGCATAGAATACCAAAGCATAGGACCAAGAGACAGCTGGTATGGGAAATGCAAAAATTAAAACAAAATAAATGGGATCGCTTCTCAGCCTTTTGGCCAAGATCAAGTGTCAGATCAAGCCCAAGTTGGAGTGCAATGCCCTATCTTGTCGGTTTGGTTTTTGTTCATCTCTCTTGTGGGACCATGAATTGGATTTTGAATTTGGTTCAACTGAGGAATGGATTTGGGTCTGCCCAGTCCACTCTTAGCACTGGCTTTGTAACTTCAAGGATGGAGCAAAAATATTTTAAATAACTAAATACCCCACCCCCCCCCCACCCCCCATCACTTATTCTTCCCTCAGATGTGGGTATTGGTGGCAAGGCCAGTATTTGTTGCCCATCCCTAATTGCCCTTGAACTGAACAGTTCAGCAGGATAGTTAAGAGTGAACCACATTGCTGTGGATTGTGGCTTGCCATGTGGGACAGACTGGTTAAGGACAGCAAATCTCCCTTAGCTGCAGAGCATTCATGATGGGCCTTAACGACAAATAATGATAGTTGTCATGGTCACCATTACTGAGGATAACACTTCAGTAAGAAATCTCATAACACCAGGTTAAAGTCCAACTGGTTTATTTGGCAGCACAAGCTTTCGGAGTCTCGCTCCTTCATCAGGTGAGTGAGGACTTGTGTTCACAAACAGGGCACATACAGACACAAATTTGAAGGAGCGAGACTCCGAAAGCTTGTGCTGCCAAATAAACCTGTTGGACTTTAACCTGGTGTTGTGAGACTTCTAACTGTGCCCACCCCAGTCCAACACCAGCAACTCCACATCATAACATTTCAGGCCAGGGTTAAGGCATGCTCAATGCTAGCTTGACTCAGCGACAATACTCAAGCCTCTGGAGCTTTAAGACCACAGTAAAGTCCCACAGCAGAATTTGAGCACATAATCAAAACAGTACTGAAGGAAAGCTGCATTGTCAGATGTTAACCAAGGCCTCACCTGCCTGTCCAGATGGACGTGAAAAATCCCATGGCACTTGCCTTTAAATAAGAGCATGGAATTCTGTGTTTCTTGGCCAACACTAACTCAACGTAGAGCACCAAAACATCAAGGGGAAATTCATCTCATTTATATATGAGAGACTTTTCTCTGCTCAACCATTTTTCAATGTTTGCCTCCATAACAGCGACCACTGCCCTTTAAAAAGTAGTTCATTCATTGGCTGTGAAGTGCTTAGGTTGTGAAAGTGCACAAATGCAAATTTGTCCTTTGTATCTGGCCTTACTATACCTTATCACAAATCACTGAAAAATTACAGCACTAAAGGAGGCCATTCAGCCAATCATGTCGGTGGTGGCTCTCTGCAAGAGCAACTCAGCTAGTCCCACTCGCCTGCCCTTTCCCCACAGCCCTGCAATTCTCTCTTTTCTGATGCTTCGCCAATTGCTTTTGAAAATCATGATTGAACCTACCTCCACCACACTCGCAGGCAGTGCATTCCAGATCCTAACCACTCGCTGTGAAAGAAGGTTTTTGCTCGTGTTGCCATTGCTTCTTTTGCCAATCACCTCAAATCAGCGATGTCTGGTTGCTGACTATGGCACACTGGTTGGGAACCACTGGTCTAGACCGCTCATAAATATAAAACACATCTAACAAATTTCCCTTCAACCATTGTTTCTCTAAGGAGAGCAACCCGTGTGAAAGGTAGCTTATAAATGCAGATTCTTTCTGGCATACGTTTTGAACCACAAAATGTTAACTTGCAGGTTTGGAGAAAAAAAAAACTTTAAAAATTTGGAAAGAATTGCATTCCAAATCCATCATCTCAGTATGTTAAATGTCTCTGAATATGCATTTAGCAGGGAATTTCGACTCACATTCCTCAAGGTTCCTGACAAAGCAGCTGGTCCCACTTGCACACAGGAATGCAATTTTTTTTAACTTCAGAATTTCCTGACTGCAGATGTATCGAGACCTTCCCAGACTAAAAAAGTCCAGCCCTTTGGCAAGCGGACATCACAGTCAATCCCAACCACGGTTTGAAGGGTTGTGAAAATACGTTCACAAAGAACATACATCGCCACTTCTTTCCCCCTAGTGAAGTATGCATTTTTAAGCTTTAACTGGATTTGTGGCACCACAACATAAGAAATCAATTTGATCTGTAAAGTAAACAATGAACCCGGCAGCAGGTTCCCTGGAGGACCTCCCACAGCTGAGAGCGGGAAATTCATCATGACTGCAGTTATCGCAAGAAGAATAGAATATAAAAGTTTAAATGCAGCCTTAACCCAAGTAAGACCACAGTTGGGGACATGATGTAGAGTTTTAGTCTCCATATTGTAGAAAGGATATTGAAGCAATGGAGAGGGCATAACACAGACTCACCAATAGGCTGCCTGGTTGTGAGAAATACAAAGATGTGAACTATAGGGTTATTTAGAGGAGAACAGAGGAGGCCACAGGGTGGTTCGAGAGAGATGTGTGAAATTATCAATGGATGGAACCAGAGTAGTTTGCAACAGACTAGCCAGAGGAGACAAGGATACAAAACGTTAAGACTTTTGGAAAGAGAACAGGAGAAACATTGAAAGAAAGAGGGTACATTTGAATTACACTCCAGAAGATCTGCGATTGTCCATTTATTGTGATTTAATCCAGTCACAAATGACTTTAGTTCTAAAGATCAAACTGTTGTGCAATTATAATGAGAACTATAAAAATTATAACCAGGAGGGACTTTGCCGCAGGTACATTTTAATTAATTCAATAATGTAGTTAATGTATTGGGAAGATGTTTGTGACTTGTAATAATAATTTTTGATTTTAGATATATCTGTACATGGAAGGGAAAAAAATAATTCTCTGGAAGACACCTCAGGAATAAGCAAGGTTTCAGGAGAACAATACAACAGTGAAAAACTGCATCAAATAATAAAGTGACAACTATAGGGAAACTCTTCATACTCAAAAAAAAACCCGAAACCTGCTTTCTCAGTGAAGAATTGAATCAAAACAGTTCCAGGCTCGCTATCTAGACTGTGCTTGGCTAATCTCAAACAGGCCAATAGATGTGATGTTACTTCTTCTTCCCTTAGACAGTCCCTCAGGATCAAGGATTACTTGCTTCCACTCTGAATCACTGTGTTCTGAGATGGCTAATAACTTCAATGTGTAATCTGCTGACTCGAAGGGTTGGGCAGAGGAAGCATTGCAGTTTGTACACGCTCTGACTCCTCAACTTCACCTGTGTGAATTTCTGACAGAGTCTCTCAATCTGTTCAGTTTGTTCCTGAATTAATTTCTCATTATTTATCAATCAGCCAGGGACTCTCATGAATCAGAGCTGATATGGTGTTACAATCGGTATCAGTATCTCAGGAGTTAGAAAAATGGGGGGGGGGTCATTTAGCGCTCCCGTTCCTGATCGCTAAGCAATGTCCTGATGGAAATGCACATGAATGAATGTTGGATGGAGCTCAGCTTTGATGGACCCTGCAATTAAATAGCAAATTGACGCCATTGAGTGGAATCCCTGGAACCATACCTCAGTGAGGAATCAAATCTTCAGGATAGGATGAGGGGGTAAAAATGAAAAAAAAACAATGCTTGTGAAGCAATCATTGATTATTGGATTCCCCTGAATCAGCCTCATGTTTGCAATTGCTTTTATGTCATAAAAGATAATGTAAGAAAATCATATTTTGAAACTTTAGTCTTGACTCTGTTACTTTAGATTTCATTTTTAGTGTATTCCTCGGTGTCAGTTACCTAAAAATGGATATCTGCTGTTAATGAACATGTCAATCTACATGGTCAGTCATAGAGGTTTACAGCATGGAAACAGGCCCTTTGGCCCAACTTGTCCATGCCGCTCTTTTTTTTTTTAAACCCCTAAGCTAATCCCAATTGCCCACATTTGGCCCATATCCCTTTATACCCATCTTACCAATGTAACTATCTAAATGCTCTTTAAAAGACAAAATTGTACCCGCTTCTACTACTACCTCTGGCAGCTTGTTCCAGACACTCACCACCCTCAGTGTGAAAAAATTGCACCTCTGGACACTCTCGTATCTCTCCCCTCTCACCTTAAACCTATGCCCTCTAGTTTTAGACTCCCCTACCTTTGGGAAAAGATATTGACTATCTAGCTCCTCATTATTTTATAGACCTCTATAAGATCACCCCTCAGCCTCCTACGCTCCAGAGAAAAAAGTCCCAGTCTATCCCGCCTCTCCTTATAACTCACACCATCAAGTCCCGGTAGCATCCTAAAAAATCTTTTCAGCACTCTTTATAGTTTAATAATATCCTTTCTATAATAGGGTGACCAGAACTGTATACAGTATTCCAAGTGTAGCCTTACCAATGTCTTGTACAACTTCAACAAGACGGCCCAAATCCTGTATTCAGTGTTCTGACCGATGAAACCAAGCATGCCGAATGCTTTCTTCGCCACTCTGTCCACCTGTGACTCCACTTTCAAGGAGCTATGAACACGTACCCCTAGATCTCTTTGTTCTGTAACTTTCCCCAATGCCCTACCATTAACTGAGTAAGTCCTGCCCTGGTTCAAGCTACCAAAATGCATCACCTCGCATTTGTCTAAATTAAACTCCATCTGCCATTCGTCAGCCCACTGGCTCAATTGATCAAGATCCCATTGCAATCCGAGATAACCTTCTTCACTGTCCACTATGCCACCAATCTTGGTGTCATCTGCAAACTTACTAACCATGCCCCCTATATTCTCATCCAAATCATTAATATAAATGACAAATAACAGTGGACCCAGCACGGTGTCGAATGAAAACTCATTTTTCAGCTACCGTACACAAAGCATGGGAATACTCTGTCACTTTATAAATATTAACACACGACATTGTTAGACTATCAATAACAGAAGCTACTCGTGGACGACGATGACTGAAGAATGCATTAAGTCTGGCTAGCTAGGGATTTAACCATCCAGTTTAAGACAAGTCACCATTATAACGCAATGAGCTGAATTACAAAGTAATTGCCTTCCCCTTTATAAAATTGGGCACATATCCTCATCAGATGGGAGTATTTCTGTGTGGTTGGTTACATGCCAAAAGTCGGCACGATCATCCAAAGAGCTAACCGCATTAAAAGGCTTTCGACCTTATGTTATGTCTTCTGGTTCCGTTATGTTAAAAATAATCACAGTTCAGACTCAAAATGCTGAAGCTGCATCACTGGTATTTCTTCCTACTCTCTATGTGACTGGTGGACTGAATCAACTGATACATTGTGTTGCTTGGCACATGACTCTAATGTAGCAGTGAGATGTGGGGCCTCAGGATTTATACACATAATAATATAACACCTTAGATCCCGAACAAAACAAGTTAAAAACATTACACTTGTGGTAATTGGATTTATAGGCCACTGTACTTGAGTTGTCATCCAGACCTGTGCTAACATCAAATCACAGGTAATATTGATGACGTTCTGCTGTTCTGCCTCACCTGTCAAGCCTAAAAGCAGTTTGTGCTTGATGACCAGGTAGAGTCATGTCAGCCTCTCCTCCCAGTGAGTTGCGTTAATAGTTCTGTGTTTTTGGGCAGCCTTGAGTGTATCCTTTTACCTTTTCCTTTGGCCAACAGAGAACTGGGGGGGGGGGGGGGGGGAGGGGGAAGAGAACCTGACAAGGGAGGCATTTTCAGTGCATCCAATGCAATGGCCCACCCAAGGGAGTTGGTTCTGAGGGACCAGGGCTTCGATTGTGGTAAACGCCACTTCGTGTAGGACGCTATCATTGTTCTGGTGGTCCTCCCAATTGATCTCCAGGATCTGAGGCAAGCACCGCTGATGGAAGCTCTGAAGGATCGTTACGTGGCATTGTTAGACAGTCCAAGTTTTGCTACAGTAGAGGAGGGTGAACACAATGGCCTTATAAACCAGGACCCTTCTTGTCATGTTGGCACAGCTTGAAGGCAGCATTGGCACAGTTGACTCTGTGCTGGGCTTCCTCATCAATGGTAGTCCCATTGAAAAAGGTGGCTGCCATGATTTGGGAAGTGCTACACATACTCCAGGACTACCCTATCTGCACGGATGGCACAGGGGATGCTCATTTGGCCTGGGGAAGTCTAGGAGCTTCACTAATGCCCAGCTGAGAGCTGAGATTGGTCAACTTGGCAAAAGAACCCACTAAAGGTCAAACTAGGGTTTTTTCTAGTCTGTACATCTCAGTTCCACATGGATAACACATTTACCAACTTGGTTATTAGATCTGGTGGACAAGATTTACAAACATTAAGACAACAAATCAATTAAGGAAATCAAGGGTTATGGGGATAAGGTGAGAAAGTGGAGTTGAGGATCATCATATCAGATCAGTCATGTTCTCATTCAATGACGGAAGAGGCTTGATTGGCCGAATGGCCTACTTCTGCCCCTGTTTTGCAGTACTAAATATTTACAACTAGGAATTATTCTATGAGCATAAACAAAAATCCCTGCAATGATAGACTCTCTTACCAGCTTATTGAAATTAAGATTGCACACTGGTTTCACAAAAACCCAGATTTTGCAAATCACAAGAAACCTGAACACAATTTCTTTCTAAAATGTATTATTGTTTAATTTTTCATGGGATGTGGGTGTCACTGGGTGGGACAGCATTTGTCACCCATCTCTAATTGCCCTTGTGAATGTGGTGGCCGGCTGCCTTCTTGAATCGCTGCAGTCCACGTAGTGTAGGCACATCCGCAGTGGTGTTGGGAGGGGGGGGTTGCAGAATTTTGACCCAGAGACAGTGATGTAATGGCGCCATAATTCCAAGTCAAGATGGCGTGTGGCTTGGAGGGAAATTTGTAGATGATGGTGTTCTCAGGCGTCTGATGTCTTTCTTCTTCCAGCTGACGGAGGTTGCAGGTTAGGAAGGTACTGTCAAAGATGTCTTGGTGAATTGCATCTTGTAGATGGTGCACACGATTGTCACTGTGCATTGGTGGTGGTAGTGGAGGGAATAAATATTTAAGGCGGTAGCTGGGATGTCAATCAAATGGACTGCTTTGTCCTGGATCATGTTGAGCT
This sequence comes from Mustelus asterias, assembly GCF_964213995.1. NCBI lineage: Eukaryota > Metazoa > Chordata > Chondrichthyes > Carcharhiniformes > Triakidae > Mustelus > Mustelus asterias. The sequence goes on from NC_135816.1 coordinate 51,749,500, forward strand.
TGATTATTGTGCCATGAATAGCAGCCCCAGCTTTGGCACTAATTGACATTGGTGCCACGGAACTGTAGCGTTTCCCATGGACAATACAGAACTCACCACTACAGGCGCCATATGTTGCCTGCTGGTCGAGAAGCTCAGCTACCTATACAGTCAGAACACCTGTCTTGTGCTTGCTGACCTGTATGCACCCACCCAACCATTGGAGAAAGGTTGGCGACTTGGCTACTTATGCACATGCTATTCATCTGAAGTGAACACAGCACCAACAGCCTGAGCAACATTACAAAATCACTTGTTTAAGCTGTTCTGCAATATATGCATGTCATTTTAAATGCATAATAGTGAAAATCAAATTTACATCATGCTTAGAACGTGAATGTCACTGATCGTCTTCAGTAGCTGTTGGGGCATCTCCCTCCGTCATACCTTTGTCAGTCAAGGAACGGGACAAACGGGTTATCACTGACAGTCTGTGACTTGCCTACATGCACACCAGAAAGTGTGTGACTGCACCAAAAGATGACTTGTCTCCTGATTTTTCTCTTCCTATTGGGAAGCATTTACTCTCTGCTTTAGTGACAGGTTGGCACTGGGGTGAGAGCAAATCCAATCCATCTACTCGCGGTGGAACTGATCAGGTGATCACAGCTCTGAAGCCGGTACAGGCTAAGTGCAGGGAAAAAACATTTCTTGTGTATTCATGGGTGAGCTATTTAACCGTTTACAACAGACTTTGATTGCATTAGTATCAATTAAGGCAGGACTAACTGCAAAAAATTAGAAAAAGCTTTGGACTGCTGTTTGGGCACATCTAGTCCTATTTTAGCGGAGATGTGATCTGTTTATTCTTCATCTAATTGGTTTAACACCTCATTATTATTGTGACTAGCAAGTGTCTAGACAGGGCTAATAGCGTAAATCTACACAGTGCGGACGAGCATGAAATGGGAACTTATTTCAAAATCCAAATGCAGTCATTACAATTGGTGGAAATTGCTAAATTATTAGTGTCTAGACAGTGTCAGAAAACTTCCAGGCCCAAAACAAATTAATTTTAACATTGATAAAATCTTCAGTGAAATCAGAATACAAACTTAGGCTATGTCACAAAATTAAGTTTCAGATGTGGCATTTTCCTTTAAAACATGCACTACAGTAAAAAGCTTGAAAGTGGTTAAAAAAAGCAAACATTGTCATCAATTAAAACTATGTTGTTACATATCAGACTGGGCATATCACTTAGAATCATAGAGTCATACAGTGCAGAAGAAGCCCTTCAGCCCAATGAGTCCACACTGACGCATTAAAAACACTTGAACTTCCACCTAATCTCATCTGGCAGCACTTGGCCCATAGCCCTGAATGTTATGTGCCAAGTGCTCACCCAGATACTTTTAAAAAGGATGTGAGGCAACCCATATCTACCACTCTCGCAGGCAGTGCATTCCAAACCATCACTACCCTCTGGGTAAAAACTTTTTTCCTCACATTCCCCCTAAACCTCCTGTCGCTCACCTTGGGGCTGCACGATGGCACAGTGGTTAGCACTGCTGCCTCACAGCACCAGAGACCCAGGTTCAATTCCGGCCTGGGGTCACTGTCTGTGGAGTTTGCACGTTCTCCCCGTACCTGTGTGGGTTTCCTCTGGGTGCTCCAATTTCTTCCCACAGTCTGAAAGACATGCTGGTTAAGTGCATCGACCCGAACAGGAATGTGGCGACTAGGGGAATTTCACAGTAACTTCATTGTAGTGTCAACGTAAGCCTTACTTGTGACTAATAAATAAACTTTACTTTGAACCTATGTCCCCTCATGACTGACCCTTCAACTAGGGAGAACAGCTGCTCCTTATCCACTCTGTCCGCATCTCTCATAATCTTGTACATCTCAATCAGGTTGCCCCTCGGTCTTCTCTGCTCTAACGAAAACAACCCAAGCCTATGCAACCTTCTTCATAACTTAAATATTCCATCCCAGGCAGTAGCTGGTGAATTTCCTCTGCACTCCCTCCAGTGTAGTCACATCCCTCCTATAATGTGGCGGCCAGAACTGCACACAGTACTCTAGCTGTGGCCTCACCAAAGTGCTGTACAACTCCAACATGACTTCCCTGCTTTTGTAATCTGAGCCTCAATTGATAAAGGCAAGCATCCCAGATGCCTTTTTCACCAACCTATTAACATGCCCTTCTGCTTTCAGAGATCTGTGGACAAACACACTTCAACAGAACTTCCTAGTGTCCTACCATTCACTCAGTGCCTTCTTGTCAAATTACTCCTTCCAAAGTGTATCATCTCACACTTTTCAGGGTTAAATTCCATCTGCCACTTATCTGCCCATTCCATCTATATAATCTTGTAGCCCAAGACATTCCGCCTCACTGTTAACCACCTGTCCAATCTTTGTGTCATCTAAAGACTGGATGGGTGGTTAATAGTAAGGTGGAGTGTTGAGGTGAACATGCATTTCAATGGTAAATCTTTGGAAACGGAGGCACATTGCACAAATCCTTGAAATAACATTTAAATAAAGACCTCGATTGGATCTGTATCAAAGGCTTTAAGCCTACCCAACTCTCATCCCTCTTGCCTCATTACACCACACAATTTCCTACAAACCCGCATTAGGTGTTAGAGGTATTCCCCAGATTGAGGCATGAAGAAATGATAGATTATCGCTTTGCAGAAGGACAAGCAAGGGTTATAAATATTTCACCAAATCCAAGAGAGCTTCACCCCACATAAAAAGAAAGCCTTAAACTTTGATTTACTCAAACCTCTGAAGTACTGCTTTCAGTCTCAAAATTTCAACCAATGCACTTTGAACAAGCCTGATCCCAACTGGGATTATCTTTCTGAGCACAGAACTGAATTTTATCATTATTGCTTTCAAAAATATTTTGCGCTTCTATTTTTGTCTGTAGCTTTTCAGTTTTCAGCAGTTTGAATTTAATGACAAGATGTTTTTGGTAGACAACCATAGTCCAATGGATATAAACATTTATAGCATCCAAATTATCACGGGACTTTTGAGGAAACCCCTGATCTGTGATAATCTAAGTAAATTCTCCCAAGAGGTCCATCAGAGAGCTTTAGCTTAAATTTTCAATTCCAGAATTAGAGATCTCAGAATAAGGCGTCATCCATTTAAGACTGAAATGAGGAGAAATTCTTCACTCAAATGATGGTGAATCTTTGGAATACTCTACACCAGAGGGCAGTGCTGCTCAGTCAAGGAGCACTTTCAAGACAGAGGTTGATAGCTTGTTGGGCGCCAAGGGAATGAGGGGTATAGGGATGGGACAGGAAAGCTGAGTCGAGATAGAAGATCAGCTATGATCTTACTGAATGGCGGAGCAGGCCACATGACCCACTCACACTTCTATTTCTTAAGCTCTTTCATCCAAGTGCATGTTGCAGACATCTGGCTTATATTGATGAAGAGGAATGTAGTAATATAAACTTGCCATTAGGTTAGTGTTCAATCCGTGGATTCATGAGGGGAAAGTCGTGCTTGACGAACATGTTGGATTTTTATGAAGATGTGACTAGGGCGGTTGATGGAGGAGAACAGGTGGATGCGGTGTTTTTGGATTTCCAAAAGGCGTTTGATAAGGTGCCCCATAAAAGGCTGCTGAAGAAGATTAGGGCACATGGAGTTGGGGGTAGTGTGTTAAAGTGGATTGGGGACTGGCTATCCGACAGGAAGCAAAGAGTCGGAATAAATGGGTGTTTTTCCGGTTGGAGGAAGGTAACTAGTGGCGTGCCGCAGGGATCGGTACTCGGGCCGCAACTATTTACCATTTATATAGATGATCTGGAGGAGGGGACGGAGTGTAGGGTAACGAAGTTTGCAGACGACACAAAGATAAGTGGAAAAGTGAATCGTGTGGAGGACGGAGAAGATCTGCAGAGAGATTTGGACAGGCTGAGTGAGTGGGCGAGGATATGGCAAATGGAGTATAACGTTGAGAAATGCGAGGTTATACACTTTGGAGGAAATAATAACAAATGGGATTACTATCTCAATGGAAACAAATTAAAACATGCTACCGTGCAAAGGGACCTGGGGGTCCTTGTGCATGAGATGCAAAAGCCCAGTCTGCAGGTACAACAGGTGATCAAGAAGGCAAATGGGATGTTGGCCTATATCGCGAGGGGGGATAGAATATAAAAGCAGGGATGTCTTGATGCACCTGTACAGGGCATTGGTGAGGCCGCAGCTGGAATACTGTGTGCAGTATTGGTCCCCTTATATGAGGAAGGATATATTGGCATTGGAGGGAGTGCAGAGAAGGTTCACCAGGTTGATACCGGAGATGAGGGGTTTGGATTATGAGGAGAGGCTGAGGAGATTGGGTTTGTACTCATTGGTGTTTAGATGGATGAGGGGGGATCTTATGGAGACTTATAAGATAATGCGGGGGCTGGATAGGGTGGAGGCAGAGAGATTCTTTCCACTTAGTAAGGAAGTTAAAACTAGAGGACACCGCCTCAAAATAAAGGGGGGGTCGGTTTAAAGACAGAGTTGAGGAGGAACTTCTTCTCCCAGAGGGTGGTGAATCTCTGGAATTCTCTGCCCACTGAGGTGGTGGAGGCTACCTCGCTGAATATGTTTAAAGCGCGGATGGATGGATTCCTGATCGGTAAGGGAATTAAGGGTTATGGGGATCAGGCGGGTAAGTGGTACTGATCCACGTCAGATCAGCCATGATCTTATTGAATGGCGGGGCAGGCTCGAGGGGCTAGATGGCCTACTCCTGCTCCTATTTCTTATGTTCTTATGAAGCATATTTTAAAAAAGGTATTGTGAACAGACTACCAATTTTTAATCTAATGAATTATAGTCAGCATATTTATGACAACTTTTCTATAACAATTACAAATTTAATTCAACAGCATTAATGAGCGTATTTCTGTCATTACATGTCGGTAACATAGAAACTAGATGCAGGAAAAGGCCATTCGGCCCTTTGAGCCTGCTCCGCCATTTTGATCATGACTAATCAACAAATTCAATATCCTGATCCCCCCTTCCCCCCAAATCCCTGAATCCCTTTAACCCCAAGAGCTATATCTAATTTTCTTCTTGGAATCAGACAACGTTTTGACCTCAACTACTTTCTGTGCTGGTGAATTCCACACATTCACCACTCAGATCAGCAATAATAAGCTCGATTTAGAATCTGGCCTCCTTCTTTTCTCCTCGCACCAGTTGCTAAGGAAGTTATTCCATAGAGTGGCAGATACTTGCAAATCTCCAGCTCCTCCCCAAGGTCAGAGGAAACCAGAAAACAAATGAGTTCCTTTATTTTTCTTGTGTTAAAAATGTGACACAAGATTTCAAGTATAAGTGTGAAAAATGACTTAAATTTCTGGAAACATATGGAAGAATTGCCTCTGGAAAAAGTGTCGTAAGTATTTTCTGGAACATTTGCCAAAAACATTTACATGACTAGCATATGCAAGAGAACAGCCATTTATTTTTTTGGTGCAGTTCTTCCAAAAAGTGCTTGTCAAAACTCAAAAGACAGACATTAATAGAATCATAAATAAAAGAGATGCAGCTCATGGAACTATTCAGAACCTATCATAAAAGCCATGTTTCTTGTCCTTCTCCACTTGCCAATTTTCTCATCTGCTATCGTCACTTGAAGGTACACAACACAAGGCAGCACAGTTCTGCTTGCTAAGTTGAAGAGTTCTTGTTTCATGCTGTTCTGCTATCTTGTACATACAAAAAAAGCTGGCTACTCCAAAATACAGTAAGAAGTCTCACAACACCAGGTTAAATAGTCAGTAAATTGTCCAGTGGAGGTAAAGTCACCATAGTCCCAGATGACCAAAGGCTACTCTCCCCTTTGAGGGGGAGGGAGCTGACGGTGGTGTTTTAACTGGAGGACCAACACCTCAGGTGAGGGGGGGCAAGGTTAAGAAGTTAGCCATTCATGAATAACCTCAGCTGGCACGGGAATTGAACCCGTACTGTTGCCATCAATCTGCATCACACACCAGCTGTCCAGCCAACTGAGGTAGGTCCCTGCACAACCAGGTCTGCCACCGCACTCCTCAATAACTTGTAGCATGGGAGTTGAGCAACCTGCCCGCACCTTCTCAGAGGCAACATGGGGGCGGGGGGGGAGACTACATTGGAAAGTCCACAAGACCATGCACATTGTTGTCTCTAACAGCGATAGGTTCACTTCAAATCATTTTGTATAAATAACTAAGCGCATTGTACAAAATAAAATCCACCAATGCCAAAAATGTCTTTGTCTAATTTTGTACACTCATGCCCTCAAGGCAAACATTAACAAATTGAAGGCAGTATTTATTGGTGGCAATGAAATCTGCATGCTGAGGTCTACCTCACACTGACACGATCAGGAGGGAGGATGTGCCCACGCATATCCGCCAGTGGAACGCTGTTTCCTTCTTTGGACCTTCAGAAAAGTTAGTGGCAATCCAAGGGAGGTTCTTTGAAATGCACCTTGCAGCATTTCTAGTGCATCAATGATTGTCATTAAGCCGGCATTAATCATCAGATTCAATGATCAAATCCAGTTTATCAGGTGCACTACAAGCACGAGTGCTCTGCAGTAAGCAGGCAGCCGCATGTGATTCTTACACAGTCACCTCAGCGGATTTCCCACGTTTCAAGATGCCATGTATGTTCCAGGGTGGCATACTTGTGTGATTTCCCCACTACATTTGAAGCCTTTGTCTTCTAAAGGTACTAGAGGCTGTGGGATCATAAGGAGCTGAGGTGTTTAGCAGCAATTCATGTTGTACAGTTGCTGCAGTGCTGTTAGCACATACAATCTTATCTCCTGGGTCTGATGTTCTGCTTCCTACTGGCACCCTCCACATAGTGATCTTGGTTTCAGGAGGAACATGGTGGTGTTTTGGACTGGCCAATTGATAGCCTTTAAGAAATACGTGAAGGGTGTCTCCAGGTGTGGTTGTTCACTATGTTGAGGCCAAGGGTCACGGTTTCAGCTGTGTTAATGGTAGTGACTTTCAATATGTGCTGTTGGTTTTAGCTCTTGTTGGGGAGAGACTTTTCCCTGAGGAACTGTGGCTCCCACGTCAAAGATTTATTACGTGAAAGCAAACAAAGGACTGGCTGATATAAATAGTGACATTTAGAGGTTCAGAGCCATGCAGACTCAGGCTGTTTGCCCTATTTTTACCCTGGTTTTTGCAGGCATTAACTTAGAGCTTTTCATAGCTGGCATAAAACCAGCATAGATTAGCTGGAATGTCAAAGCACTCTAGCATCTCCAGCAATGTTCACAACCACCACCCCACCTCTCGCAATGCCCACTCCCACCTCTGGCAATGCTTACACCCCTTGGCACTGTCCACCCACTCCCGCACCCTGTTCTCCCAACTCACCTCTGGAATCCCTGGCTCCTCTCTGCTGGAGGAGTTAGCATGGTTGGGGGGTTGGGGTTAGCACTGTCACCGAGGAGAGGCTGAGCAGTGCAGGGGTTGACAGCTCATTTTAAAACACTGCAAGTCAATGAACTTGAAACGGACCTCAAGGGACATGTTTCGGTTCGCAATGAGAAAAGGGGCCACAAGTGCACTGGAATTACACTCGGCAATATGCCCCCCAACTTTGTTCCTTCATCTCTGCTGGAGCTGGCATTGGAAGGTGCAGAAGGCACCAAGTAAAATGTTAAGCGGGCAGATTAAAATTGCCGTTAAGTGTCCAGTGCTCCCTCTCCGATGCTGGGTGAAAAAATACCATGTAAGATATATCATGACCACCAAGCTTAATAATTATTACATGCTTGGATTTTACTGTAATTTGGATTGCATTGCATAATTCACAGCCTATGATATATGTCGTAAAATCAATTTGTGTGTCCCTGGGTGCTAAATTGCCAGGATCTGTGCAGATTGTTAAACATTTAAAAGGTACAGGATGTTCCAATGCTCATCACATTGCTTCCCACCCAGGAACAGGAGTGGGACTCTCTTGCAGCGTTTTGGCAGGTCACCAGATCAGCTCAAGGGTCAATGAAGAGCTCTTCTTGAGACAGTCAGTTTGAAGCAAATTGCCACCCAACAAGGGTCAGAGAGAAAAGAGGGTCAGGAACAGGTCTCAGTTAAGTTAAAAGAAAGTAGCAAAGAAACAGGCTCCAACTTAAGGAAAGTGTTGCGGGAGGTAGACTAAGAGGGCCATTGATATTCTGCTCGGCATGCCCGTAGATCTGAAAATATGATTGTAAGCGAGTGTTCTAGTGTACGCAGCAAATCGAGGGAGAAGGAATCTCAGGAGGTGAGATTGAAACTCTACAAGGAAGGCCATTGTTAAAGCCATCCGAGTGGCAGTGACCACTGGAGAGCATTCCAAGACAGGATCTTCAAATTGGAGATTGGAAACCTCCATGGAAAAGATGAAGTTTTAAGTGAGATTGGTTGGCTCACTGTGTCAAACACCAGGGTGGATTGTTGAAAAATCCATGGAATCGGACTTGGTTGCATCTTTCATTTACTGTGTGGTATGACGGGCTTGACCACAGTTCACTTAATTCATGTGTCCCTCATATGTACCCTGAATATTAGAGTAGAAGATAAATATTTGTAAATTGTTTTATCTTTATTAACTTGTAAAGTTTATTCTTTTTATTTGTTCACACCCTACAGGAGCTTGTGACGTTATTCCCTTACTAAGCATCTTGAATCCCAAACTTTATCTACTATAAACAAAGCATTAATGGTACCTAGTTGAATCTCTCCTCCACCGCCTGGAATCCAGCCAAAGATCATAACATATACAAAACAAGATGATAATTTGATGCCATTTGTAGAAGGGGGTACAGAAACCCCTGGGATTTTGAAGACTATTATAACAAAGTAGACTAGTTTAGAATAGGGATCACAGGGTGCCTTATATATGCATCAGAAGGAATCACAAGTGTCTCATACATATATATATAATACGAAGGTATTGTCTGCATAGACACCTATATAATCATTGGTAGAGAGTTTTGAATAAGTATTGTAGATCTAAAGTGTATTCTCAAATATTTTGTAAGCTTTAGCCAAGATGCAGCCTGCTCCAAAGCATAATGGGAAATGAGTAGAACTAGACTGGCCACATTCTTTGGAAACAATAAGATATAGAATATATTCTCTATTATCAGTAGAAGACCATGTAGCTGCAAGCTACCATAGTTTTAAAATGAATGGAAGTATTTAGCTTCTAGTTGCAGTGAATAGAAGTATTCTGCTTCTACTGATAAGGTGTAGCTAACAGAGAAATGACTCCCTCTCCGTTCCCATGGTTTGCAGGTGGTGAGGGAGATCTTTGAACCTGGGGGGGGGGGGGGGGGGGGGGGGAAAGAGAGGAGGAGGAGGAAAGGAAGAAGAGAGAGAGAGAGAGAGAATTCCAGGTCCGGTTTATCAATGAATTCCCAATTCTGCCAGAAAGTAGAATGCTATTGGCCAAGGTAAATAATGTGTATTCTTGTAATTGGATCATCCAGTGTGGATGACAGATTGGGCCAGAGAAACAAAAGGTATATCTGTTTTATACATTTCCTGTAACGTCAGAGAGAAGTTGGATTCTTCCGGCTGTCTCTCTTTGAATGCATGTTGGTGAATAAGAACATCTTTAACTGCATACTGTCTTTCATGAGTCTTTATATTAGCTGAGTTCAGCTCAATACATGGAACCAGAGCGAAGCGCCCAGAAAACCCGTGACATCATTAGTTTTAATGAGGAACTGCCCGCTATTAATCACAAAAATCATGTACATGCTCTTAATTTTTGGAAAAGTCTGAACAGTGGAAATCATTCTGCCATGTTAACATCATCTAAAAGGATAATTTTAACAGCACCCACCCAGTACAAAACTGATAGGATCAGTTTGGATGCCCACCCTAATCCTGTCAATTGGTTGCCAAGCGGATTATTTGGAAAGTATCCCGTGGTATAAAATGTAAAGAATACCTTCCAAAGCATTTTAAACTGTACAATGAAACATATACTCTCTTCGCCAATGGTGGGACAATAGTACAAGGGAGCAGGACACCATTTTAAGTCTGTGATCACCCTGTGAATGGTGTCATTATGTTAGAAATAGATACCCATGCCAGTACCAGCGCAGCGGTGTTCCCCAGCCAAGGGAATAAAATGCTGACGTGGCACCCTACTGCCCAACTGAGAGTACAAACTGCGAGGCAAAAAGTGCAATATCCTTTTGACACTTTGCTTACAAGATATTAGGTCTACTAATAGACTGACAATTTTTCCTGTAGGAATCCACTGCTGTGATTGTAGAGTCAACATGTAAAGCAGAATGGCATTGACACCTACTCTCTGTAGCCATAGGTAAAACAGAGCCTTCCAGTGGTATATCCAATGGCATTTGAGTGGTACATGATCATGCTACCCTTTCCATCCAAAATTGGAAGGGGAGGCAGGCAGAAACAGCTTCCATCCCCTTAGAATTTTCTAATAAAAGTTGGTCCTGAGAGGATTTAAAGAGTGTATGCTCAGAGGATGTTTCTCCTGGGGAAGAGACCAAAACTAGGGGACACAATTTTAAAATAAGGAGTCTCCAATTCCAGACGGAGCTGAGGAGATTTGTTTTTTCCCTTTTCAAGGGTATTGAACTTTCTTCTCTACAGAGTGGTAGAAGCAGGGTCGTTGAATATATTTTTAAGGCAGAGGTAGATAGGTTCTCGACCAAGGAGTATGGGGGTAGGCAGAAATGTGACATTGAGGCCACAATCAGAACAGCCATGACCTTATTGAATGGTGTAGCAGGCAAGAGGGGCGAAATGACCTACTCCTGCTCAAATTTGTCTGTTCATATGTACCCCTGCTGAACTTGGGCCCAAATTCCACCTCAGAAAGGAGCAATGTTTCTGCAATTTTGTGTTCTGCTCTATTGATAACAATTGGGCGGCATGGTGACACAGTGGTTAGCACTGCTGTCCCACAGCACCAGGGACCCAGGTTCAATTCCGGCCTCGGGTGACTGTCTGCGTGGAGTTTGCACATTCTCCCCGTGGCTGCATGGGTTTCCTCTGGGTGCTCCGGCTTCCTCCCACAGTCACAAAGATCAATCATAGAATCCCTACAGGGATCCCTGCAGAGGGAGGCCAAGATGTGCGGGTTAGGTTTATTGGCCATGCTAAATTGCCCCTTAGTGTCAGGGGGATCGGCAGGGTAAGTACATGGGGTTACGGGGATAGGGCCTGGGTGGAATTGTTGTTGTTGTAGGCTTGATAGGCTGAATGGCCTCCTTCTGTACTGTAGGGATTCTATGTCTGATAACATTTGCCGGAGCTACAAAATCAAACAGCCAATGAAGTAAATGTACCTCATTTTTCTTCAGCTTTATTTCATTATCTTTTTGCTAAGTAGACAGAAACATAGCCAGAAAAAAAATATGCCAAGTTCTAGCCTTAAACTGGAACAATTTGATAGTTAAAGGAGGTTGTAACCTACTTAAGGTAGAATTATTGATTTGAAATCATGTTGTTGTGAGGTTAAGGATGTACAACATTTCTACTTAAAGAACCCCAAGCTTTAAATGTTTAACAATGAATTGATACTGCAACTCAAATCAGAGCTAATCATATTTTTTTTCCCCCAAAAGCTTTAGGTGTAATTTGAACAAAATTCAACACAAAGCTTAAGTTACCTTCAATGATATAGAGCACTGGGAATGAAATGCTATCCAACTAGGTCCAGTACGTCTTTCCAGTATACACTGTATTATTAGATCAACTTATTGTAGATAAGTTGGGAGTCTGGGCTCTGAGAGGCCATGGATGGAGGGAGGACGCCCCTCCCATGGGGAATCTCTCCCCTACTCACTCAAACCCGCTAGCTAGCCACATGGCATGGGCCTCTCCCACTGCCAGCTAAATCCCAGTGCTGGTGGGATGGGGCACTAAACTGGACATTAATGTTCCACTTCAAGGCTTCAATTGGACCACTGATGGGCAGGTCACAAACCTCACCCCCATTGCTGGTAAAATTGTGTTGGTGGCAGGAGTGGGCAGGAAGGTCATCTGCTAGATATAATGAGCAGCCCTTCCCCTGCACACACCCACCCCGAAGCAAAGTCAGCACGGAGCCAATTCACTTTAGGCCAACCTGCCTCGCAACCATCGCACCGTGCTCGGAGTGTAAACTGGTGTCGTATGGGACTTCCTCCCATCCTCGGGAGCTGTGGGCCAATCCAATTGGCTGCCAGCTCCAGCAGCCCCAAGGGTGCATTAGTGGTGCTGTTGGAACTAGAGACTGCAATCAGTCTCAAGAAGGCGGCCCGTGGATCCCACAGCAAGGTAGGCCTTGGCCTTGGGCAGGGAGTGTTTCCTCAATTTGGAGAGGAAGTCAGGGGTGTACGGGTGGTGCGTTTTACAGAGCAAGCAAGTATGAAGAAAAGGTGGGTGGGTAGTTTCTTAGGGAGGCTGCCTCCCGATGCACAAAGGGCATCCCCTGAAGATAGTAACCCCACTCCCGTCAAGGTATTTTTAAATTGGCCTACCCACTCCCACTCAACTGCCCACATCAACCATATTTTGCCGTGGGCAGTGTATTATTGGAATCAATTGGTTTGTTAACAAGCTCGATTGAGCCTTGATTATTTATTAAAATATGGTGTGTGGGCTGCCAATTTCAATGCCATCCCAAACTAGTGCCACAACTTGCTCTTTCTTGCTCTAAGTTCTGATGTAGTTATATACCATTACGTGACATCCACGCAAATTAGTGTATAAATTTCACTGTATCTATTCCAACTTTCTTAGGGCAGAATGTTCTGAGAACAGACTTCTCCAAGGGATATTGTAACATGCATGCAAGAGAGCCCGTGTAGGTCTGCAATGATGATGCAAGAGGTTCTTTTATAAAATATTTACAGAAAAATTGTGACTCAAAAGTAAAGAGAAAAATGCAGGATATTAATATTGGCAGGAATTACAGACCACACGCAAGAGTCTCAGCACGCCTTTGAGGGTGGAAACTGTTTTCTTGTGATACTCTTCAAAATGAAGCCAAGTAGAATTAATCTACTGACATTATTTCATCTCATACGTGCTTAATTGCAATAGTGTGAAAAGAAATGTATAGTGCATTAAAATTAAAGCTTAATATAAATGGAGGATATGTGCTGTCTGATATGTGCCAGTGAACATTTATGAAGCAATAGTTGCTAAAAGAATGGTGGTATGTGGAATAAAATGTTCAGCCTCAAAAATGTGTCTATATTCTTGCACATGGTGCCTAACTTCTGTTCACATTAACTTTACTTGGTGTGTCAATATTTTGAGTCTCACTTTGTATGTCAACATATTTTTAAAGTGTTCCTCATATCATCCTGCTAGGCCTCTTGGCTTCAGTGCGCAAGCCATCCAATTCCCTCTTTCCTAATCCAATTTCCAGGGTTTTTCTTATTTCAAATTCAAATTCCAGAATTCCAGAATTAGTCAAAATTGGTGACATTACACAAATATGCATTAAATGTAATAATATCCCACTTCCACCTCAATAACCTTAAGCAGGGATTTTTTTTTTTTAAACTTACCTTTCAAATCAATGCAGGTGCAAGAAAATGTGCCGCGGCAGATCATCTACAATGCATCATTTCATGCAAGATCCTGGGAACAGGAAAATATTACATCCTCCAACTAACGGCATTGCAACTCCACAGGATATCTGTATACACACACGAAAACCGCATGCTGAAACCCAAGTACTTCCTTGTAAATCCGTGTAATGCTGCTGAGAGAAAACCCAGAACCCCTGTGAGCCTTGATCCAGAATTAATCACATTATGAGTTCCTTGAAGAAGTCTTCATCTGCTAATTCGGAGATCAGATACAATTGAAGGGATTATGTGAAACCAATAAGGCAAATAACATGGTTTCAAAAGGTCAATTAAGCTGGTTACTTTGATGGCCGGGGAACAGGCCTGAAGATGCATAGTTTGAAAGCTGACTGGGTAGATTTATTTGGTTTCCCTGATGGCTCGTCCATTAGGAAACTCATTCTAATGTGCAATTTAGGTTTAGCATCAGAGAAGGCACCAGTGCTTCTTTGATGGATGTTCCAATCAAAGCTGATCTCCTTCAACAGCTTTGTTACTGCAAAAAATGTTGCCTAGGGTCTCTCCTGTGGTCTCCAGTTTATTATATTCTGCACCAAAGATCATAGGAACTGCACAAAAATCCCATCTGTTGTAACTTACCATCCGGAGACTTCAGCTTCAAGAATTCGCCAAGCAGATGGAACAAACAGTTATTTTGTTCTAATACAGCCCACTCTCGTGTTAAGTGTAATATGGAAAACTACTTTATTTGCATCCTGCATTTTTCTTTGCTTCAGTACATCCTTTTGCTTATAAAGATAGATGAAGTAGATCAGCCTCTTTGTAGTGGTCGGCTGTTTGTTATTTTCCCCATCTCCTAAGGTGACAGAAGAACGCAATGGACACCTCACATACTTCTAATAAGTGAGTTAATATAGTTTGAAGTTCTTTGTTAAACCTGGACTGCTCCAAGCACGAACTGAAGAGGTAGGATTTCTGTCCCAAAGAGAGAAGTCTGTCTGCTTATGGAAACTGTAGAGGAACTGGAAATGTGAGGAGGGTGCTGTGAAAAACCCAAACTGCAACGAAAAGAACCTCAGAATTTTCTTGCCCAGAGGAATTCTGGACATATTCATGACCAATTCTGGTCATTTTGGGGGAAAATCGTGGCCTGTTGCTAAGAGCACGATTTAATTAAAAAGATTCTAAGTGCTGAACGAGGGAGAAAACGGGGGTGAATGGTGCCATTTTTTTTTTGCTGAGTTGCAAGTTGCAATCTTATGGCACTTAGGGCCTGATTTTACCATTTTCATTCTACGTGCTGAATCTGGGCGTAATGCAGATCCAACCTAGAAATCTGCTTTCAGGCGCCCCCCATACGCATTCAGCCTGAAAAAGAAATCGGGGGTCCCATTCGCACTGTGGGCAGAGCTTAGTGCGCACGAAACGATCGGAGCTCTGAACTGCGCAGTTAGAAAAAAAATTGAAAAAGCGCGTCCGTGTCAGATCGTTCCCGGGCCGCAGAAAGCGGCCTAGGAGCAAAAAGCGGGAGCGATGGCCCCCAAAGACATCACTGTCCCCCTTATCAATCCCCCCCCCCGCTACCGAGACCAGTCGCCAACCCTGCCCCCTTCCCCCGCCCACCGATCGCCCGCAGGATGGCAGTGGACCCCCCTGCCCCCCCCCCCCCCCCGCCCTCCCATCAGAGATCCATCTGACTCCCCCCACCAGAGATCCATCTGACCCCCCCCCCGCCCCACCAGAATACATCTGATCCTCCTCCCCCCCCCCACCCCACCCCTCACAACCAGACAACAATCTGGCCTCACTCCCCTCCCCCCCCCACCCCCAACCAGAGAATGATCTGACCCCCCCCCCCCCAATCGATCTGAGTCAGAGAGCCGTTGGAAGTGCTGAACGTGCTCTTCAGCAGCTAGAGCGCCCGATTCAGTCTTTTATTCAGCGGGTTCATTTTGGCGAGATTCCGGATCGGTGAACACGGCGGTAAAGTGGGAAATGCTGATAAAGTTGGACGGGCAGTTCATTAATTCAATTTAAATGCATGCAAATGCATTTAAATCGCCGATGCGCCCGTTTCGGGCATGAATCGTATCGTCGCCATTCCCGGGTTTCGGTAAAGTGGCAATCTGCACGGTTGCGGATCGCTTTAATGACCTCACACCCAACTTTACCACGTTTTCACGCCCACGCAATGGTAAAATCGGGCCCTTAGTGTGAAAAAAGTGCCAGGATGCAATTCTGGCCAACAGGCAGTTGGGGGGGTGGCGGGGGGAAGAGAGAGACAGAGCCTGAGCTCGCTGGTGAAGCCAGCTGCTGAGCTCTTGGGGCACCATTGCACAGATGCCCCAATCACCCAGAGATCTCCCCCTCCCGCCCCAGGACACTGAACCACTCTCACGCCGCTACCAATCACCCGCTGTGCAAGTCTATCCACACCCTCTACAGACATTGACATCATCCCGTTCCCGTCTACAGAGCTCCCCCCTTCCCCCACGCCGACTGATTGATTTGCAGAGTTCCTTCCTTCCCGCCTAATCGCCACCTTGGAAGAATTCCCTTCTGCCACTCCCTTTCCACCCAGCATCATAGCTCTACCCCGCCCCCTTGTGGCATTGCCAGAGTGCCTAGCGGGCACTGCCCAGCCTTGCCCGACCATCCGGGGGGGCTTCATTGGCCTTTGATCCCACCCCCCACTCCCCGCCGAGGCCATCATATCTGGTCTCCACTGATGGAGACCATCCATGAATCTTGTTTTGACCAGTGAGGTGGTTAAGGTAAGTGAGCCCGGACGATAGCGTCCAGGATTCTTAAGTATGTCATTAATATTTAAATCACCCACCCCCCCCAAAGTATATTTCTCAATCTAATTCAAACTGTTCCATTTATCCATCTAACCTGCTGCATCCAGACAACCTCAAATTCCTGTAGTTTACTGAGATTTAAATCTATGACTATCTTGGGCAAAATCCTTTTAACAACTCTATGGGCCTGATTTTACCATTTTGAGTCCAAGTGCCGAATCCGGGCGTCAAATAGATCCGCGCCTGGAACCCTCTTTCCAGCGCGCCCATACGCATTTTGCCGGCTCCGGTCTGATTCGCGCTGTGGGAGGGGCTTAGCGCTGGCGGACCGATCGGAGCTCTGAACTGCACATGCGCAGTTCGAAAAAAATCTGACAGAGCGCGCCCGGGCGCGAAAGATAAAAAAAACAGAAAGTGGAGAGGGTGGCTCTCTGACGATCATCCTCTGGTCAGGGGGAGGGGGGTGGGACCCAGATCATCCTCTGGTCGGCGGGGGGTGGGACCCAGATCATCCTCTGGTAAAGGGATACACCTTCACTGATGCACTACCAGGCCACAGATTACTCTTCCCTGCAGGGACAAGAGAGCGGGAGAGATGGCTGTGGCTGGTAGTGTACCAGTGATGGTGTATCCCTTTACAGGCCCAGCTTGGTCCTTCTCCAGTGTCTCCTCTTGGACTTGTACTGATCTTGTAGCTGGTTTTCATGCGGATCCACTTTGGAATCGGCCAGTTCTGCTTCATCTTCTTAGTGAGGAATTGCTTCATCCTGAAGGTTTTGTGGGATGGCATGGCCGCACGTCCACTCCGGCAGGAGGGATTCGTTCCTCCGGTGGGGAGGAGGGATTGCCCGCAGAGTGGCGGCGGAACCCCCTCACCCCCCTCCCTCCCCACCGACCGGCCGCAGACTGGCAGCGGAACCCCCCCCCGACCAGAGGATGATCTGGGCCCTAACCCCCCCCCCTCCTCCCCCCCACCCGCCCCCCAACCAGAGGATGACCTGGGTCAGAGAGCCGTTGCAGTCTCTGACCCCGCTCTTTGGAAGCTGCAGCGACGACTTCAAACTTATATTTTGCGGGTCGCTTACAGCGCGGATGCAGAACGGGCCAGAAGACGGTAAAGTGAGATTTGGCGGTAGAGTTGGGCGCGCGGTTCATTAAGTCGATTTAAATACATGCAAATACATTTAAATTGTCGGGCTGCCCGATTCGGGCGGGGCCGGACCCGCGCCCGAATCGGGTGTCGGTAAAGCCGCGATCTGCTCGGAATCGGGTGCAGATCGCGGTATAGGCCGACGCCCAACTTTACCGCGATTTCGCTCCCGAAAACAGGCACGAATCTTTGGTAAAATCAGGCCCTATGATTTGAGTTACATAAATCAGAGTAGCTGCTTGTTTGTATGACGAAAATTATACCTCACATTTCCCAAATTCCATTTAATTTATTATATCTGTACAGACAAGAATCTGACAAAAGTGAAGGAGGACAAGGTATGTTGAAGTGTTTTGCTTTCGTAGTTAAACGCAAACACACTTACATGTGTACACAAGTACCAGTGTTCCC
The DNA here is from genome assembly GCF_964213995.1 of Mustelus asterias. Classification (NCBI taxonomy): domain Eukaryota; kingdom Metazoa; phylum Chordata; class Chondrichthyes; order Carcharhiniformes; family Triakidae; genus Mustelus; species Mustelus asterias. The sequence goes on from NC_135816.1 coordinate 51,767,444, forward strand.
TTGGCTTGCCCCAACACAACCCACCCCTCCCCCACATGGGCACCTGTCCCATGTTTTTCAGTTTTGCTGACACTGAGCACTGATCTTTGTTCGACTATTAACACATTCTGCTATCTTAGCTTTACCACCTTTGGCACTTTTCAGTCCTTAATGGCACCACTAACACCCCACTTTGTGCTTTTCCATTATACCTTTGTCAGTCTCTCCTTCGCTCCGACCTATCCCTGTCCTTCTACTCTTTCCCACCCGCCTCTCCAACTATATAATTTATTACATTTCTACCTCTCTTCAGCTCTGCAGAAGAGTTATATAGACTCAAAACATTAACTCTGTTTCGCTCTCCACAGATGCTGTCAGATCTACTGAGTTTATCCAGCATTTCATGTTTTTTCACTTGTTTTCTTCACATAGCCATACAAAAACATGCACTTTTTTTTCTTGCCTGTACATCTAATAGCATCTAATGTAACACTGGATGGCTGGCTCCCCACACACCCGCTCCCAGTATGTCTAAAACAGCTGTAATATCCCACCCAGATGGATAATGCTCCTTAAAGCATTATACAATTCCAAAAGTTAATTTGCCATTAAATGGGTGTGCTCTAGCAGCACAAATGAATGCAAATTAAAAAATGAACCTTTCAAAGTTTAATTGCTTTAATTTTGCAAAAGAGTTCACACATCCAACTTATCTATTTGAGGCTATGTTTGTGCCACCCAGATCTGACCATTGTTTATTATTAAGGTAACTTGCTTGAGTTAAAAAGGTTGTGATAAATTTCATTCAAACTTTTGAATAGTTGGATGGTTCACATCCTCTCATCAAATGTATTTTTCTGATTTCTATTCTATTTCCCCCCTGCAAACACTTGCCAAATTATTTCAATAGAATTTGTTCAACAGTAATGTTGTTCTCAGATCACACCAACCGTTTCTTCCCTACAAAATTTTTATTCCTTTATGTCTTGAATTCCAGGAAATATGCAGATGGCAATCCCAGTCCCAATCACTTCCATTAGAACACTTGTCAGACAAATATTGTTCTTGTACAAAATTAATTTTCAAAAAGACTAGTCCTTTAAGTCAAGTACCTCAGCTGCCAAGGGTTCAGAGTATCTCTCAACACCACTAGGTCTTAAAAGCATCACACAATGGTCACAGCCTTTCAGCATGCTATTGCTGTAACAAGGTGAATTACTTGAAGTTTCTAAACTGCCTTAAATCGCAAACATCCAAAGAATGGACTGAATTTTTTTTTAAAAGCCTAGAAATTAGGCCTAGCAGATGAAGGCTTAAATTGTCCAGGTGATATTTCTCTCCCTGTTATTTTAGCACTGACATTAACCTCTTTTCTTTAAATAGTGGGTAGTTTGTTTCAATGTGAAGATGTTAGGGTCTATTGATCAGAATGCTTGCCTACCTTTTACATTTAATAGCATCAATTGCTCCCGTTCCCAAGCCTATTAAAGCATAGACTACAGCACAAAACTTCAAACTTACTTAATGGACTAAAATTTCTTGTGGACCAAACAACAGTTAAGCTACTTTCCACACCTCTCAAGCTTCAATAACATCTTTCAATTCACCATGAACAAGACCAATGGAATATCCATTAGTATTATGAATGTATGCCAACAGCATGTATTGTACATCTGTGCCTAATGGGATGAGAAATAAATGATTAACCCCATTTCACCCAGCAGTATCAGAGATGGTGCAGAGAGAAGATTATTACTACCTGTGCGGACTCTCTCAAAATCCTTGCGTAAGATTAAAGTAGTAAGTGCTGGCTCAGTGTACCACTCGGAAGACTTTTCTTTAATATAATTTTTCAGACAGTAACATGGAGCAATAATGTCAATATTATTGGTTTGCATTTACTGTTTGTTCCATTCCTCCCCAAGAAGTTTGCTCCATATTGTGGTCTGGTTCCATAGAATATCCCATTAGTTTCCTATCCTTCAACTTAGTGACTGTTGTTCGTGCACTAAACAACAGAAGCTACCATCACATTGAAGCCATTTCTCTTCCAACACAATATCCACAAAAATGCATTCCCATCAAATCATTGGATAGGACTGAGGATTGTGAGCACCCTGGCTGTTTCAGGCACCAAGCTGGGACTGTCTTCTCATCAAGATCAGACCTAGGACCTTTCTGATCTATGTGCTTCTGCAACCCAGCATATAAACCATCTAAACTATTTCTGGACCAGGCTCCTCTGGTAGATCAAGTTATTAGCCAAATTGCAGGCCCTGACAGGCACGGTAAGCTTAGGAGATGAATTCTCATGATCAAGGAACAGAAGTTATTGCAGGTTTTGGCTTTCAGGCTAAGCCCACATCACATATTCAAACTTTCATTGGAAAAGAGCAGTAATTGGAACATGAGAACATGTTGCCAACTTGCTTTAAGATTTTAGGCTGGTGTGCTGCTGCTGAGCTCAGATTTTCCAAGAACACATCATAGTCCAAAGCCACTAGCTCAGAGGTTATAAGGTTATAAGTGTCAGCACACTCAAACTCACCTCTGCAGATGTGACATGGAAATTCATTGGACCAGCCCAACATTGGAGCAGGTTTTAGTTTTTTTTTAAATTACAGTCTACATTAGCTAAGATATGGCTAAATTTCTATTCAAATTATTAACCTCATTGATTGATATGTATCCAAAATAGACAATCCAAATTCATTGATTATACTTTCACACTATGCAACATGACGAGGAAAGTCCTCTCAGTTTCATTCAAAAAAAATGTTCATTCACCCAGGGTACTTCAGTTCAAAAAAAAAGTAATAAAATTTATAACTTGGAACCAATTTACTGGGCCAGATGCCACTGGCTGCGGCACTCAACCTTCCAACAGCAGGCATCCAAATTTCACCTCAATAGGTTTTACATCCTGTGCTTTGTTGCTGACATCAGAAAGTATTTTGCATGAGGCTTATCCATTGATGTTATAAGCGAAATACAACAAACATGAATCAATAATTTTAGGTACGGCATCAACCTGCACACTTCCATTCCTCAGGTTAATGGGTCCCTCATTAAAACAGCTGAATCAATATTATCTGCAGGTTACATTAATCTCCAAATTAAACTGATGCCATTTCCTTTCCATTTAAAACATTTGAGTGATGTAACGAGCTAAAGAGATAGTCTGGTTTACTTATCCCTGTAAGAAGTCTCACAACACCAGGTTAAAGTCCAACAGGTTTATTTGGTAGCACAAGGCACTAGCTTTCGGAGCGCTGCCCCTTCATCAGGTGAGTGGGAGTTCTGTTCACAAACAGGGTATATAAAGACACAAACTCAATTTACAAAATAATGGTTGGAATGCGAGTCTTTACAGGTAATCAAGTCTCAAAGGTACAAATAATATGAGTGGAGAGAGGGTTAAGTACAGGTTAAAGAGATGTGTATTGTCTCCAGCCAGGACAGTTGGTGAGATTTTGCAAGCCCAGGCAAGTCGTGGGGGGTTACGGATAGTGTGACATGAACCCAAGATCCCAGTTGAGGCCGTCCCCATGTGTGCGGAACTTGGCGATCAGTCTCTGCTCAGCGACTCTGCATTGTCGTGTGTCGTGAAGGCCGCCTTGGAGAACGCTTACCCGAAGATCAGAGGCCAAATACCCGTGACCGCTGAAGTGTTCCCCAACAGGAAGAGGACACTCTTGCCTGGTGATTGTCGAGCGGTGTTCATTCATCCGTTGTCGTAGCGTCTGCATGGTCTCCCCAAGGCAAGAAGTGGGGGTGGCCTTCGAACATCTTGCCAAGGCCATCCCCATACCCCGACTTCTTGCCTTCAAACAACCGCACAACCTCAAACAGACCATTGTCCGCAGCAAACTACCCAGCCTTCAGGAGAACAGTGACCACGACACCACACAACCCTGCCACAGTAACCTCTGCAAGACATGCCGGATCATCGACATGGATGCCATAATCTCACGTGAGAACACCATCCACCAGGTACACGGTACATACTCTTGCAACTCGGCCAATGTTGTCGACCTGATACGCTGCAGGAAAGGATGTCCCGAGGCATGGTACATTGGGGAAACCATGCAGACGCTACGACAACGGATGAATGAACACTGCTCGACAATCACCAGGCAAAAGAGTTCTCTTCCTGTTGGGGAACACTTCAGTGGTCACGGGCATTTGGCCTCTGATCTTCGGGTAAGTGTTCTCCAAGGTGACCTTCACGACACATGACAATACAGAGTCGCTGAGCAGAAACTGATAGCCAAGTTCCGCTCACATGAGGACGACCTCAACCGGGATCTTGGGTTCATGTCACATTATCTGTAACCCCCACGACTTGCCTGGGCTTGCAAAATCTCACTAACTGTCCCGGCTGGAGACAATACACATCTCTTTAACCTGTGTTTAACCCTCTCTCCACTCACATTGTCTGTACCTTTAAGTCTTGATTACCTGTAAAGACTCGCATTCCAACCATTATTTTGTAAATTGAGTTTGTGTCTTTGTATGCCCTGTTTGTGAACAGAACTCCCACTTTCCTGATGAAGGGGCAGCGCTCCGAAAGCTTGTGGCTTGTGCTACCAATTAAACCTGTTGGACTTTAACCTGGTGTTTTGAGACTTCTTACTGTGCTTACCCCAGTCCAACGCCGGCATCTCCATATCATTACTTATCCCTGCACAGTGATCAACTTATATAATGAATTGAGAACTGGAAAAAAAATTCAAAATTTGGCATTTAAATTGAAGGTGTATGTTCAGCATCTTGAATGGTCAAATTAAAGGTACCCTCCTGTACATTGTTTTACAATAACACTTACGGTTAGGTGGAGTTAACCAGTATGGGTAGCAGTGATTTCACTGCCAACTCCTAAGATGATGGGGGAAGGAAAATTCCACCATCCTAAAAATGCTGGCCATGGTTTTAATTAAGTTGGAAGCTTTTGTTTTTAAATTGTTGCATGTCCGAGCATTGTGAACAAAATCTATCATATTACTGCTGCCAATTTACCAGTTTCTTCAGGGGAATACTCAAGCATTTTGTGTCAATGAATGCTTTTTAAAAAATCACATTTTTCGGAAACAAAAGAACATCACCCACTCCCCCCACCTAGGAAGCAACATCTCCAGGGAGAATGATGTGGAGATGGACGTCCAGACCAGAATCAGCAAAGCAGCATTGGTATTCCAGTGGGTCTACACAGTCTGGGCATCCAACAACATCAACATGACCGTAAAGCAGAGTCTACGGGCGAGGTTTCTATGGCCTCGCTCAAGCGAGACCAGAAATTCCCACCCGAGATCAATGGATATTTCCGTTGTCTGCACCTCGCCCTCTCCGATTCCGTGACGGGCGAGGCGAAGGAATTCCAGCGTACATGTCCATTAAAATAAAGGTAAAGTCGCCATTGTACCAGATGACCGTAGGCGACTTCCCCTTTGAGTGGTGATTTAACCTGAGGATACCATACCTCAGGTGAGGGTAAGGTTGAGAAGGCGGGGCCTTCATGAATAACCTGGTAAGGGAATTGAATCCATGCTATTGACATTGCTCCACATCACAAACCAGCCATGAAGCCAATGGCTTTCAACAGTATCCATCAGCAGTCACTGTGGTACATCACAAGAAGTGAGTTAATTTTAAAGCAGTGGTCCAATGTCTCCAACTTAGCTAGGAATGTAAAAAATGACTCAGATCTGCACACTGGTTTGCCAAGTTCATCTGGAACAATATACATTGAGAACTGAATCAGGTCCCTATCTTGATCTGATAGGGTCTCCAAGATCGGAAAGAATTCAAAGCATAGATCTCAAGGCTTCATGCCCTACATTTCATACCAAACAAATTACAGAAAAGCTTTTAAAATTGACAAAAACATTGGCTCATGGACTGCTGCACAAATCAAAAATATAAGAAGTCATTGGATCAAAGAGAGATGGATTTTTACTGAAAGCATTTTGAACTTCCAAAAAAGGATGCAGGACAAACTCTGGGTCAGGCCCAACGTTTTTTTTAAAAATTGATCACTAACTATGTTATAGAGAACAGAGCAGTGTCAACCCAAAGCTCAGAAACAGGACCCAACAGAATAATAAACCACTGTCTAGCAAAAACAAAATTAATCATGCCTTCTCCCTTCTAGCATTAGCGCAAAATTATCCACCCAAACCTTTAAATATATCCCTTTCGTGCCATGAATACAGATGGAGCTTTGCCAAACCCATATTTTTGTTTACTTATACCTTCAAAATGAATGGAATGCTTATTGTACACTAGTTAGTATAAAGCATGCTCAAGCAGACAAAAATGTTGATAATTACTATATTTGCCAAAGCAATTATTCTATGTCACATTGGTTTGTTTTTCACAGAAAATCATAGAAACCCTACAGTACAGAAAGAGGCCATTTGACCCATCGAGTCTGCACCGACCACAATCCCACCCAGGCCCTACTCTCATATCCCTACATATTTACCCACTAATCCCTTTTGAGAGAAAATGTAAAATGGACTATAGCAAATTAGCAAGCATCTCTCATGATACATATTTTTAATGACATTGAGATGTAAAAGGGCTGCTCATTCACTATCACCCATTTCACATGAAGGGAAAATCTACCCTAATGTGACGTGAAATAATGACATTGGTGAAAATAGTAATTATCAGCAGTTTTGTCTGCCGGAGTGTTAGGAAACCAAAGGTAGTTTTAAAGGATTTAAATTTATATTGTTAGACATTTGAAATAAGGTATAGCTTTAGGTGGGTTTAATTTAATATTTCTGTGCCTGGAAGGGACCTACAGTTAGATTCATGTTGGATGAAGATGTTTGGATGTGTAGGAATTGGTTTCAATTCCAACTGGAAGTCTATTGTGATAGTGAGAGTTATGCCGTGAAAAATCATAGGCCAGCACAGGTTTGCAGGTGCTGCTTGGCAACTAGAAGCCCTTTTAAGGTTAAACAAAATGCTTTTTGTTTGTTTTTTTAGTTTTCAACTGAAAGCTAGAGCAGTTGGTGACAGGCAGCTAGAGAGGGAACATCTCTCTCAGCTTTGCTAGAAGATGAGCCATACAATAATGGATAAGAAAGTCAGTGCCAGAAATCTAAAAGACAGCTACTTAAGGAAACTAGAGAAATGAACAGGAGTTTCCAGGAAGCTTTAAGTTAAAGGAAGAAAGAAGAATTGGGAGGAGAACAGAACTGAAAGGGAGCTGACTAGTGAGGAGTCAGAAAGTTATCTGAAATGGTTCTTAGGTTTGTGATATATATAGCTTGTGAGATGTTAAGTGAAATAATTGTGGCATAATCAGTGGCTGGATATCAGAGTGTGTATAAAAGCCATCATGAAAAAAAAAAGGGATTGGTACAAAATATTGGAGTGGATTTGCTGGTGAGGTGGGGCAGAAGTTCTATTCAAAGGAGTTCTTTGAAAAAAGTGGAGTGGAATTCGGAATGCAATCTGCTAATGGAAAGCTTTATTTGGAGACAAGGTTTTGAGAACAGGGTTTGGAAACTCTCATGTGACAATCATCTGCGGCGATTTTGAGGAGAAATCTACAGACACTAACTTGAATTCAGAGAGGAGTGTGTATTTGACCACAGCCAATCTGTGGGTTTGAAAAGGGACTGTGTGTTAATGAGACCTTTGTAGTTTAAAATATGTTTTGTAATCCATGTTAATCTTAAAATTTTTGTGTAACTATTAAGCTAAGGGGGGGGGGGGGGGGGGGAAGAGTACTGCATTATAATCCAACTTTTCCATGTTTAATAAATGTTTTTTCCCCGTTGCTAAAACTAATTAGCAGTCCTATGAGCCTGTTCCTCCATGTTTGATAAAAATAAACAAGTAAAAGTTAGGTCTTTTGAGCCAATGTCCATTCTGGGGACTTCCCGTCTAGTTGTAACACCAACTGGGTCGTAACAGGAGCAGGCTCTACATCAAATACTGCCATTACCAATTTAAACATCAAAAATCTAACTCATTGCTTTCAAATGGGGTAGGTAAACTCTAAAATAAAAATGTGCTTTCCTTCCTAACACTTATAACCTCCTCAATTTTCTCCATTCATCTGAATGTACCAACTCGCCTCCAATATCTCATTGATGTGAATGGCCTTTGAGGGAGCCTGTGGTCAGTAATTGTCCACACATGATAATTGGAGGAAGGGGAGTGAGACGGTTCATTTCATATGTGAAGTAGAATTCCGTGGAGTGGAATGTAACCGATAATAGTTACACTCATAAATAAAACTAATTTTGCGTTTCAATTTTACTTCTCTGTTAAGTTGTTTTTGGCTTGAATCGGAGCTATTTATGGCCACATGGTAATTTCCAACAATCGCATATTGATCTGGAGCACATAATGGATATGCTGACATTATTGTGCAGGACTGTCCACAGGCAGGAGACCTGCTGCACAAACTCTGAGCTTAGGCACAAAGCAGCAAGTCACCCATGGAAAACTGCTAAACAATTATTATAGGGAAGCTGTTAGGTGCAACATTTATCTAGGACACCATCTAAAGAAAATTTTCAGCATTGTTCCAGGCAGTTCACCTGAACAGATGCTTACAATGGTTCGACAAACATTGCTCCAATTGATTTAGGGATGTGGGCAGCACCGACAAGGCCATATTTATTGCCTATCCCTACTTGCCTTGAGAAGGTAGTAGTGGGTTCTCTCTTTCAACGACTTAATTCTTTTATTAATGTTACTTTCACACTGATAATAAATATTGAATTCCAGTGACAATAAAGGAACATGATAAATGTCAGAAGTCAAGGTGCTGTACTGGAGGGGAATCTGGACGTGATAATCTTTCCTTTGACTTTGCTGTCTTGTCATTCTGTTTGGTACAGTGGGGGAAATGCTGTTAAAATGCGTGGTGAGTTGCTGCATTGTGTCCTGTAGATTGTATATATTTTAGCCACAATGCTTTGATGACGGAAGGGATGTACCTTAGTTGATTAAGTGAACTCCTCAGTCCTGGATGCTTTTTGCATGTTCACATAGGGCAGGTCCCTTGTGAACATAGAACATAGAACAGTACAGCACAGAACAGGCCCTTCAGCCCACGATGTTGTGCCGAGCTTTGTCTGAAACCCAGATCAAGCTATTTCCTCCCTATCATCCCGAAGTACTCCATGTGCCTATCCAATAGCTTCTTAAATGTTCCTAAAGTTTCTGACTCCACTATCCCTGCAGGCAGTCCATTCCACACCGCAACCACTCTCTGCGTAAAGAACCTACCTCTGATATCCTTCCTATATCTCCCACCATGAACCCTATAGTTATGCCCCCTAGTTACCGCTCCATTCACCCGAGGAAATAGTCTTTGAACGTTCACTCTATCTATCCCCCTCATCATCTTATAAACCTCTATCAAGTCTCCTCTCAACCTCCTCCGCTCCAAAGAGAAAAGCCCAAGTTCCCTCAACCTTTCCTCATAAGACCTACCCTCCAAACCAGGCAGCATCCTGGTAAATCTCCTTTGCACTCTTTCCAGTGTCTCCATATCCTTCATGGAGTGAGGTGACCAGAACTGCACACAATATTCCAAATGTGGTCTCACCAAGGTCCTGTACAGTTGCAGCATAACCCCACGGCTCTTAAACTCAAACCCCCTGTTAATGAACGCCAACACACTATAGGTCTTCTTCACGGCTCTATCCACTTGAGCGGCAACCTTCAGAGATCTATGGATATGAACCCCAAGATTGTGAGTGGAACAAACAAGTTTTCTCTTTCGCAATCAATAACAGATAAACATATGCCCTTTCCAAATCAAAAGAATCTGTACATTGTATTTTTATAATCACTCATGACTACATCTAGTCTTTTAATTATCTAAAAATACCTTCTATGGCTCCTTTCTGGGAGAAATATCTGTTGCTTTTGCAAAAGGGAGGACATATAACCCATCTGGAGTTTGATGTTGCAGTTTGAAGATGAGAAGATAGAATCCTTACAGTGCAGAAGGAGGCCATTCGGCCCATCGAGTCTACAATCCCACCCAGGCAGGCCCTATTTTTGTAACCCCATGTAATTCCCCTGACAGTAAGGGGCAATCCCACCCAGACCTATTCCCCGCAACCCCAAGTATTTACCCCGCTAATCCCCCTAACCTACGCAACGTGGGACACCAAGGGGGAATTTAGCATGGCCACTCCACCTAACTTGCACATTTTTGGACTGTGGGAGGAAACCGGAGCACCCGGAGGAAACCCACACAGACACGGGGAGAATGTGCAAACTCCACACAGACAGTGACCCGAGGCCGGAATTGAACCGGGTCCCTGGCGCTGTGAGGCAGCAGTGCTAACCACTGTGCCACCCCGGAGATGAGAAAGGATGAGAAGGGTGAAGATAGAAGGCTCTCTTGTTCATGTCTTTTTAAAATTTATCAGGCCCAAATTGGTTGGCTAGAACTTCAGCACCAAGAACCTCTGACCTCGTCCATAGCTGGGATTCTCCAGTGCCACTACAGTGAAAGGAGTTTCGGCTGAGCGTCAAATTCTCCATTCTCGCTGGCAACAGATGAGATTGGGTAATCCCACTCCAGAACTCTGATATATTAGCAGAGGTGAGGCTGCCATGATGAGAAAAGGTACTATTTATTTCCTTTTTGATTAAAGCAACAAAATCAAGCTCCTGCATAGTGTCAGAATCAGCATCTCCCCATTGAAGCAGACACCATGTAACATCACCAAACATCGTCTATAATCTTCTATTGGCATGGTGTTTTTCTGATTCTTGATAAGATCATTTTAGGCAGGAGTCACGTGACTCTGGCTCAATACTGAGACTTCCCTTCCGACATTACAACAGTGACGACACTTCAAAAAGTTCTTGGTAGGTTGTAAAGTGTCTTGAAATGTCCAGTAATCACAAAGTGCCATATAAAGACAAATCTTTTCCTCTTTCCCTAGTTCTTGAGTTCAGTTCTAACAGTTCCACTGCATGCCAGGTCATTACGATAAGGCAAAACCCAAAGCAGCCCAAATTTATATTAAAAGCACAGACTGATCTTTTCAGCCATCAGCAAATATGCGCCATATTAAGCCACGTCCTTCCCCAATGGACTTGATTTGCTGCATGAGGAACGACTGAGGACTCTGGGTCTGTACTCGTTGGAGTTTAGAAGGATAAGGGGGGGGGATCTTATTGAAACTTACAGGGTACTGCGAGGCCTGGATAGAGTGCTTGTGGAGAGGATGTTTCCACTCGCAGGGAAAACTAGAACCAGAGGGGACAACCTCAGGCTAAAGGGACATTTCTTTAAAACAGAGATGAGGAGGAATTTCTTCAGACAGAGAATAGTGAATCTGTGGAACTCTGCAGCAGAAGGCTGTGGAGGACAGGTCATTGAGCATCTTTAAGACAGAGATAGATAGGTTCTTGATTGATAAGGGGATCAGGGGTTATGGGGAAAAGGCAGGAGAATGAGGATGAGAAAAATATCAGCCATGATTGAATGGCGGAGCAGACTCGATGGGCCGAGTGGCCTAATTCTGCTCCTATGGATTATGGTCTTATGTCCATCATCTTACACAGAAGTGATTTTAGTTCAAGAAACACTTTAAAGAAATATTAGAAATTCATTAATGTGGCACAACAAAATCTAATCTATTTTTCTTTTCATACTTTTAATAAACCAGATTCATAACCTTTGGTAGGAGCTGTGTCATGTTCTGTAGCAACTTGGAGAGACCTGGAGCAAAAGGTGGATAAAGCTGCATGACTTGTATCACTAACTTGTATCGCTGAACGTTGCATCACAGTTTGCATGGCCAGAAAATAAAGCAAACCAATCATTAAGGCTTCATTTCCAGAGGGATAGAATTGAACAGTAGGGAACTTTTGCTAAACCTATATCAAAAATTGGTTTACACTGTGCAGTTCTAGATATTATATTAGGAAAAGGATGCAGAGACACTGGATCCTGGGGAGGTTATAGAGAAATTTACAAGAATGATACCAGAAATGCATGGGAATCCACATCAGGAAAGGATCAACATGCTGGGTCTTGTTTTCTCTTGATAAAAAGGTTGAGGGGTGACCAAAAGATCTTTGTAATTCTGAAAGATTTTGATAGAGTGGGTACAGAGAGAATGTTTCCTCTTGTAGGAACTAGAGGCCATCAGTACAAGATAGTCACTAAGAAAACTAACAGGGAATTCAAAAGAACCTTCTTAACCTCGATTTTTTTCTTTGCCATTATTCTATGGTTGTGATCCAAACCTTACCTGCAGATTGAAGAACCTGCTGTAGCGTCTGTAGATGACCTCTGTGGAACCATTGGACCATGTGACTTGAATGATGTAAACCTGAAAGCCAAAGAAACTGATCAGGAAAGAATGTATATCACAGGAAGATCATTTGGTTTGTTATTACCCCAAGCACAGCCATATCATCTAGGCAAATACCAAATCTGTTTCTTACATTTCACAACATATACAATGTGAGCCAAGTTACAAATACAACTGGGAACACACAATTTAATTGCCACAGTGAAAGTAGCAAGATAACCTGCTCCAGAGGCTTGACAATGTCACTTTCTAGATACTTGTATGGAATTGGGACACACTTTGCTATCTCTATGTGAATGAGCTTGCCTTTCACAACCTCTCTCTCCTTGTGGGACCAAGGTCTGGAACTCAGTGGGGCCACAACTCCTCATGGGTTATGCCAATTCCCCACTGCACCCCAAAAGGCTAGCAGAACCCTTTGGGAAATACCAGAGAACTATTTACAACAACCCCCCACCATTTCTTGGGAGTTCCTGACTGCACACCCACGTGTTTCACAATGGTACACAAGTGGGTCAAGCCTACTTTGCTTCAGGCAGCACTTGCTGCCTCAGCAGCAGGCTTTGCAGGCAGTGCCACATCACTTTTAGGGGGCTCACAGTGAGTCTCTACCTGTCAGACCAGTTGTAAGGCTGGGATGGCTTTTCAACGAATGCAGGGCTAGGATTTGCCTGGGGAAGGGGGGAGTACCCCAGAGTCCATGCGGCCTCAAGATAGGGAGAGTTGAGAGGGCAATGCCCAAAGGAAATGAGGCCTGATAGAGATATGAAGGCGTGCGTGAGAGAAGAGTGATGATGTCCCTTAAACTGAAGTGAGTGAGATGCCAGTGAGTGTGTGATGGGCTTGTGCATTTGTGAATTGAGTGTGCTGAGATGGTTGACTTGCCCTGGTGGCACAGATGAGATAATTCATCCTCTTTCTGCAGTGGATAAATGACCCAGAATGACCCAGTTGGCATGGGCCATCACTGCCAAAGCCTCTCAAGTCAGTGTGGTGAGTTTGCCGGACCTCCTGAAATCAGAACATGGGGTCGAGAACATTATGGCGGGCCTCCAAAAGGCATTCCAGGGATGGTCACTGAACTCTTCTTGGTTTTCAGGGCCATGTCATCACCGGAGCAGTCAGAGGCTGCATGCATTAATTACGGTTTAAATATGGCAAGTGGCAGGAGGGGACCTTCAGATAATGCTGTGGTAGGCGATTCAGAGGCCTCCAACCAGTGATACGGCACAATTCCTGTGCCTGCATGATTAATATGATTGGAAGCAGATGATACAATGCAACAAAAGCCACTCTTGCGGCCGGGAAGGCAAACTGTTTAATGCCCGCTACCGCACTTAGTGCAATTCAGGGAAAATTCCACCTACATGTTGAATTTGAACACATATTTATCCCAAAACCAAACAACTTGAGAAAGGACGATATTAACCGAGAATGGAAACAATAGTGACAAATCGGCAGCATGACTAGTACCAGAGGATATATACATACTCAAAAGTAAATACAGTAAGCAAATTTACCGACACACATGGGTCCCAAGTTTGACTACAAACATCCTGTTCCTGTACATTTATTTCCAGTTCTGTATCAGCATTTGGTCATTCTTTCATTACTCTTATTAGGTGTGCTAAAACATCTGCAGCACACATGTTGTGAACTGCAGACTGTTGAATACATCTTGGAGGCAAGCACTGTGAATTAAAACATACTATTGTATGACAGAACAAAGCGAGAATTTCATTAATTTACTAACACAATCTCAAAAAAAGTTAAAAAATATCAATAGTCAATTGCATATATTAATGAAAAACAATCCCCAGTTTTAATTACAGTTCATGCTCAATAATGATGGATATCCTGTGTGTGCAGGTTTTACAAATTTCCATAGAACTGAAAAAACAGGACTGCGAGTAAAAATACAGTCTCACCCTCAGCAATCACTGGGTTGCTGAAATCAGAAAATATAAAGGAGTTTTAAAGCCACTGCCACATCCTTTCAACTTCCAGTCAAAGGAGGTAATGACCCCTCTGTCGTAATTAGGCAGTTGGAAAGAAATGAACCTATGACAGACTCTGTCAATAGCTCAGACTGAGTAATGTAAGGGTAATGGAGAGTGTCTGCTGGCTAGCAACCAACTCACCACACAGTGACCAGATGATTATTTTAATAGCTGGGAGAGTTAGGGGGTGGGGGGAGGTGGTATAAGAAGGAGAAGAGTTATACAAAAGAACATCCTGCCTCATACAAAGGCTGTTAATAATGTGCAACAACCAATATGCTTATTCAGGAGTCTCTGAGTGAGACAAGGAAATCACAGTCACCCTGTAGCCTCACTGAAAGCGCTATTACACTTCCATTTTCAGATGAGGCATGTTCGCACTTGAAAATTTAACACTTTAGACTTGGGCACCAACCAAGCAGTATCGGATATATGGTATGTGGTGAATGCTGTGGCTCACTGAAAGCACTATTGTCTCTGAGTCAGAAGGTTGTGGGTTCAAGTCCCATTCAAGGATTCCAATACAAACTCAAGACTGACGCCCAGTGCATTGCTGAGTGAGCACCAAGTGGAGAGGATCTCCAGGGGCAGTGCTCAGAAAGCTTGAGGCTTGTGCTACCAAATAAACCTGTTGGACTTTAACCTGGTGTTGTGAGACTCCTTACTGAGCACCACACTGTCAGAGGTGACATTATACCGAAGACCCTTCTGTCCTCTCAACTGGATGTAAAAGGTCTCTCCTGGTGCCCCAGCCAATATTCTTCCCTCAAATCGACATCACTTAAAGAGTCTGAATGTATTGCTCTTTTGGAGCCTTGATGTTTGTAAATTGACTGCCATGATTCCTACATAACAAGTGACTACACTTCAAAAGTACCTCACTGACTGCAAAGTGCCTACAACTAAGATTGTGAAAAGGTGCTATATAAACACAAATGCTTTCTATTTGAAATTTGGGCTCAGTGTATCCTCATAGGATTCAATGTACCTCAGCATGCACAAAGACCCTCTAAAATGTCAAAACATCTTAAAGCAGGCACATCAGTAAAGCTCCCTCTACCAGTCTCATAGAAATAAATATACCTTAAACCTAGCTACCCTCCCAAAGTATCAGCAATTTTTCACTATCCCTCTTCAGGCATGTCCTAGTTTAATTAAAATGGCCACATAAGCTTAAACAAGATCCATTTAGCCAATCGATGCAGTCTTCCATCCAGATGTGGTAGCTGGATTAAACATAGATTTGGAACTCAAATTTATGAGCTTGGATACACTGCATGTATCCAGATGCAGCCTAAATTTAATGATAGCCATTTGTTGAAAGGATCCCAGCAAACATAATTGTTTGTAGCAAGCTGCAATGTATGATATCCAGGATGTAGAATTAGATTCCACCTTGTTCAGTTTTAAAATTACTTTTATACTGGAATGGTTTACTTTACTCTTGTTCCTTGACATTATTCTGCAGCTGTCATTCAAACACAAAGTAGATGGCAGATGGAGTTTAATCCAGACAAATGTGAGGTAATGCATGTGGAAGGTCTAATACAGATAGGAAATATACAGTAAATGGCAGAACCCTTAAGCGTATTGATCGGCAGAGGGATCTGGGTGTACAGGTCATTGAAAGTGGCAAAGCAGGTGGAGAAGGCAGTCAAAAAGTCATACTACATGCATGCCTTCATCGACCGGGGCATTGAATTTAAAAATTGGCAAGTCATGTTTCGGCTTTATAGAACCTTAGTCAGGCCGCACTTGGAATATAGTGTTCAATTCTGGTCGCCACACTACCAGAAAGATGTGGAGGCTTTGGAGAGGGTACAGAAAAGATTTACCAGGATGTTGCCTGGTATGAAGGGCAAAAGCTAGGAGGAGAGATTGGAGAAAATTGGTTTGTTCTCACTGGAACAATGGAGGTTGAAGGGCGACCTGATAGAAGTCTACAAGATTATATGGGGCATGGATAGAGTGGATAGTCAGAAGCTTTTTCCCAGGGTGGAAGAGTCAATTACTAGGGGGGCATAGGTTGAAGGTGCTAGGGGCAAGGAGACGTACGAGTCAAGTTTCTTTACACAGAGGGTGATGGGTGCCCGGAACTCACTGCCGGGGAGGTAGTGGAAGCAGATACAATAGTGGGTTTTAAGGGGCATCTGGACAAATACATGAATAGGATGGAAATAGAGGAATATGGTCCCCGGAAGGGTGGGGGTTTTTAGTTCAGTCGGGCAGCATGGTCGGTGTAGGCTTGGAGAGTCGAAGGGCTTGTTCCTGTGCTGTAATTTTCTTTGTTCTTAATAGACCCCACACTACTCTTGTACCAGCACTAAAAAGCTATTCTACAAAAACATTGCACGTTTATGTCTGATAATTAGGGAAGCTAATAGAATGTTATTGTTTATTGCGAGGGGAATTGATTACAAAAGTAGGGAGGTTATACTTCAGTTTTTCAGGGCACTGGTGAAAACATATCTAGAGTTCTGTGTACAATATTGGTTTCCTTATTTAAGGAAGGATGTAAATGCATTTCAAGCAGTTCAGAGATGGTTTACTAGACCAATTCCAGGAATGTGCGGGTTATCTTATGGGAAAAAGTTAGAGAGGTTAGGTTTGTATCCACTAGAGTTTAGAAGAGTAAGAAGTGGCTTGATCAAAACCTTTAAAGATCCTGAGGGGTCTTGACAGGGTGAATGCAGAGAGGATGTTTTCTCTTGCCAGAGAATCTACAACTGGGGGTCACTGTTTAAAAATAAAGGATTGCTCATTTAAGACAAAAGAAGAAAATTTTTTTCACTCAGAGGATTGTGAGCCTGTGGAACACTCTTCCTCAAAAGGCAGCGGAAGTTGAGTTTTTGAATATTTTAAAGACAGAGCTAGATAAATTCTTGACTAACCAGCGTACAAACGGTTGTCAGTAGGCAGGAATGTGGGGTTGAAGTTGCGAGCTAATCAGCCATGATCTTATTGAATGGTGGAGCAGGCTCAAGGGGCCAAGTGACCCACTCCTGCTTCTAATTTGCATGTCTGTTTGTTATTTCGGAGTACAAAGACTTATTAAAACATGGGGACATTTTGGCTTTTTGAAGCTGAACCCAAAACTGAACACTTATTTATGTCATTATTCATGAATAAATGAGCAACTTGAGTCAAGCAGCAGAGACATGGCTAAGTCCAAATATCCAAAAGTTGCTGTCCAAATTGCGTCACTCTGTCATTAGGTCACGTATCAACCGACTCAAGAACAGCTTCTTCCCTGCTGCCATCAGACTTTTGAAAGATCAACTTAATATAAGGAAGTCCAATGATTGTAACACTACATTCTGCACCCTCTCCTTTCCTTCTTCCCTATAAACTCTATGAAGGATATGATTGCACACAAGAAACACTACTTTTCAATGTGTATCCCAATACATGTGACAATAATAAATCAAATCAAAAAGGTTGATGAAAACAGCCTCACTATTGAAATGCATTGATGGCATGAAGTGCTGTATTTATGCAGTAGATATGAAGTAAACGCACAACAAAAAAATGAAGCCTTGTCAGTACAAGTAGATGTACCCTTTTAACAACATGATTATCCATTACTGCTAATCAACCTCTCTGGCACTGAAACTTTCTTCCCCTTTATTTCTTTTTCTGTACCTGATTTGACATTGAATTCACCCAGTCTGATAGATGTTGCCTTTTCAATTCTTGTAGTGTTTACTTCACAATCCTTCAATCGGATTGGGTAAGTCAGTAAATTGGTTATCTTGTTCATTCAAATTTCAGATGTCCTGTTTTCCTTATTGTACCAATATCAACTTGCACTTTCAGCAAAAAGAAATTGGAACCTAAATATGAACAGACAAGTCTGACAATAGTGTCAGATGCCCTGATGGAGCAAAATCTGGGCCATTAGGCTCAGTCTTTTCAAGCAACAGCTTTTATCCACAAGGTGCTTCTCAGGAGCATTATAAAACAAAGCCTGGCATCAAACCATAGGAGGAGAATTAGATCAGGCAATCAAAAGCTTGATTAAAAGGTAGAAATTAAGGAATGTCATAAAAGAGGAAAGCAGCAGAGAGGTGGAATGGCATTCCAGAAGCCTAGGAGATTGAAGGAACAATTAAAATTAAAAGCAGTCATGACAGAGCAATTGCAGATGAGCTACAGTGGATGTGTGAGAATGGAGGAAGACAATTGAGTGTGACATACCATAACAGCAGAATTTCTGGTAGGAGGAGCTACAAGCAGCAGCAAAATCAGGAATTTATAAGAGGCCAGAATCTGAGCAGTGCGGTACCTCAAAGGCTGGAGGAGGTTGCAGAGGCCATGTGAAGATTTGAAAATAAGGATGAGAATTCTAAAACCAATACATTGCTTGAAAAGAAGCCAATGTAGGTTAGCAGGCACAGGAGAGAGAGGGGAACTGGACTTGGATTTGAATTAAGATCAAAGCATCAAAGTCTTGGATGACCACAAGTTACAGAGGGTAGAATGTGGCAGACCATCTAGGAGGGCAATGAAAAAATCAAGCCCAGAGATAATGACTGAGGGCTTCAGCAGCCAATGGGCTCAGACAGAAGTTAGAGGTGGAAATAGGCATTCTTAAAGGCAGAAAGGTTCAAAGCACTTTCATGAGAATATCTACAAAAACGTAACAAAAAATAACTGGCAATTTAAGAGGCGAAATTAGTTAATGGCATTAAAAGAAGATTCAATTTCATCATACTTACTCACATACAAATAGAAATCGTATATTTCACTATTTCAAAAAAATCTTCAAATGCATTACCATCTGTGTGAAATTACTCTGGCTATTCTCCATGTATTCATACAGATTTCATATTTCAAGGCGTATTCCTATTAGTAGGTGTTAAAAATGGCCAAGCTTTCAAAGAACAAAATAAATCTATTTTTTCCTCCAAACAACTCTGAATTTTCCAATTAATATTCATTTGGTTTTAAACATGGTTTCTATCCATTTATATAAAGTCTCTCTCAAAGAAAACACCATGTTTATGTCCTCAAAAAATATTACTTGCAAATGTGGCCTATTGCAAAGGACAATAAACCTCTTAATTTAACTGACGAAGCTTCCTCGGTCTACCACCATCTTTGCCTTGGTAATCCCAGAAAAACTGTGGCTTTGAGAGTGCAAAGAGTTCTGAGGTGCGGAGGAATCTGGGTGTCCTAGTGCATGAATCAGAAAAGGTTCCGCAAGTACCGCAAGTAATTACATTAAGTGACTAGAATGTTATTGTTTATTGCGAGGGGAATTGATTACAAATGTAGGAAGGTTATACTTCAGTTGTACAGGGCACTGATGAAAATACATCTGGACTATCGTGTACAGTATTGGTCTCCTTATTTAAGATGTGCAAATGCTTTAGAAGCAGTTCAGAGAAGGTTTACTAGACTAATATCAGGAATAGGCAGGTTGTCTTATGAGGAAGGACTGGGCAGGTTAGGTTTTAGAAGAATAGGAGATAGCTCGATTGAAATCTTTAAGATCCCGAAGGGTCTTGACAGTATGAATGCAGAGAGGATGTTTCCTCTTGTGGGAAGAATCTAGCACTAGGGGTCACCGTTTAAAAATAAAGGGTCACTCATTTAAGACAAGAGATGAGGAGAAATGTTTTCAGAGTGTCAGGAGTCTTTGGGATTCTGCTCCTCAAAAGGCAGTGGGAGCAGAATCTTGAATATTTTAAGGCAGAGTTAGACAGATTCTTGTTAAGGGAGTGAAAGGTTGTCGAGGATAAGCAGGAATGTGAAGTTGAGGTTACAGATCAGCCATGATCTCATTCAAAGAGCTGAATAGCCTATTCTTGCTCCTAAATCGTATAATTGTACGGCTACACAAGCAAGTCCAAGACTGAGAATTCTGCAGTGAATAACTCACCTCTCTATCCCCCGAATCCTGTCCACCATCTACATGGCACAAGTCAGGAGTGTAATGGAATACTCTCCACTTTCCTGGATTAGTGCAAGTTCTAAAACACTCAAGAAGCTCGACACAATCCAGCGCAAAGCAGCACCTCATTTACCATCTGAACAATCACTCCTTCCACCACCAAGGAGCACTTCAGCAACTCCTTGGAAAGCACCTTCCGAAGCCACAAAGTCTGGCACCTAGGACAAGGACAACAAATGCATGGAAACACCATAACCTTCAAGTTCCCCTCCAAGCCACTCACCATCTTGACTTGAAACTACATTGCCGTTCCTTCACTCTTGCTGGGTCAAAATCCTGGAATTCCTTTTCTCACAGCACTGTGCAAAACATCTACACCAGAAAGCAACTTACCACCACCTTCTCAAGGACAGAAACACTGGCCTTGTTGTCGATGCTCATGCCCCCTGGAAGACTAATGAATGCTCTGGGGTTTGAAAGGAACTGAGGCTCTGCCTCCATGTGACAGTGGTCTCATCTGGAGTGAGGAGCAGTGATGAAGAAGATCAGACAATAGGCAAACCTCTCCCCCTTACCTCCACTTCAGTTTGTTCTTCAAAGTAATCCCACCCCTAATAATAGGATCATGATGGAGAATCCTAGCTTTCATTTTTACTCCAGGTGGACAATGCCACCAGAGATCAGTCATAATGTCATCAATCCACCAATAGCAGAATATGCTTATCCACTCAGCAGCTGGGCCACACAGGAAAGGAAATCATAATTTCGATCCCCGCTCTGCACTAAACCTGCCTTGAGCCAATACAACGGTAGGAAAACTACAAATTACTTCTTCCCCCATTTGGGCAGCACAGTGGTTAGCATTGCAGCCTCACGGCGCCAGGGACCCAGGTTGGATTCCCAGCTTGGGTCACTGTGTGCACGGAGTTTGCACGCTCTCCCTGTGTGGGTTTCCTCCCACAGTCTGAAAGATGTGTTGCTAGGTGCATTGGCTATGCTAAATTCTCCCTCAGTGTACCCGAACAGGCACCGAGTGTGGCGACTAGGGGATTTTCACAGTAACTTCATTGCAGTGTTAATGTAAGCCTACTTGTGACACTAATAAATAAACTTCAACTTAAAACAAATGTATTAGGTCCTCCACTATGACTCATCTTTCTTGGGATCTTCCTGCGTGTGTTAATTAACCCCACAGGTTTATGATGAGTTTGCCAGCAGCTGTGCAACACTCATTTGTGAGGAGCTATGGATCATTGTATCCCAGTTTACCAGATATAAAAAGCGGCTTTAATTGCATCAATTCAACCAGCAATTGTTCAATTTGAAATACAGCAACAGTAACAGTGGATAAATGTTAACCAGATATCCTCAAATGGACGGAAAGCTTCCAATCCTTTAAGAACCATAAGCTATTTTTCACATAGTCAATCATTCATTCCCACCCAACAACCCATCGCAACGCTGTCAGTCTTCAACTCCTCAATAAAATGAACTTCCCTACAGCAATGCCTTTACTGAGCGCCTGCCAAGTTTTTGCTGGTGAGCTTGATCAAAAAAATCTGGAAATGTTGGTACTAAGAGGTAGAGAAAATACTTACCTGAAGCACTCAGTGAGTCTTTTATTAAACAAAATCAGTGTGACGTTCCAGTACAAATAGTTTCACCAGAGGTTTATACCATTACTGGGTAAAACATAAATATTTAGTGTTTTTAATCTGTTAACTATAAGCAGCCTGTGGGTGATCCATCTTCTAAAGAAAATAGCATAGTGTACCCCACCATACACAAACTTATTTTCTATGTTAGATGGTAGGCATGATTTCAAATGATTAGCAGTTTTCCAATAATCTACCAATTAACCATTTGATACTTTCTGAAAAAATCCTGCAAATAAACCACCCTCTTCCAAAAATCAATATATAAATATACATCACTGTTGTAAAAGTGTGTTGCAAAATATTTATCCTCCTACTGGCCCATGGCCCAAGGAGTAAATGCACTTGATGTGATACCGAGAACGCAGCCCAAGTCTAATTGTCAGCCTGTACTGAAGTCACTAAACATCGCCTGCAGCTATCCAGCAATCTGGAAATACAGTGGGGAGAGGAGGCTGTTCAAATGAGGACAGGATCCGGCGAGCTCACATTGCTGAGAACCTATTGATTCTCAGTAGTCAAGCTCATAAAAGAGTGAATTACCTGAAACCGACCGGCTGCTGTGGAATGATCAGAAATCGCTGCCGTCAGCACAAAAATGATTGAAGGGCAATTTGGGGAGAGCGCTTTAAGTATATGCTTTTAAAAATAGGTTAGGTGATTCATTCCCACGTGCGATTCATCTGGAGGGACATCTTCCACATCAAGGTGAATCCCACACGTGTCTCTCGATATCTTTTCCAAAGTTTCATTTTTTAATGGACCGTTTTGTTTTTAAGTCAGTTGCGTGCCGTGGTGAAAAGCTGATGTGGTTATTTTTTTAAATGCAATCAGTAAAGCTCTACTTGATTACCAGTTCCTACATTATATCTATTATATATATATATATATATAGAGAGAGAGAGAGAATCGGCTCCAAGAAGGCAGAGAGAGGTTTGTAATATTTCAGAGAGTAAAATTAAACAGTGGGAACCCACCCAGCATCTCAAGACCCAAGTTTTGCATTCGGAACTGTAGACGTAACTCTTATTTTAATGCAATCGCAGCCCGCAATAAATAAACAGCAGCCGTGAGAAGGAAGGGGGGGGGGGGGGGGCGGGGAAACTGCCAAGTGGCACATTTCCTTCCCATGTTGGTCGATGTTGCTGTAACATGACTGCAGGGGCTGAAAGGAAACTTTTCATTATTTGTTACTACAAGCACCCCCTTCCCTCTCCCTCATCCATCCACGGTCACAGAGTTCCTGAAACCTACACTTAACAAAAATATTGTGTGCCTGAGCAAAATCCTCCCCAGTCGAGATCTATTTTCATTGTGTGTGGCGATGGAGCTGGGGCTAAAAAGGCAAACTAATCAGATCGTCACAATAATTACAAACTCCTTTGGAATTAGAAGTGAAATCTGAATCAGCCTCGGTGTAAATAGGTGCCAGACAGCACCGTGCTTTCAAAACTAGCTTTTCAGTTTACATTTTAAGCCCATTGCCTCCCCCCCCCCCCCCCCCGGCAAGTTGCATTCCCAGATCTTTTCCCCCTCCCCGAGTGCTCAACAACAATGTTCTCCTGGCTGGAAGGGAAAAGCACCAGAGACAGTTCATGGGTGCTGGGATTAGTAGCGCAGCAACTGCAGCCTCACGTACATAATGCTTATTGGGGATCCGTCTTTTCTGCACGTCCTGGACCCTCACGTCCACAATAGACGACCGAGGCATGATCCCGGGCCGATCCGAAAGCTCGCAGTGAAAAGGTCAGAGCCGCGGCCGCCTGCAATCTCCGCTGTACTTTGTCGATTCCTCATCCGCCGTCCTCACTCAACTCAACTCAACGCCCCCCGGTCCTCCTCCACTCGCCACTCTCTGCTGCCATCAGCCTTCACTGCTTTCCTTCTCACTTAGTCCGACTATAAGCTTTTCCAGAGAATCGCAGGGAGGGAGGGGAGGCGAAAGAATCCACCCAGCTTCACGCCGCAGAGCCAGCCCATTTTATTAATTAAAGGGGCCCCGTTCTCATTCCGCGGCTCGCTTTAATCCGATTACCTCCAAACAATCGGTCGTTGACCCGAAACGTTAACCCTGCTTCTCTCTCTGCAAAGATACTGCCTGACTGAATATTTCCAGCACTTTTTGTTGATGTCAGATTATCAGTATCTTACTTTTGTACCAAAGCAGGGTTTTTTTTTGCTGGATTTGAGGTGGGAATTGAGGTGTTTTCTCAACTGCTCTAACGCATTAATAAGAGTTTTCTTTATAGAATCATACAGTGCAGAAGGAGGCCATTCGGCCCATCGAGTCCGCACCGACTACAATCCCACCCATGCCCTATCCCCATGAGTTTACCCTAGCTAGTCCCCATGACACTAAAAGGGCATTTAGCATGGCCAATCCACCTAACCCGCACATCTTTGCACTGTGGGAGGAAATCGGAGCACCCGGAGGAAACCCACGCAGACATGGGGAGAACGTGCAAACTCCACACAGACAGTGACCCAAGCCAGGAATCAAACCCGGGTCCCTGGCGCTGTGAGGCAATCGTGCTAACCATTGTGCCACTCGCCACTCATTATTGTTAGTAATTCGTGCAATGAGAAGCCAGTGGCACTAGATGCAATATGAAGCAGTTATCATTTGCACTGACGTTGGGGTCCTGGAGGGTAAAGGGATGTTTGATCTCCTCCAGTCTTAGTCATTTAGTCAGACTATTAAATATGTTACTAGAACACTCTGTTTCGCAGTATATGATTATGGAGCTGTTCTCAGCAATATATGAGAATTTAAAAAGAGCAGGCCATTTGGCCCATCAATCGTGTTCTGCCACTCAATTAAGTTCATGGTAGATCTGATTGTGACCTTCACTTTCCTGTCTGTCCTGTCCTCCCCACCCCAACCCTCTCCCATAACCATTTGACTCCCTCCTAGGTCAAACTTCTGTCTAACTCAGCCACGATGGCACAGTAGTTAGCACTGCTACCTCACAGCACCAGGGACCAAGGTTCAATTCCAACTTGTGTCATTGTCTATGCGGAGTCTGCACGTTCTCCCCGTGTCTGCATGGGTTTCCTCCGGGTGCTCCAGTTTCCTCCCACAGTCCAAAAGATGTGCTGGTTAGATGCATTGGCTATGCTAAATTCTCCCTCAGTGTACCCGAACAGGTGCTGGAGAGTGGCAACTAGGGGATTTTCACAGTCACTTCATTGCAGTGTTAATGTACACCCACCTAATAAATTAAACTTTAAAAAAATTCCAAAGACTAACGAGAAGAAATTCCTCCTCATTTACATACAAAATATGAGATCCCCTCATTGTGAAACTCTGACACCCTGGTTTCGGATTCCCCCAAGAGGGGAAACATCCTTTTAGCATCACCCTGTCAAGCTGCCACAGAACTTGATATGGTTCAAGAAGATCAACTCTCAGTCTTTGCAACTCCAATGAGTTTAGGTCCAAATTGTTCAACCTTCCCTCAAAAGACAACATCTATTTCCCAGGAACCAACCTAGTGATTTTTCTCAGGACTGCCTCCAGTCAAATATTTCCCTCCTTAAATCAGGAGACTGAAACCATGAATTGTACTTCACTTATGGTCTCACCCATGCCCAGTACAGTTGTAGCAAGACTTCCCTACTTTTATATTTCAAACTGCCTCCACCCCACCACTCACATTTGCAATTAAAATCTAATCTAAATACAATGCCAGACTTCTGGACATTGGATGATTACAGGCAACAAACTCACAATTGAATTACTCCATATGAGAGCATTTTGGCTTCTTTTAATCACATTCTATCAGCCACAAGGTTATCTGTGCTAAATAAAGCAATGCCAAGATGCGCAGCAGTGAATCAACTTGAGTTGTCGCCCTTGATTGCTAATTCAATGACTTTGTTTGCAAGTATGTGTAAATGTCAGGGATAGGATTAGATATCATGATGTCCTCTCTTCCATGTTTGATGAACCTGATGGTGCTCATCTTCGAGGATCACTTTTGAAGAATGATCATTTGGATAAGATATTGATTTGATTTATTATTGTCACATGTATTATATACAGTGAAAAGTATTGTGTTTTATTATTGGTAGCATGCAATCAGTGATTGGAACATAGTACTGTGATATAAATATAAATTAGATGAAGTCTACACCGCCCAGTACTTGACTTTCATAGGTCTCAAAAACAAAGGTCACAGAAACTAAGCCTCTCTGACAACAGTGCACTTTATTCTTCTCCCAAGGCAGTAGCAGCAGAAACATATGGATGTTTTATTTTACAGCAGCAAAACTAACAGGCATGGACCTGCCTCTTTTGGCTGCGCGCCATAGTACAAATGTCCACAATTTGGCAAACAGTGCCATCATAGAATGACTGAAGTTGTGGATATATAAACAGGCCAAAGATTCAGGGAGCTGATCCCTACACTTTATTCAGAGATTGCTCTCTGGAATACACAAAAGAGTTCTCATGACCAGCACCTACATTAAAAGTAAGAGGCAAGGAGGAATCAACCAGGCAGTCTAGTATAAGAATGCAATATGAGTCTTATTTTCAGGAGTTTTTTGGGGCGGGGTAAAAGATAGGGCCAGCAACATACATTATTTATACAGTGCCTTTAATGGAGAAAAACATAAACACTTCACAGAGGCATAAGCAAAATTGACGACCTCAAGAAATAGATATCGGGAAGGTTACCAGAAGCTTGCTCAAGGAGTTTTAAGGAGGGCCTTGTCAAGGAGGGTATGATAGAGAAAAAAGGAAGAGAAATGGAAGGATTTAGGTTAGGAATTGCAGAGCATAGAACTCAGGCAGATAAAGGCATGCCCGTGAATGGTGAGGCTAAGTGAATGGGGATGCATAAGATTTGACAGTGTCAGTGAATGATGAACAGTTGGAGATTTATAAACCTGGAACAGGTTGCAATGGGGAACGATGGGGGCGGGGGGGGGGGTTGAGGTGCAGGAGGGTGGAAATGAGTGTGGAGGTTGAAGCTATGAAACGATTTAAACAAAAAGGATTAGATTTTTAAATTTAAGATGCTGGGGTACGAAGAACCGTTAACATTATGCAAACTGTCACCATCCAATGGGCTGACATTCTCTTTCCACAATGTAAACTTCCACAGCTTTATCTTTAAATTCTGAAATCCTGAAGGCAATTTGAACATTGACGTATGGATTAAATAGAATAATTAAATCAAAAAAATAAATTAAAGAAAGAGGAGAAATAAGACTGGGTTCAGTATGATATTGGGGAACACCACACTGACCAGTGGGGAAGTCAAAATGGTAATGCAACATAACCCCATTTTGCTGAAGCCATTAAGCTTTCCAAACTACATGCTGAGCTAGAATTCAAACACACATCAATGTGTTTAGTGCGAGTGGCCAAATATTGGTTGAAACAAACTATTTTAGGTCAATGTGCATTATTAATACCCATTTCCACAGCAAAGCAATACTGTAAAACTGTAATACAACACAATGATTTTTGAAAACCTAACTGACATAGAAAAGATTTAAAGTTTTTTTTAAATCAGTGTCACTAGTAGGCTTACTGCAATGAAGTTACTGTGAAAATCCCCAAGTCGCCACACTCCAGCGCTGGTTTGGGTACACTGAGGGAGAATTTAGAATGACCAATGCACCTAACCAGCACGTCTTTCGGACTGTGGGAGGAAACTGGTGCACCTGAAGGAAACCCACGCAGACACAGGGAGAACGTGCAGACTCAGCACACAGTGACCCAGGCTAGGAATCAAACCCAGGTCCCCTGATGCTGTGAGGCAGCAGTGCTAACAACTGTGCCACCAAGATACACTCCCAGAGGTATAAAACTATGCAAGCAACAGCAAAAATAGATGTAGGTAACTTGTGCTAAAACTTTATGTACAGCAGCATCTTTTGTACCTGTTAACAGAATAATCATCAAATCCAGAGCAGTTGTATCTTTGTTGAGGTGGTAAATAAATCATTAATGATCGCCATCTACAGGCACAATGACCAATTGACAGCCTTCCATCTGCATGGGATGATGGGAATGAAGCCTCAGAACTTTGGTGAGAACATGAGACCACCTGCAATTCTTTGGTTAGCTGAACACATGGATTCTGGAAAGGCACATTCTGCCACAAGTGCCACACATGAAATTGTCCTTTGCCGGAGATGCAGGATAATCTCAGCTGGTGCCTTGAATGCAGGTCTGGAATCTACTTATGGAGCTTGTGAAACCATGTGTCACCGTGGTGGCAAATTCCTGCCTGCAACTGGTGCTGCCATTTACATTGATCTTCAGCTGTAAAGTCGTGACTGATGTTGAGGGTTTTTATGTCTCTTTTGACAGCAAGCTTGAATCAGCATTGGGTGCCCCGCTGATCTTGTGGCACGGGCCACCTTCCCAATTAGTACATCCTCAGGGATGTGGCCATCTTGTGCATATGCCCAAGCCAGCAAAACCTTCTTTGCTAGGTTAGCACTGGCACGCTTGCCTGGAAAGGATTGCTTCACTGGTGATTTTGTCTTTCCATATGATGCTAAGGATGTGCTGTAGGCCTCAGAGACGCAAGTTACTGAGGTTTTGTTTTCTTGGTAGGTGTAAGTTACCCAGGCTTTGCTGCCATACAGCAATGTACTGAGGATACAGGCCTTACAGATAAGCACTAAGATAAAAACAAAATACTGCGGATGCTGCAATCTGAAACAGAAAATGCTGGAAAATCTCAGCAGGTCTGATGGCATCTGTGGAGAGAGAATAGAACCATCATTTCAAATCTGGATGATTTTGAGTCCAATTCTGCTGAAAAATCATCCAGACTCGAAATGTTGGCCCTATTCTCTCTCCACAGATGCTGTCAGAACTGCTGAGATTTTCCAGCCTTTTCTGTTTTTTGTTAGAGGTAGGCACCTCAGTCCTGCAGGGCAGTGTGCTGGTTTTCTGTGCTTATTTTGATGTGATTTGATTTGAGTTATTGTCACATGTATTGGTATCCAGTGAAAAGTATTGTTTCTTGTGCGCCATACAGACAAAACATACTGTTCATTGAGAAGAAAAGGAGGGTGCAGAATGTAGTGTTACAGTCATAGCTAAGGTGTAGAGAAAGATCAACTTAATATGAGGTAGGTTCATCAAAAGTCTGATGGCAGCAGGGAAGGTGTTCTTGAGGCTGGTTGACCAAAGCTAATGGCTGCCTTTCCAACACCGTGCTGAGCTCTTTGTAATGAGATGTGTCACCATCAATCCAAGCTGGAGGAATCTGCTGACCGCTTCCAATACAAAGAACAATACAGCACAGGAACAGGCCCTTCGGCCCTCCAAGCCCGCGCCGCTCCCCGGTCCAGGATTGAATCCTGAATCCAGGATCCCTGCCCAATTTTCCAGCCTATCTACATCCTAATATCCTATCCACCGAGCTGTCCCTCACAGCTACGATGCTTTGTTCATCACAACCTATTAACTCACCCCCACCCCCCCATTCCAGACCATGTGATCTCCAGGGAGAGGCGAAAACCCAGAGTGAAAACCCCAGGGCCAATATGGGGAAAAAAAAATCTGGGAAATTCCTCTCCGACCCCCTGTGGCGATCGAAACGAGTCCAGGAGATCACACTGGCCCTGATCAGAAAATGCTTCCCAACCCTATTCATTTCCACTTCTGCTTTACGAACACCATCTGAATTCCCTGCCCCCGAGACAGGTTCCCAACTATCCGCAGTCTCGCTCTGTACTGGCACCAGCAAGATGATCATAGAATGAAGCCCTGCTACGCTCCTTGCATTGAAGTATAAGCACTCCAGACCTTCAGGCCCAGTGAGGTCGTCCTCCCCCAGAGTGCTCTTCTTCTTTGCCAGCCTTGTCCCAGCCCCAAGCTCGTCCCCAGCCTCCATACTTGTAGACCTAATATTTTGATCCCCACCCCCGCCATACTAGTTTAAACCCCCCTGAACTGCACTAGCAAAGCTCCCAGCCAGGATATTTGTGCCCTTCCAACTTAGTTGTGACCCCTCCCTCTTGTACAGGTGCCATCCTCTCCTGAAAACTTCCCATTGATCTATGAAAATGAAGCCCTCCCTCCTGGACCAGTCCTTTAGCCAGGCATTCATTTGTACCAACTCCCTATTCTTAGCCTCACTGGCACGAGGCATTGGGAGCAGCCCAGAGATGGCCACTTTGTTTGACTGGAGTGAGACTGGGGGAGAGAGTCTTAGCAGGAGTGCTGAGAGTAAGCAAAGAAGTGATTTAATTATTCATTTATTCATTTAAGGGTATTCCTTGTATATTTCGCGGGCTTTTTTCAGGGTTTTGAATTGAGGAAGTGAGGTCAGCTGAAGGGGATTCTGGGAGGTTGAGTCTTAGTATAAAAGGCAGTTACCTGGGGCGTTCGCCGGGAGTATAAAAAGCCGGCTGCACTATACAGCGGGCAGCGTCGGGAGCGGGCAGTGGTGTGAGTGGGAAGCAGAGTGTGAAGGGCTTTGGCTCACAGGGCTTGGGCTGAAAGGGCAAGGCAAGGCTAGTTATTTTTTATCCAACCCTATAAAGGATAAGGGCAGGTATGAGTGATCGGCCAGTTCAGTGCTTCCGATGTGGGATGTGGGAGTTCCTGCAAACACCTAGCTTCCCAGAGGTTCACATATGTGCCAGGTGCGTGGAACTGCAGCTCTTGAGGGACCGTGTCATGGAACTGGAGCTGCAGATCGCTGACCTTAGTCTAGTCAGGGAAAATGGGAGAAAAATTGACAGGAGTTATAGGCAACTAGTTACACCGGGGCATTGGGAGGAAGACACGTGGGTCACAGTTAGGAGGAGTAAAGGGCAGAAGGGTAAAGTACCAGGGAGTACTCCAGTGGCGGTCTCTCAAAATAGGAAGGGCTTGGTGACAGGTGTGAGAGGGGAGGGGAGTGAACAGTTAGAAGAGGGGTCACCTGTGGTTGTCCCACTCCAAAACAGGTATATTGTTTTGGATAGTGTGGAGGAGTGTGCCTCTCCAGTGGTAAGACACAGTGACCAGGTCACTGGCACACAGTCAGGCTCTGTGGCCCGGAAAGGGAAGAGAGGGGTTAGGAGAGCGATAGTGGTGGGGGAATGCATCAGTTAGAGGCACAGACAGGCGATTCTGTGGGTGCGAACGGGACTCCAGGATGGTAGTCTGCCTACCTGGTGCTGGGGTCACGGATGTCTCCGAGCGGATAGGAGGCATATTAAAAGGGGAAGATAAAGAAACGGATGTCATTATACACATTGGTGGAAATGACGTAGATAGGAAGAGTAGGGGGATCCTAAGAGAGCAATTCAGGGAGTTGGGAAATAGGTGGCGTTGAGTCTGATCACAAGCAGAGATGTAACACTCTGTCCCATCACTACAATTTTTTTGACACTGATAGCTATATGCTGACAAAACCGCAATGGGGAATTACTTAGCATTTGATGCTGCTTATTTTTGACCATGAATTATGAAGTGACATGAGCAACATATTCCAAGTATTGCTGTAAAAGTGAAACTATGCAACCACTCACATTAGCTTAAACTGTGACCTGCACTAGAAATGTGACCTTAACCACTCTGGGGCAATCAAGAGGTCAAATACATAGATGTCAAAGGCTGCTGAATAATTTCAGATGCACTTTTGAGTTTTACTCATCACCGAGTGTCAAATTGTTTTGCTGTCTCTAAATGAAGTAAGTGCCAGAAATAAAATAAAGAACCACAAATGCCTGCTATCTGAACTTAATGCTGGAATATACAACCCATGTTTCATGTGGAACGCAGCGCAGCACTTGGGATTAATCAGTAGCATTGAACACAAAAGAAACTGCAAGCGGTAATTAACTATCTTGTTGTGGACAAGAGCGAGGAGGCAGTTCTAAATATAAACTGTTGCTGTTCCGGAATTCTCTGTTAGGAAGAGCGCCTTTTGGAGGGACCCGGGGAAAGGAGTCAGTTGGCCTTCTGCATGTCGTGGCAAAAGGAGGAGTCAGATGTAGGGGGATGTTTGGAAGCGAGGGGAAGGTCCCGGAGTGGGTGCCAGAGGTATTTCGAGTTGGCAGAAGGGGGAGATTGAAACATGCCCTTGTTCAGTTAAGTCCGCCCCGCAGTCGCATAAGGATCGCTCTAGCCAACAGTGTTCAGTCTCAGATTCACTTCATTGCTCACCCAAGTGTTGCTCCGGCCAGGGAAACAGAGGTTCCCAGCACCAGCAAATGTGGTAAACAATGAGTGGAAAGATTTCCGAAGTGCTGCTTCTAATGTTTTATCAAGATCATTTGCAGTATGATTAAATATCACATTAAATCAATCAGTGTGGCACACAGGTAAGCGACATTATCACAAGGCGCACACCAAGAAACTAATGTGGTCATAGTGATCTAACTCTATAACATGCTGAATTACGGACCAGTCGTTTACCAAAAAGACACCATATCAGAATTACGTACAAGAGCACAAAAAATCATTAAAATTGCCGAATAAAAAGTTGCGTACATTGATACTTTTAATCAAAAAATTTTAAATGAATGGATAAAACTTCATTTAATGCCCCCACAGTTCTAGCATCTTTCTCTACTTTCGTTCCCGTCTTCTCTCTTATCCTTTCTGAGCTCATCTTGTCCATGAGACCTATATCCTGTTCCCTCAATCCTGTTCCCATTGAACTGCTGACCACCGAGCTTCCTCTCCTGACCCCCATGTTAGCCCATATTGTAAATAGTTCGCTCTTCGGAGGATCTGGGCTCTAGTTAGGAAATTGGCTGAATGGCAGGAAGCGGTGAGTAGGGATAATGGGCAGATACTTTATTGCCAGGATGTGACCAGTGGTGTCCACTAGATCTGTGTTATGGCCTTAGCTTTCAGTGTATCCATTAACAACTTAGATGATGGGATAAAAAGCAATATATTTATGTCATGAGCAAAAAAATCTATGTAATATATAATATACAATGGGTAAACACTTGATCAAAGTGTAAGATTACAAAGAGATATCGATAGATTCAGTGAATGGATCGAAATATGGAAAATGAATCTCAATGTCGGCAAATGTGAGGTATAGTCTTTTCTAAATGGTGAAAAGCCAGAAGCAGTGGCAACCCAGAGCCTTTGGGGGAGTGGGGTTCCAGAAAAATAGGTCATTAAAGTGTCATGAGCAGGTACAGAGGAACTAATGGAATTCTATTTTTCCAGACAACTAATAGTAGAGCAATTTTCCACTTTGTCAGGTAGCTGTCAGTATTGTTGTTATACTGGAATAGCTTGGCTAGAGGCATGGCTAGGTCTGGAGTGTTCAGCATTACAGTCAGAATGCTGTCAGGTCCCATCACCTTTGCTGTATGTTTCCAGTATATTCAGCCATTTGCGCGGAGTGAATCAAATTGGTTGAAGGCTGTCATCTATAAGGCTGGAGGAGGATGAGATAGATTATCCACTTAGCAATTGTGACTGAAGGTGATTGCAAATGTTTCACCCCTACCTTCTACACACATTATGCTGTTTTGTCACTGAGGATGGAGATGTTCGTGGAATTTCCTGCTCTGGTTAGTTGCTTAATCATCTCTCACCATTTACAACTGAAGCACTTTTAATTACGTTTTTAATAATTTCATCTGTTAACTATATCTGGTTCATTACCAAATCTGGTAAGGCTTGCCCTTTGGTGTTTTTAGAATATATTGCTTTAGAAATATATCTTCAATGCAATTAAGAAATTCAGTGACTGCTTTTCCCAAAATACATGAAACTTTTAAAAAATTTCCCTGCTTTAGCTACAAGCCACTTATTCTCTGAATTAATACATCCTGCTACTTCATTACTGCTCATGGGAGTTTTGTGAACAACTTCCGTTCCTGTTTTAAGTTTCACTCGTTCCTCAATTCTAACTAGATTTTCCAGTGATCGTTTTCCCTTACCAATTCTTCTCTCTTCCTTAGGTGAAAGAGCAGTACAACGGTTGGAGTAGTGAAAACTGGAGGTCCAACAGAGGCCAGAAAAAGAAGCACATAGATTACAGGGGATTGTAAGGAGGTTCTGGAGGGAGGGGCGAGGGGACGAGGGATGTGAACACCAGAATGAGAATTTAAAACCAAGGTGATGTGTACCAGGATCCACTCTAGATCAGAGACCACTGAATACGACTTGGTACAAGTTAGGGTATGGGAGATGGATTCTGGATAAGTTGAATATTTGAGAGGGTGAACGATGAGAGGCTGGCCAATATGCCTTTGGTATATTCCTTACTCTGACCCTTCCACTTCTCTCCGCTATCGAAGGATCAAATTGTTAAAATGAGAAACCTCCTTGATCCTTCAGAAACTTCAGTTAATGCACTCCTCGCATGCAAAATCTGGCATGCCCCTTACTCTGTTCTTGCAGATTTTCGGTAGTCATGGTAAATATTTTAAAGGTCCTTCTTCTCATTTTCAAATACTGTTGATTCTTTATCATTCTACTCAAGGTACACATCATTGGTCATGCTCATCACATCTGTAACTCAGAGGCCAGTCTTACGATCAGAATGCCCACAGCTCTTTTGGAATCATTTCCCAAAACCAATTTCTGAAAAAAAAATAGATTTTTTAAATTTGAAGATTGTGTGATGAAAGTCCAGAATAGTAGATAGCAGCGAGTTAAAGAGGAAAGATCAAATGTGATAAACTAAGAAACATGAAGGCAGATTGAATACTTAAATAATAACAAGTGGGAATGTGTTAAGTATGGGCAAAGTAAAACAAGTTGCATGTCTAACCTTGAAGATGTAGGAAGATAGCAAAGATGTGTAGGAAAGGAGCAACGATTATAGCAGTTATGCATACTGTAAGAAAAATATGAGGTTTCTTTTCTTGTAGCCTGAGTTCAAGGTACTATTCAAACCCTGGTTGGACGTGGGCTCTTCAGAAAGTTGAGTGTTAGTCAGAAGTAGTGGCTGCCACAAATGAGAAACCTTATTGGAGGTATTTGAAAATGAGAGGGATGTGGCAGTTGAGTTGCTAGAGTTTGATATGAAATAACATGCCACTGATAATATCATTAAGTTGAGTGAATGATTCAAATTGTTACAAACATGTTAACAATGAGACCTCAGATAGGAAATGCATTAAAACCAGTGTGCAAGACAAGACAGAAAAGCAATATTAAGAGAAAAATGCACAAGGTAGATTGTATGTTTTCAGAAATTATGTTATAATTGGATTCAAGGAGGCTACAGAACATAAAACATCTACACATACACAGAAAATCACCTTCCCAGTATGTTATTATAGAAATAATGTGATGATTAGGGTGAGGAGGGGGGCCAGTGGAGCAATGGTATTGTCGTTGGGAACCTGGGTTCGAATCTCAACATGGCAGATGATGAAATTTAAATTCTGTAAAAATCTGGAATAAAACGTCTAGTGATGACCATGAAGTCATTGTCGATTGTCATAAGAAAACCACCTGGCTGAATAATATCCTTTAAGGAAGGAAACTTTCAATCCTTATCTGGTGTGGCCTATTTGTGACTCCAGATCCATAGCAATGTGGTTGACTCTTAAAATGCAAGCCACTTAGTTGAAGGGCAGTTAAGTATGGGCAATAAATGTGGGCCCAGTCAGCAGTGCCCATATTGCATGAATGAATTTTTAAAAAGTTACTAAATAAGAGAAATAAATAAAGCCTGTAATGGGACCGAAACTAATGGGGGTAAAGCTTCCGCAAGTGAGATATTGCACCTAAAATGTGGCCAAAATTTCACTGCTTGTGTCATAGTTTAAGTTTCATATATAATTCATTTGGATAATCGCAAACATAAAATTTAATGACCCACACAATCTGACCATCTAATAGAACACAATTGTTTTATCATTAAAAAGTATTCCTTGTGAAATTTATAAAGTGGCATCCTTGGGCAGTTCTATCAATATATCTGAAGTGGGTTTATCACCAAAAGTGAGTGTATTAATAAGTGTCCGATCCTCCACCTGCAAGCAACCCAACTTAAAATCACGGAAAACTACTTGAAAATACTATACGGGGCCATTTGGTCAGAGTGGTGAAGAAGGCATTCAGCATGCTTGGTTTCATTGGTCAGAACATTGAATACAGGAATTGGGGCATCTTGTTGAAGTTGTACAAGACCTTGGTAAGGCCACACTTGGAATACTGTGTACAGTTCTGGTCACCCTATTATAGAAAGGATATTATTAAACTAGAAAGAGTACAGAAAAGATTTACTAGGATGCTACTGGGATTTGATTATAAGGAAAGGCTGGATAGACTGGGACTTTTTTCCCTGGAGCATAGGAGGCTGAGGGGTGATCTTATAGAGATCTATAAAATAATGAGGGGCATAGATCAGCTAGTCAATATCTTTTCCCAAAGATAGGGGATAGACTGTAATTCACAATACTATAAAATTTAATAGGTGAACATTTTTTATAATAGCTCAGCAATAGTAAAATGTATGAATTTAAAATATTTCTGGATGTCATTTTTATATATACTTTGAAACGTAATTTACAGGCAATCATATTATAACTGCCACATGGAGGGGGGGGGGGGGGAGGGGGGCGGGGGGGGGGGGGGGGGAGAAGGATAGTGGGAGAAGACACTTTTTTAAAATAAACAAAACTTTGAAATATTGTTGCATTGATAACCTGCCATTACATCTCAATTGAGTAATGGGAATGAGCCAAAACAGAAAATGCTGGAAAATCTCAGCAGGTCTGACAGCATCTGTGGAGAGAGACTAGAGCCGACGTTTCGAGTCTGGTTGACTCTTCGTCAGAGCTGAATAGGAATGAGCCCATCATTCAGACATTGATGATCATTCCACCAGTACTTATTCCAATTCTCGTCCCTCACCTAAAGGCCGCTAGTCGGTTGCCAGGGGCTTATCGCTTGAGGGGGCACCACTCCACATCAAGCATGGCTGGTCAAGAGTCACTCCTGCTCTTACTGCCAGCCATTGGAATGTTTGGAAGGATTTGCAGGTTGACACACTCAAGTTGTTTGGTCACATTATGAACATACTCCCTGATACCTATCATCCCTAGACAAAAATGACACTGCCAATACTTGCCCTTAAACTTTGATCTCCTGATTAGGAGTTCAACATTTGAGTGACCTGTGGAGCAATTTAACTGAACACTGCATGGACAAATTTAACACAATGTGAGATTTACAATTCACAATATTTTGATTAGAAGCTACATAATCATTGTTGTCCATGTGCCATGACGAGTGGCATAGGTGATCATGGTCTTCGAAACTTTCTGATCATAACAACAGTGGATGACCTTGTTGTTGGAGTTCTGATTAATGTTGTCGTGGTCAGGACCCACCTCAGTTCATGGACGTCTGCAGCGAGTGAGAAGTTGACACAAGTGGTGTCAATGCTATTGTCCAATTAAGAATTGTTTGTATGAATCATATCTGACTAGGGAAAAGGGAAACATGAGGTGGTTTCCCCTGGTCTTGTGTATTTGAAGCAAACACAAACTCTCTTCCCAGAGGATCCTCCACCTGGTTCCTGCCAGCCATTGTCTATAAAGGCCACATTTACTGCCATAGAATCCATCGGATCCACCTTTGGCCATAAACAGTAACTGCGAGCACAGGACTCTTCCAGGTACTACCAACTGGGCGAGCTGGGCATGGGCCTCACCAAAGGGCAGAGTCAACCACACTCCGGGGGCAGGAAGGTGAATTTAATTCAAATACCTCTGCTACCAGATAATATATCTAATTTAAAATATTCAACAACTTGCCAAAATGAGTCCCTTTGAATTTTAAGTGTTATAGGATTAACATAGAAACATAGAAAACTACAGCACAAAACAGGCCCTTCGGCCCCACAAGTTGTGCCGAACATATACCTACCTTTTAGGCCTACCTATAACCCTCCATCCTATTAAGTCCCATGTACTCATCCAGGAGTCTCTTAAAAGACCCTATTGAGTTTGCCTCCACCACCACTGACGGCAGCCGATTCCACTCGCCCACCACCCTGTGTGTGAAAAACTTCCCCCTCACATTTCCCCTGTACCTATACCCCAGCACCTTAAACCTGTGTCCTCTCGTAGCAGCCATTTCCACCCTGGGAAAAAGCCTCTGAGAGTCCACCCGATCTATGCCTCTCAACATCTTATATACCTCTATTAGGTCTCCTCTCATCCTACGTCTCTCCAAGGAGAAAAGACAGAGCTCCCTCAGCCTATCCTCATAAGGCATGCCACTCAATCCAGGCAACATCCTTGTAAATCGCCTCTGCACCCTTTCAATCTTTTTCACATCCTTCCTGTAATGAGGCGACCAGAACTGAGCACAGTACTCCAAGTGGGGTCTGACGAGGGTCTTATATAGCTGCATCATTATCCCCGGACTCCTAAACTCAATCCCTCGACTGATAAAGGCCAGCACACCATACGCCCTCTTAACCACCTCCTCCACCTGCGGGGCCGATTTTAGAGTCCTATGGACCTGGACCCCAAGGTCCTTCTGATCCTCCACAGTACTAAGAGTCTTTCCTTTATATTGTGCTCTTTCATCCCATTTGATCTGCCAAAATGGACCACTACGCATTTATCTGGGTTGAAGTCCATCTGCCACTTCTCCACCCAGTCTTGCATCCTAACAATGTCCCTCTGTAACTTCTGACATCCCTCCGGACTATCCACAACCCCACCAACCTTCGTGTCGTCGGCAAACTTACCAATCCATCCCTCCACTTCCTCATCCAGGTCATTTATGAAAATGACAAACAGCAAGGGTCCCAGAACAGATCCCTGGGGAACACCACTGGTGACCAACCTCCATTTAGAAAAAGACCCATCTATACACACTCTCTGCCTCCTTTGGGCAAGCCAGTTCTGGATCCACAGGGCAGTAGCCCCTTGGATCCCATGCCCTCTCACTTTTTCTAGAAGCCTTGCATGGGGGACCTTGTCGAACGCCTTGCTAAAATCCATATAAACCACATCTACCGCTTTCCCTTCATCAATGTGTTTAGTCACATTTTCGAAGAACTCCACCAGGCTCGTAAGGCACAAACTGCCTTTGACAAAGCCATGCTGAGTATTCTTGAGCATACTAAACCTCTCCAAATGCTCATAAATCTTGTCCCTCAGGATCTTCTCCATCAGCTTACCAACGACTGAGGTTAGACTCATCGGTCGGTAATTTCCTGGGCTATCCCTATTCCCCTTCTTGAAAATAGGAACCACATCTGCAATCCTCCGGCACCTCTCCAGTCTCCATCGACGATGCAAAGATAATCGCCAGAGGCTCTGCAATCTCTTCCCTCGTCTCCCACAGTAACCTGGAGTACATCCCATCCGGACCCGGCGACTTATCTATCTTGATGCCATTCAAAGATTCCAGCACAACCTCTTTGTTAAAGTCCACATACTCAATCTTTTCAGTCCACCGCAAGCCCACAGTACATCCACCATTAAGAAAACTAACTTCCTTTGATAAATCACCTTTCATATTGAAAAATATTCCAAATATCGCAGAGGCATAATTGAAAGAATGGACGCGGAAGAGGTGGCCAATAAAAGGTCAAAAAAGTGGAATTGAGGAGGGTCTTGGGAGGGAGGAGGTAAGGAAGCAGAAAGCACAAAAACATAGGGCCACACTTTTTATGTCCCACCAGGCAATTATTTGGGAGGGGGCATGTAAAACCTTCCTGCTCACCCCCATAATATGGGAGGTGTGCAGATGTCAAATCGGCAACCCACTTGCCATATTTAAATAGATAATCAAGAGTCAACTGAACTTGTTATCAAGCCAACTGACCTCGGTAATATGCAGCCCACGCTATAATTAAGGTCAGCATAACTAAGGACCCCACACACCCCGGATATTCTTCCACCTTCTTCCTTCAGGAAAAAGATACAAAAGTCTGAGGTCACGTACCAACCGATTCAAGAACACCTCTCCCCTGCTGCTGTCAGACTTTGAATGAACTTACCTTCCATTAAGTTGATCTTTCTCTACACCCTAGCTATGACTGTAACACTACATTCTGCACTCTCTTGTTTCCTTCTCTATGAACGGTATGCTTTGTCAGTATAGCGCGCAAGAAAATACTTTTCACTGTATGTTAATACATGTGACAATAATAAATCAAATCAAATAATATGGTTGGTGTGGGCAGTTGGATGGGCCTGGTCAGGCTGCTTTTAAAAAAACCTTTTAAAAGGGTGGCTGCTGCTCTGTCCAACACCACAAAATACTACAAAGGACTGTGAACTAAGCCTAGTCCATCACGCAAACCAGCCTCCCACCCAATGACTCTGTCTACACTTCCCACTGCCTCGAAAAAGCAGCCAGCATAATCAAGGACCCCACGTACCACGGACATTCTCTCTTCCAGCTTCTTTCATCAGAAAAAAGATACAAAAGTCTGAGGACACGTATCAACCGACTCAAGAACAGCTTCTTCCCTGCTGCCATCGGACCTCTGAATGGACCTACCTTGTATTAAGTTGATCTTTCTCTACACCCTACCTATGACTGTAACACTACATTCTGCACTCTCTCCTTCTCTACCTTTGGTGTGCTTTGTCTGTATAGCACGCATGAAACAATACTTTTCCCTGTATACTAATACGTGTGACAATAACAAAACAAATCAAAGACGGTGGGTGCCCTATATGCATTCAGGCAGCACCTGTAGGATAGTAACCCCTCCCCATCCGCCTGCTCTGTAAAGATCTCTAAACTGCCCAAACCCTCGGCTCCCACTACTCCAAGATAGGCATCTTGCTCCAGGACCCATGGGCCTTCGTCTTAGGGCTGTTTGCAGTCCAAACAGTGCCCACTAATGCACTCTTGGCACTGCCAGGACTGCTGAGGGCTGGCTGTCTTCCTCAGTGAGAGGGCGGGAGTCCCACTGGCAATGTATTTAACCGAGTGTAATGGTTGCGGGCGGACTGGCATGGAGAGAGTGGGAGATCCAACCTAATTCACTTTCCTGCCCTTGGTCCCATCCTTGGTGATTACAGGACTTCAAGATCCAAGAGCTTATTAAATGCCTCTATCACCCTTTCCGGCAGGAAGTTCCAGACCCCCAACACTCTCTGGGTGCAGACATTTATCATCAACTCCCCTCTATTTCTTCCACCAATTATTTTAAATCTAGTTAGTGGTCTTTCTGGTGATGGAAAAACGTCTTCTAATACATGTTATCCCAGCCCCTCATGCTTTAATGCACCTCAAATATTTTTCCCCCAGCCTCCTCTGTCCAAAGAAAATTTGCATGTATTCGCATTCTAATCAGTATTCTGTAACTTGATTTTGTGTCTCTGTGCCCTGTTTGAGAGCAGATTGCCACTCCATCTGACGAAGGAGCAGCGCTCCGAAAGCTAATGGCATTTGCTACCAAATAAACCTGTTGGACTTTAACCTGGTGTTGTTAAAACTCTTACAAAGAAAACAAACCCAGCCTATCCAATCTCTCCTCTTAGCTCTCAGTTGTGGCGACATCCTCTTTACCTCCACTGTACCCAGGGTGACTGAACGTTCCAGATTTCATGGGACCATCCTGTATTTGAGGTGATTATCTGTGTAGTGGGTTGCCAGCTGCCAGGATGCCGATTGTCCCCTATTTTTGATGTTTAGTTTTCACGCACACTCTCACAAGATCACCAGCACACCCCCACCCTTGGTTATATGACCCCATCCCCACCCAACACCCCACCCCCATACCAAAATGTCCCTTAAATTTATTCCTTGAGAGCTGGTCACCCTGTCTGTACCCTCTCTTGTGAGTTTACAGCTTCCTATAATGCGGTGATGTGAATTGTATGAAGAACCCTAGCTGTGGCCCGAATAATGTTTTATATGGTTCTAGTATAACCTCTCTTCCCTGAGATTCTGCACCTCGGCTAAAAATGGAATGTATCTCATGTGCCTTCTGTCACTTATTTACCCATCCTCCGACCAACAGGAATGTGTGGAGATGCACACCAGGGACCCGGGTTCGATTCCCACCTTGGGTCACTGAGTGTGTGGAATCTGCACGTTCTCCCCGTGCCTGCATGGGTTTCCTCCGGGTGCTCCGGTTTCCTCCCACAGTCCAAAAGACGTGCTGGTTAGGTGCATTGGCTATGCTAAAATTCTCCCTCAGTGTACCCGAACAGGGGCCGGAGTGTGGCAACTTGGGAATTTTCACAGTAGTTTCATTGCAGTGTTGATGTAAGCTGACTTGTGACACTAATAAATAAACTTTAAATTTTATCTTACCATTTATTATGTACCCTGTAGCCTTGTTTGCCCTCCTCAAATGCATGGCTTTAACTTCTCTGGTTTGCATTTTCACCTCTCAGGTCTATTGAAACCCTCATGTATTCTAAAGCTTTCTTCATCACTATCAACCAGAGTGATGATACAATTTTTGTATCATCTGCAAATCTGTTAATCCTGCTCCTTACATTTCATATACATTGATTTTTATCATAAGAAGCAAGGAACCCAGTACGGAATCCTGCAGACTGGAAAAGCCATCCAGTCACAAAAACACTTGCGCCGGAACCTCTGACCTCGCCCGTGGCTGGGATTCTCCATCTCACTGCAGTGAAGAGAGGTTTTGCTGAGTGCCAAATTCTCCATTCTCATTGGCAGCAGAGGTGGGTGAACGAGATTGGGGAATCCCACCCATGGTGTTTATTGCCCTTGGATCCAACTTGCACTTTCCTATGAATCCCACGTGCTTTAACTTTTATGACCAGAGCATTAGCTCATTCACCTCTTTGTTGCCTCAAAATAATTCAGCCCACATGGTCCAACAGAACCTTCTTTCACAGCTGGAAAGTGCTGCATCTGTACCGGAAGGTACAGCAACATGCCTCTTAACTAAAGACTTATCTTTCAGAATCAGTTGCACCAAATGGTTCCATTACAGCCATCTATCCAACAATTTGGTCAAGTCTCTGTCTTGTCCACAAAAAGCAGGAAAAATCCAACCTAGGCAATTCGCACACTACTCCCTGGGTCTACCCTCAGTTATTAGAAAAGGGAGTTTTGTTCACAGTGTCATCAAGTGGCAGGTGTTGGATTGCCTTTCCTTCAGGTGGATTTGGAGGATCTTGTGAAGGCTGGTGGCACTT
This sequence comes from Mustelus asterias, assembly GCF_964213995.1. Taxonomy (NCBI): domain Eukaryota; kingdom Metazoa; phylum Chordata; class Chondrichthyes; order Carcharhiniformes; family Triakidae; genus Mustelus; species Mustelus asterias. The sequence goes on from NC_135816.1 coordinate 51,810,348, forward strand.
CTCCTGTGCTTTGAGGTGCCTGCTGTAGGTTGTTCAAATTGCCAAAGAATGTAATAGAATGAGGATCATTGCAGCCCGGTAAACCTTCATCTTGGGTTTCAGATCACAAGTTTGGTGATTTGATGGGGCGGGGGAGGGGGACTGAGTGGTGATGGCAGGTGTCAGATGGTCTTGTGTTGTAAGAGCTGGTTGAGAGAGGATTTTAGATTCCTGTTTAGTGAAAGGCCCATTTTCTTACATGCTGCACTGAAGGGGTAGACAATGACCCGGAGTTTAGTTTTTGAGTGAATGCACGTGCAAATGTCATCTACTGAAACTCTGACTGAAGTTGAAGTATCAAGAATGGAGGTGGTCATTACTCAAAACAGGCTCTGCTGGACAGGACACATTGTTTGTATGACTGACACCAGACTCCTGAAGCAACTGCACCATTCAACACTTGGTTGTGTCCCAGGAGGACAGCAAAATCACTTTGGGGATGTCTCCAAAGTACCCCTGAAGAGGTTGAACAGTGCCACCAACTGATAGGAGTCCCTGGCTTGTGACCAATCAAAATGGGAAGGTCAGGTCATGAAGGCACAGAACGCAGAAGTGAAGTTAAAGTGTCAGAGAGGCAGTGCATGAACCTCCAAACAACTCATCTACTTGGCCATTCAAGCACTACCTTCCCTCATCATAGAATCTAGTGTAGAAGGAGGCCATTCAGCCCATCAAGTCCACAATCCCATACAGGCGCTATCCCCATAAACCCATGTATTTACCCTAGCTAGTCCTCCTAACACTAAGGGGCAATTTAGCATGGTCAATCCATCTAACCCGCACATCTTTGGACTGTGGGAGGAAACCGGAGCACCCGGAGGAAACCCTCGCAGACACGGGGAGAATGTGCAAACTCCGCACAGGCAGTGACCCAAGCCGGGAATCGAACCCGGGTCCCTGGCGCTGTGAAGTAGCACCTGTAGATCATCTCAAAATCCACTCCTTTGCTATTCAATGACATTACCATCACTGAATGTCCACATCAACATCCTGGGGCTTACCATTGACCAGAAACTGAATTGAACCAGCCTGCCCTCCATCCACAAGGCACATGACTATAATGGGATACTTTCCACTTGTCTGGATGTGTGCACCTCCAACAGTACTCAAGAAGTTCAATATAAGTCAGGACAAAGCAGTACACTTCATCCACCACCTTAAAAATTCTCCCCTCCTCTGCTTGGAGCATAATGGCAGCAGACTGTACAATCTGTAAGATGCACTGAAGCAACCTTTCAACAACATTTTCCAAACTTACAACCTTACTACCTAGAAGAAGATGGGCAGCAGACATCACTACTGGCAAGTTCCCTTCCAAGTCACACACCAGCCTGACTTGGAACTATATTGCCATTCCTTCACAGTTGTTTGTTTAAATTTAAATTAAACACCCTCCTTAACAGCATTATGTATGTCACATGAACTGCAGCAGTTAAAGCAGTGGACCCTACCAACTTAAGAACAATTAGGGGTGGGCAAAAAATATTGGCCTTACAACCACACATCCCATAGATGAATTTTAAAAGATCAAATCCCAGCTTAGTAAAATTGGCTTTTTCTCAATTTAAACTTCTACTCTTCGTCTCTCTGCCTTTTTCCATAACCACACTAAATCTAATTGAAGTATGATCACAATCAAAATGCTCTTCCACTGATACCACTTCTACCTGCCTAGTTTTATAACTTAAAAATGAATCTAGAATTGCCCATTCTATTGTTGGGGTTGATATATACTTGCTAAAGCATACTGTATGTTTAAATAATTTAGTAACCTCTGAATTTGTTTACACCGACTCAGTGCCAGTTAAGGGCAGTTGAAATTCCCCTTATTATTTCTGCATTACTAAGCAATTTGCCTACATATTGGCTTGTCTATCTCACTCTGACTGTTTGGGAGTCTATAGTATACTCCCAGCAGTGCGATTGCCCCTTTTTCCATATGGCCTTGATTCTGATTCATGATTCTGCCAGCATATTGGATAAACAGCTGAAGAAAAATCATCTCCAGGTCAAGGGGGACAGGGTGCGGGAGTGAGACTAGTTGAATTGCTCTTGCAGAGCTGGCAATGGCTTGACAGGTCGAATAACCTCCTCCTGTACTGTAACCTCTCAACGATTCTATGATATCATCCGTCCTCACAGCTGTGGTTGTTTCTTTAACCAATATCGTGCCTCAGTCCTTTTTAACCTCCTTCTGTATCCTGTCTGAAAACCTTGTACCAGTAATGTTGAGCAGTCATTCCTTAAACCATATTTCAGCAATATTTATATCATACTTCCAAGTCTAAGTACTCCCAACTCTTCACTGCAGGATTCCTTGCATTGAAATATGTGTCACCAATTACTGAACAGCTCCTTTGTTGTCTATTTTCACGCTTTATTTTTTCTGCCTTCCATACTTGCTTACTATTTTCTGCCTATTTCCAGTATTGCTTCTCTCCCTTCTGAATATTTAGAACATAGAATATAGAAAAACTACAGCACAAACAGGCCCTTCGGCCCACAAGTTGTGCCGAACACATCCCTACCTTCTAGACCTACCTATAAACCTCCATCCTATTACGCTCCATGTACTCATCCAGGAGTCTCTTAAAAGACCCTATTGAGTTCGCCTCCACCACCACTGACGGCAGCCGATTTGCTCAAGCCAAGGTAATTTAAACCCTGTCCAGCACAGCACTAACGAACTTTGCCCTATGATATTGGTCCAGGCTCCATAGAGGCGTAACCCAACTGGGCTCATGCAGGTCCCCTCCCCCATTAACCGATTCCAATGCCCTGGCAACCTAAAGCCATCCCTACTGCACTCATCTCTCCAGCACACATTCATCTACACTATCCTAATCATTAGCACATGGCACTGGGAGTAATCTTGAGATTAAGCACCTTTGAGGTCCTATTTATTCATATTTTTCTTCCTAGCATCCAAAGAATTTATCCCACCTTTATTACTGGTACTAATAGGGACCAAGACCTGTGACTGGTCACCTTCTGCAGCCGATCAATGACATTTTTGACTCTGGCACCAGAGACGCAACATACCATTCTGGAGTCACATCTGTAGCTGCAGAGATCCATGTCTATTCCCCTAACAATTGAATCCCCATTTACTATTGCTTTCCTCACCTTCTGCCTTCCATCCTACACATCTGAGTCACCCATGGTGCCATGATCTTGATCTGGCTGTATTCCCCAAAGGTACCATCGCTCTCATCAGTGTGCCGAACCAAATACCAAAGTGTGAGATACACTCAGGAAGGTCCCTGCAGTGCCTGCCTTATCCTCCCTGTCTGTGTGCGGGGCACCCGTTTCCACCTCTTGAGCAGATGCACTACAATGACACCAGCTGCTGCTCAAGATCCAAATCGTAGAGCTCCTCCAGCTGACTACATATGTTTGTCTGAGACATGAGCAGCATCCTGGAGTTCCCACAACACACCAGATGTGCATTCAACAGGACTGACTTGCGCTACTGTGCCTTTATTTATTAGACTATGATCCAAACTTACCAAAAGTGAAGATTTGAGACTTACTTGCCCTTCAACTTACTTTAAACCAAACCAAACTTAAAGCATATTTATTATTTCTTAGTTTAACCCACTACCTTAAGAACACAAACTGTAATTCTTATCAATCACTTACCCGCTGCCCTTTGCTGTCACTCCTTGATTTTCCTTTCGCTGTTTTTGAATATGCTGCTCCCCTTATCCCCATTGTCTCTCGGGCTTCTGCTACTCCATTCATTAGAAGGTTTGAGAGAAACAATTCTGGAGTGTGAGGCCTATGGGATTGGAGGTAAAGATAATGATGTGGAGGAAGGGAGGTTCCTCACACATTGGTGGGGAGGGACTGGTTTCGGTGACAAACATTTGTAGGTCCAAAGGTTACAGAGATAGGGAGAAATAAAACCATGAGGAATTTAAGTGTGACGATAAAAAAAATAATGAGGCAGTATAGGTCGGTGAGGACGGGTGAGACATAGTGCCTGATAACATGGAGTTTGCAGCAAGAGTCATCCAACAATGCCGATACAGATTATATTTTTAACAGAGTGACAGCATTAACTTTGCCGAGTGTATTTATGGTATGCTTTTAAAAATCATGGAAGACAAAATAAATGAGTACGTGTTAATTAAAAAAAAGACACCCCATCAGGATCCATTGCCTAGCCATTTATTATTGAGTAAAAGAAAATGAATGATTGGATTACCATCTAGTGGTCAGATCCATTATTTCACCAGACACACGTGACAACTGTAATCTATGAGTAAGGTCACTTATTTTGGTTAGGATAACATTCATTACAAGCTTTTAAAATGTGTCCAATAAATCTACACTTTGAATTTAAGTATTTTATTTACATACCTGACAGACATATTTAATCAGTACAATACATCCCTTTAAGTGTGCTCAAGTGGCCAAGAACAGCTCTCGTATTGAAGTGAATTTGTAAAGTAATTTTGGATGAGGAAAGCCATTAGTCCATCTGAATTTATTCAGCCATAAAGAGCCTAAATTCACCCCATTTCATCACCCAATTATTGTTCAAATTGCACCAGGGTTTTCTTTCAGTTCCACTGCTCTCTCTGGAATTCCACTCCATGTGCTGATCGCTGTGTTAAGAATTTCCTCACGTCAGCGCTACACTTATTTTTATACAACTTGGAACCAATGTCCCAAGTTCTGATCTTGCACTTAATAGTAATATTCTAGATTTTACCACTTGCATTCTCTTCAATATTAGATGCATCTAAATATATCTTGCCAGAGGAGCAGTGAGCCAATTATGGTCCAAATTGGAGATCAAGAGGCACCAGGCATGGCTGAGGTACTTAATGATTACTTTGCATCAGTATGTATCACAAGTGAAGAATTCGCCAAAACTAGACTTGTCAGGATACTGGATGAGGAAAAAAAATAAACAGATGGTACTAGAAAGGCTAGCAGTACTGACGGCACATTGGCACAGAGGTTAGCACTGCTGCCTCAGTGCCAGGGACCCAGATTCAATTCCTGGCTTGGGTCACTGTCTGTGCGGAGTTTGCACGTTCGCCTCGTGCCTGCGTGGGTTTTCTCCGGGTGCTCCAGTTTCCTCCCACAGTCTGAAAGACGTGCTGGTGAGGTGCATTGGCCATGCTCCCTCAGTGTACTCAAACAGGCGCCGGAGTGTAGTGACTAGGAGATTTTCACAGTAACTTCATTGAAGTGTTAATGTAAACCTACTTGCGAATAATAAATAAACTTTAAAATGGGTAAGTCACCTGGCCCAGTTGGGGCACATCCTAGTTGCTGAGGGAAGGAGAGAAATTGCAGGAGTACTGGTCACAATCTTTCACAGATACATGGGTGGTGAGAGGACTGAAGGATTGCACATGTTGCACCTCTGTCAAAATAAAAGGGAGGAGGATAAACCTTGTAAATACAGATCAGTAAGTTTGACATCAGTGCTGGGGAAACCTTCAGAAACAATGGTTCAGATCTTCCTGTCTCCAAATGGTCTTACCCAGAGGTACTCAGATGTGCAGGAGGTGGCTCTTGGAAGCCACACTCTGACTACATGTGAATTGCCCTCAAAGATTCAACTTATGTTGGGCAATTACAGTATCTGGAGCCCTCCAAAACACAGTTAATATTGGAGATTTCGGATTGTTCCAACTCAGTTTACAGAATAGTTATCCAGTTAGAAAGATTGAAATCAGTTCTAACTCCCGCATAACTATACTAGTGAGATCCTGACTCCCACTGGACCCCCCACCCCCCCAGACTACCTCTGCCACCCTCCAACCACCCAACTGAATTTCTCCCACACACACTCCAATGCCCCACCCCCACCTCCTGATTACACTCCAACCTGCCCACCCCCAATCCACAATGTAAGGGGATTTTCTGGCGGCTTCCCTCTGGTGCCATGTAATGAGCTGAACTGAGCTAATACAAAGACTCACGAAAGATTGTATGCAGTTAAAAACATTCTTTATTGACTAATAAGCATCGGGGGAGACACAGCCGGAAGATTCCAACTCCTCTCTGCCGTTACAGTACAAGCGTAAGAGATACTTTTTAAGAAGGTTTCTCCTACTCAACCTATCATCCAAACGAGATGATCCAATAACATTAATACACATTATTTACCTTGACTAATAACATTCTACCTTCTAGCAGAATTGGGAATTCATTGGCCAACAGGACCTGTAAATTCTTCCGCACCATTGCCTAATGACCTTACCCACGCAAATCCGGCAGGTTCAAGCAACTGCAAACCACGGGAACGGAGAGGGAGTCATTTCCCTCTGTCTGCTAGCTATACCTTATCAGTAGAAGCTGAATACTTCTATTCACTGCAACCAGAAGCTAAATACCTTCATTCAATTTAAAACCTTGGTAGCTTGCAGCTACATGGTCTTCTACTGATAATAGAGAATGTATTCTGTACCTTATTGTTTCCAAAGAATGTTGTCTGTCTAGTTCTGCTTGTTTCCCATTATGCTTTGGGACAGGCTGCATCTTGGCCAAAACTTGCAAGACATTTAAAAATACATTTTAAATTCACAACTGATTCAAAATTCTCTGCCAATGATTATGTGTATCTCGATGCAGACACAATCTTTGCATGATATATGAGGCACTTTGTGATGCTTTATGGTATATTTAAAGGCACATTGTGATCCCTATTCTAGTCTACTTTGTTTTAATAGTTTTCAAAATCCCAGAGGTTTCTGTACCCCCTCCTACACCCAACTACCCCATCGCACAGACACTACAAGGGAAAGACGCCAGGAGCAGGTATGCTCCACACTTCTCAGGAGGCGCAATGCACAAGTCTGGGGAAGCACTAGTGTAAGGCAAATAGAGAGCAGGGGAGTGGCAACCCGACTAAGATTGTGGATCGAGTGAAGCAGCCAGTGTTGATCTCCAAGAGGAGATTTGATAGAGGTCTTTCAAATCATAAAGGATTGAGGTGGAATGAATAAAGAGAAGCTATTTCTAATGGCTTAAGAGTCAATAATCAGAGGGCACACAGTTTAAGATGATTTGCCAATGAGGAAACTTGATTTGCACAGTCAATGGTTTTGATTTGGAATGCACTGCCCGATGGGGTAATGGAAACAGATTCAATAGTAGCCTCCACCAGTGAGCAGGTAAGTTCAAGTGAGCCTGCACGATAGCAACCGGGACTCATTAATGACATTGAAATTAACAAATGAATATTTAAATCAGCAAAGGGTGCGAGGCTGATTTCGCTGGCAGATGGCGACCATGTTGGGGATAGTGATCACAGTTCAGTTAGATTTAGCATTTCCCTGGAAAAGGACAGAGATAAAGCAGGAGTAAATGTTTTGTACTGGGGAAGGCAAATTTCACAGGAATGAGAAGGGACTTACTTCGCTGAGGTGCACTGGACAGCATTGCTAGAGGTCAAAATCAGTGGAAAACCAATGGGAAGCACTAAAAAAAACATGATCCTAAATGTTCAAAGTAGACATGTCCCCTCCAAAATAATGGTGGTACTGTTAAACCTAGAAGCCCTCCCGATTGATCTTTCCTTGTAAACGAACAGAAAAAGCATATGAGCGGCATAATGACTAAGTACTGTAGATAGCCTAGACCAATATAGGAAGTGCAGGGACAAAGTAAAAAAGGAAATGGATAGCATGAAAAAGAAAGTTAAAGAAAACTCAAAGATGTTCTACAATATATTAATAGTAAAAGGTTAGTTGAGGAAAAGGTGGGAGATGTCAGAGATGAAGGGAACTTGTGTGTAGATGCAGAGGCTGTGGGAAGGGTTTTAAATGAATATTTATATTTTACAAAGGAAAGGAATGAAGCAGATACTGTAGTCCAGGAGGAACACTTAGATATTGGATGGAATAATCAAAGAGGAGGAAATACTCAAAGGGTTGGAATCCTTGAAAATTAATAAGTCACCAGGGCCAGATGGATTGTTTCTGAGGCTGCTGAAGGTGGTCAGGGAGGAGATAGCAGATGCACGGAGGATGATTTTCCAATCCTTACTAGATACAAGGGATGTACCGGAGGAATGCAAATAATTATAGGCCAGTTAGTCTTACATCGGTGGTGGGAAAATTAGTAGAATCAATCCTGAGAGATAGGATTAACTTATGTAGAAAAGCATGGACTTGTCAGGGAATGGTCAGCATGGATTTGTTAAAGGAAGGTCTTGCCTCACAAGTTTGATTGAATTCTTTGAGGAAGTGACGAGGGTTGATGAAGGTAGTGCAATGTTAGAGTAGATGGATTTTAGCAAGGCATTTCACAAGGTCCCACATGGCACATTGGTCAAAAAGTGAAAGCCCATGGGCTACACAGCAATGTGGCAAATTGGATAAAAAGTTGGCGTAGTAACACAAAAAGGTTAATGGTTGATGGATGCACTTGCAAATGGAAAGTTGTTTCAAAGTTGTTCCACAGGGCTCGGTGTTACTGTGCGTGTTATATATTAATGATTTGGATGTGAATATGGAGGGCACGATTGGGAAATTTGCAGACGACACAAAGATTGGCCGAGTAGTGGGCAGGTTAAAGGAAAGCTATAATCTCTAATGCATTTAGGAAGGTCAAACAATTATAGGGACTACACAATAAATGGGAATATACTCAGGGTAGACAAAGTAAGAGATCTTGGCATACAACTACACAAGTCCCTAAAGGCAGAAGTTCAAGTAGACAAGGTTGTAAAGAGGCATTTGGAATGTTTTCTTCCATTGGCAAAGGTTATAGCATATAAAAATAAGGATATGATAATGAAATTGTAAAAAAACACTGGTGAGGCCCCAACTAGAGTATTGTGAGACGTTTTGGTCACTTTACAGTAACTGCTCTGGAGAGAGTGCAGAGGTGGTTTACAAAGAAGGTTGCCAGAGCTAGAAAAGTGTAGCTATGAGGAGAGACTGGGTCGGTGGGGTTATTATCCTTGGAACAAAGGCGGCTGCAGAGTGACTTGATAGAGGTGTATAAAATTATGAGGGGAAGAGATAGAGTGGACAGGATAAAACTGTTTCCCTTGGCAGAGAATTTTAGAACCAGGGGCATAGATTCAAGGCAAGTGGTAGGTGGTGTAGCGGGGACATGAGGAAGGTTTTTTTTTTTTTAAACACAGAGGGCAGTGGGTGACTGGAGTTTGCTGCCCGAGTTGGTGCTGGAGGCAGAGACCCTAAACTCTTAAGTACCTGGATCTGCATCTTAAGTGCTTTAAGCTACTAGGGCTATGGGTCGGGTGCAGGAAGATGGAATTAGAAAGGGCATCTGGGTGTCCTCAGGCTGGCACGGACAAGGTGGGCCAAATGGCATCCTTCTGTCCTATAACGTTTCTATGGTTTTAAGTAGGGTGACTGACGGATCAGTGCACAAATTGCAACAGATTCTAATGAGACACCGGCAGGTTCCTCATCCCTGTTATCTGAACGAGCATCCACACTTATCATGATTGCCCAAGTGAGTTTTAGCCATATATTAGCAGTCTTGATCTGACAGAACATTGCATTTACTGAGAAAATGCTCGAGGTCAGTCTACTTGCATACATAATGGACAAGGTGCATAGCATGTACAAAAGGGAGGGGAATTACGGAGTCTATTCTGGTTAGGTGCTCCTAGGAGGAAGCAGCAACTCAGAGAACCTTGGCAGCAGCAGATGCAGAAATCTCATTTAAGGGCAATTCCAAGACTTGGGAGATGGCTGCCTTGACAGATGCCAGATATGTAACCGGAGCTCCATGCCATACCTCTTTCAGTAGACGTGGTAGACTGGGGTGATGACTTACAGGATTACTGTGTTCCCCGGTGAGGATGACATCTCTTATCCTCGTCGAGAGTTTGACCGTGATGACCGAGCCCACCTTTCTTCAAGGGGTTATCCTCAAAGGCAGCTGGACATTGACACAGATCTTCAGGTCACTCATCTAATTGCAATCTGATATCAGCCACGTCAGGAGGTGGGCATCAGTGGCCTGGAAACTATAAAGTAGAGGGAGGGCCTGCTATATCGAGGCAATAGAAGTTGATGTATTAACTATGGAGTTGCACAATATGAAGAGGCAGAATTTGCTATCTGCCCTAGCATCAGGTCCAAACTTGCTGGGTGGCGAGTCCTGAAGATGCCCCTTCTCCATCACTGAATCCCGGGACGGGGTTATCCTTTGTTCTCTTGTTCCACGTGAAACAGTCAATAAGGGAGCAAAAGTTGGGATCAAGTGTCAAAGTGTAAATCAGATTCTGATGCCAATGTTGAATTGACCATTTCAATCTTTCCCAAGCATCATTGCTTTGGTATCTGATGCGTGGCTGCCATAGTTTCCACCATTGAAGTGCTGTAGTATTGTTAACTAAATAAAGGTCAATATCCGAGTTTAAGTGCCAAATGAACTCACCAATTTGCTTTGGCGAGGGGTATGAAAATGTTCCGATGCTGCCACAGTGCCAATAGGCTGTATTTACTTTCAGATTCGCACTACACGGAGAGTACACACAAACAGTATTGAGGTGAAAATGTTGAGCTTTTACTGCAGCCACCAAACAACAGTACAATGTAATGAGAAAAGATGGCTATGCCCTGGAGGGAACTGGAGCTTCCAACCACCAGAGGGCGACAACCTATACTGGCGCAACCACTGGACACTGATCACCGAGACAAGGAATGCAACTGAAAATCAATGCACTGATTTTTTAAAAATTCTTCACGCTTCCTCTTTCCTGTGCTCTCCTTATTTGTTGACAATGTAAATCTCTGTCCTAGGTGAGATAATTCCACTTGCAATTGGCAAAACTCTTCTTAGAAAAAACTACAGCACAATACAGGCCCTTCAGCCCACAAACTTGTGCCGAACCTCAGTGATTAAATTAAATTTCTTCTTGAGGGAATCTCTGAAAATACCAAGAAAAACAAGTTTTAAGCTAAAAGCCCTTCAGCTGCCTTTATAATATGTGAGCAGAGTGCAGGACTATTGTCAAAAACCTGAAGGGAAACCATCATTGCATCAGACTGTTGATGTGGTTCTTTGAACAAACATGAAACATGCAGCAAGCAATGCTGTAGATTATAACTTTTATTGGCAGTTTTTTTTTATACAGTAGTTGACCTGAACAGGATTATTTGAACCCAGTTCATTAATATTCTTAATGCCTAATGAGTTAAGTAAAAAATTCTTTCTGATATGAACTAAATAACATCTTTTTAAAAAAAACTTGCTTTATAATTTTGTATCACTTTACTTGGTTAGCTGGTCATGTATAGACAAGGAAGCTCTGAAAAACAAGAATTTAGAAGTAGGCACAGAAAAGCATTTCCCGATTAAAGAATACTCCTGTACATCTGCACGTGTACATTCATCTTTCACGGCAAGGCCCTTTGATGTACACAGTAACATCCAAGGGTTCATATTCTTTGAGATATCAGTAGTAAATACAGCATTTCTTCCACTTCTAAATCAGAAAACATGAATACAATTTCAGTTTAGAAAATATAAATTAAAGACTTGTTCATATCTCTGTAATCCTGAGTTCATGGAGCAGTAATGCGAGTCCTGATCTTCCCTAGGATGATTCTGGAGAAAAAGGAAAAAATTTGGCAACCTTGTTTGGAGAACTTGGACTCTGGCACTCCGCTTCTTCGCTAAGTTTAAAGAAGGCCTCCTGGTCTTTTTTCTTCTGGATCAATTCTTCTTCCAAAGCCTGCAGCAAAAACATCACAGATAAAACTGACAAAACCTTTCAAATAACAAAATCAAAAGAAGCCCTTGATGAATCACATTGTTCTAATTTTGAATACTAATCATGAGTAGTAACCTGTTACAATCTCATTATTATCTGATAGTGTTAACAGAAATATGTGCAATCAGACTTTGGTTTATTGAAGTACAAAGTTATCTTGGTCCATAGCTACAAGTTCTTAACTTTAAATCAAATGTGTTGGCATCTGGCAATGTGATTTTTTTTTTGTTGATACATTTCGATTCTAATAAATTGAGCTGTTACAAAAATCATGCAGTCTAATCAACAGGCGCCGGGGGTGTGGCGACTAGGGAATTTTCACAGTAACTTCATTGCAGTGTTAATGTAAGCCTACTTGTGACAATAATAAATAAACTTAAACCTTCATTATATACATGCATTCCATAGCATAAAGACTGGTGCTGGGAACTTCCTTAGCGTTGCACCCCACACTGTTGCCATGTCTTTCATTGGGAGTTCACTCTTCCCACTTATGCCCGTAAACTGGGTTTCCGATGAAATTCCTGGGGGCCAGAATTGCATTTCACAACATTTCTAATCCTGATCAATGCTCAAATTCCCACATTAAAAGTTTGAGTTATTTTTAGTCACCAAAACACTGAATATTGTTGTTCAGGATGCACAGGGTAAATCATTATCCGCAGCAAACTAAAGGTACGGCAGCAATTTCAGTAAAAGACAGCGATGTAATAAAGCCAAATGAGATTAGATTTTTAAAACGGTAATTTTTACTCAAGATCTCAGAATGCTGATAATCAAAATTAAGGTTTGCACTTCAAAAATATTTGTGACACTTCACTGGCCTTCAATTCACTGTTAGTTATGAGAGAACGGAATCTCAGCCCTGATGAAATTCTGGACTAAAATCAAAACAGTAAATGCTGGAAATATTCAGCAGGTCAGGCAGCATCTGCAGCTGAAATGTTAACTCTTGTTTTTCTCTCCACAGATGCTGCCTGACCTACTGAGTATTCATCATGTGGAGATGCCGGCGTTGGACTGGGGTAAACACAGTAAGAAGTTTAACAACACCAGGTTAAAGTCCAACAGGTTTATTTGGTAGCAAAAGCCACACAAGCTTTCGAAGCTCCTATACAATTTCAGTTTAGAAAATATAAATTTTCTAAATAAAAATAAAAATATAAACACCTGAGGAAGGGGCTTAGAGCTTCAAAAGCTTGTGTGGCTTTTGCTACCAAATAAACCTGTTGGACTTTAACCTGGTGTTGTTAAACTTCTTACTACTGAGTATTCCCAGCATTTAAGTATTTTGACTTCAGATTTCCAGCACTGGCAGTGTTTTACTGCTATACGAGTAAGATTCTGAACTTGCAAGATTAGTGGACTTCAGAGGGAACTGTGAACATCAAGAATTTGACCTGCTAAACACCGAATGAAATAAAATTACATTCATGCCCGTTTCTTACGCATATTTGGTAATATTGCTCTGCCTAGAATCCAAGAGGTGGAGATGCCGGCGTTGGACTGGGGTAAACACAGTAAGAAGTCTAACAACACCAGGTTAAAGTCCAACAGGTTTATTTGGTAGCAAAAGCCACTAGCTTTCGGAACAGGCTGTCCCTTCGTCAGGTGGGTGGGAGTTCTGATCACAAACAGGGCACAAAGACACAAACTCCATTTACATGAATAATGATTGGAATGTGAGTCTTTACAGCTAATCAAGTCTTAAAGGTACAGACAATTTGAGTGGAGGGAGCATTAAGCACAGGTTAACGAGATGTGTATGGTTTCCAGACAGGAGAGCTAGTGAGATTTTGCACATCCAGGCAGGTTGTGGGGGGTTACAGATAGTGTGACATGAACCCAATATCCCGGTTGAGGCCGTCATGGACTTTGTCATAAGTGCTACTGATTTAGGTAGCTCCATGGTCTTAAACAGAAAGATCACTCTTATTGAATTCTCTCTTGTCGACCATGAACCAGCTTGGGTTCAGTTGCAAAAGCTCCTACAGTCAAACAGGAAACAAACACTGATTTTAAGACTGGAAGAAAAGCCACATCGGAAATGTAGCAGGCAATTGCTGACAACCTACAGAACTGCAAGTCAGTACCTATACCACCTCTCACCCCTTCACCCACCCTCCAACCATCCCCACAGAACCTCCATACTTGGAAGGGAACTTGATGAAGGAAGGTTTTGTTTGGGCGGGGGGGGGGGGGGGGGGGGGCGGGGCGGGATGGAGATACCATAATCAGGAGACCACATTTTTCACATACAACGTAATGCTTAATGAACAGAAGCCACTTGATACAAACTTGTATTGGCAAAGACAGCCTGTACAGTTGAACAGTGATTATTCCCCCAAATTTCCCCTTCTAAGGATAAATTATATAGAAATGAATAAAGAATTTAGGCATCAGAAAACAGGACATTTTTCATTTTAATCTCCTTGACTTTCCGTGACCACTTACTTTCTTTCTTGGCCTCAGCTTCTCTTGCCATTCTTTGAGTTGGTGGTTATGGTTTTCATCAAGCGCTTTTAACTTTTCGGTCTCATGTTCAATTAGAAGATGGCACTTTTCATTCTGAAGAATCAGGGATAATTAAGTTAGCGCAACTGATAATTTGCCACATGCCTCCCTTATATTGCCTAAGCACTATTAAGCATAAAAACCTAATTTCACATGTGATCTCACTTACGGTTACTGACAGTCTACGATTGGCAGTCAAAGTAACCAAAAAGTGTACAACATTTACATGCATTTCAAGTTTGCAGAATCCCCAGGAAGGGGATACAAATTGTTCACAAAAATTAATTTTTCATTATTGCATTTGTATCCTTTTGAATGCATCATGTAAAACAGTATTCCTTTAATTCAAGGAGCATCTGCATATTAAATTCACCAAGGTTGGCCATATTTATTTGCAATTATAATGGAGTTGTTAATCACTGAGAATACTTGGGCAATTGCTGACAAGTTCTACTAATGTTTGCACAAACTGAATCACTGTTTGTAATGGCTCTGCAGCTTCGATTGCCTTCCAAGCCTACATACTTCTAAAATATTTATGTGAGGTGTAATAACGTTTAATTGGTATTTCAAAGGAAATCTTTAGAGGCTATCTGCTGGAACCTTTAAAACAAAAAACTACAGCAGGTTCAATTGGACTCATTACACACCATCTTCATTACAGTATACATTTTAGCTCATTTAGTTCTATTAGGTTCATGTATGGGTTAGACTGCTGTGACAGTTCTCTAGAAGTTTTTATTTGCATCAAATTTACTAAACTACCACCAAAGAAAACACCAAACTTCACCTAAGGAGGTGGGCTGACATTAAAACACATTAGCCTCACTCTAGAAGTTGCACTCAACAAAGCAAATGGCACGTACTCAAAACTACTGATTAATTACTGTACAAAAATGATTCAGTGAGCTTGTCGTCAGGATGCACGGGCTGTTTATAGTCACTGCACAAAGCGAACATCCCATCTTCCCTTGCAACAGGTGATCAGGGTTCATGCAGTAACTATAATCTGAGCCTGTACAAAATGAGCTGCATTCAAGTCCCCCTCTACTCCTGGGTGCGATCACAAACAAAAATAACCAAATAACCTGGAGTTTGACAAAAGGTCATCGATCTGAAACATGAACTCTTTACCTTCTCTCTATGCTCGCTGCCAGACGTGTATTTCGAGCATTTTTGTTTACTTTAAGATTACAATGCGATTTGTACAGGAAAAACCAAGCAGTGAACACGCAAAGGTAAATGCCCATTACCTGTAGTTGCTTCAGCTCTTGGATATTATTGTCACATGCATGTTGCATGTCTTTCATTTGGGTTTCATGCTTGGTTTGCTGATTTTGCTTTTCCATCTTTTGCCTTTTCTCTTCTTGCAGTCCAAACTATTTTTGTAAGTAACACCATGCCATATGTTAGAGAATAAGGAACTTTTGTGAACACAATCCATAATATAATCATTTTTGAGTCATTTGTTCACATAACACTGCAGTGTCCAGAAAATTGAACTAAATGTTGATTATTGAGTGTTGTTGGGCCATCTTAACACTTTGAACAAAGGCATTCTCCGTACACCAGAGGCTCGGCTGGATTACTTATACATAATAATAGTTTTTTTTTTAATTCAAAAATAATCAGATCGCAATGCACTGTGAAGTTTGAACAATTGCCCTTCCTAAGCACAATAATATATCAGATTGCAAAATGAACAGCCAGGAATCCAATACCTTTCCAACTAAAGCATCTGCGTTTAGACACCCAATTTGGATTTTATCATTCATGGGAATGAGTGTGTCTTTGGCTAGGTGTCCATCCCTAAATGCCCTTGAGGTGGTGCTGATGAGTCACCGTCTTGAACTGCTGCAGCCCATGTGGTGTAGGGACACCCACAGTGTTGTTAGAGAGGGAGTTCCAGAATTTTGACCCGGTGACAGTGAAGGAATGGTGATATATTTCCAAATCAGGGTGGTGTGGGCTTGGAGGGGAGCTTGCAGGTGATGGCGTTCCTAGGCAACTGCTGCCTTTGTCCTTCTAGGTGGTAGTGATTGTGGGATTGGAAGGTGCTGTTGAAGAGGCCCTGGTGAGTTGCTGCAGTGCATCTTGCAGATGGTACACACAAAAGACAAATGGTACACACAAAGACAAAATTGTACCCGCCTCTACTACTACCTCTGGCAGCTTGTTCCAGACACTCACCATCCTGGGCCCAATTTTACCATTTTGATTCTAAGTGCCGAATCTGGGCATAGTACAGATCCGAGCCCCGAATCCTCTTTGCAGCGCGCCCATACGCGTTTTGCCGGCTCCGGTCCGATCCGTGCAGTGGGCGGGGCTTAGCGCTGCCAGAACGATCGGAGCTCTGAACTGCGCATGCGCAGTTCGAAAAGAAATCTGACGCAGCGCGCCCGGGCAGGAAAGATAAAAAAGCAGAGAGAGCGGCTCTCTGACACATGGAAGAGTTGGCAATAATTATACCTGCTCTTGTTAGAGAAAATATTGTTCTAACAATCTGATAACGCTATTAAACTCAAAGCTTTTGTCGAAAGATTACACTTGCATCTATTTCAACTGTCTACTTTTGTCTCAGTAATGAATGTGATCTGCTTGGGTTATTTTGGGTTGATTGTGTCGACTTGCAGGGCTCAAGTGAAAAATAAAATGTGCATTTCTGAGAATCTTCGACCACACAGAACAAAGTACATCCATATCATTTTGGGTGTCTGTTCATTCCCGTTGTCACAGAGACATCTCCCCATCAACATATTGTAGTGGGATTTGGCGGTAGAGTTGGGCGGGCAGTTCATTAAATCGATTTAAATGCATGCTAATGCGCCCGAATAGGGTGTCGGTAAAGCCGCGATCTGCTCGGATTCGGTGCAGATCGTGTTAAAGGCCCGACGCCCAAATTTACCGCGATTCCACGCCTGAAAACGGACGCGAATCTTTGGTAAAACGGGCCCCATGAGAGAAAAAATTGTCCCTCTGGACCCTTTAGTATCTCTCCCCTCTCACCTTAAACCTATACCCTCTAGTTTTAGACTCCCCTACCTTTGGGAAAAGATATTGACTATCTAGCTGATCTATGCCCCTCATTATTTTATAGACCTCTATAAGATCACCCCTCAGCCTTCTACGCTCCAGAGAAAAAAGTCCCAGTCTATCCAGCCTCTCCTCATAACTCAAACCATCAAGTCCCGGTAGCATCCTAATAAATCTTTTCTGCACTCTTTCTAGTTTAATAATATCCTTTCTATAATAGGGTGACCAGAACTGTACACAGTATTCCAAGTGTGGCCTTACCAATGTCTTGTACAACTTCAACAAGACATCCCAACTTCTGTATTCAATGTTCTGACCAATGAAACCAAGCATGCTGAATGCCTTCTTCACCACACTGTCCACCTGTGACTCCACTTTCAAGGAGCTATGAACATGTACCCCTAGATCTCTTTGTTCTGTAACTCCCCAACGCCCTATCATTAACTGAGTAAGTCCTGCCCTGGTTCAGTCTACCAAAATACATCACCTCGCATTTATCTAAATTAAACTCCATCTGCCATTCGGCAGCCCACTGGCCCAATTGATCAAGATACTGTTGCAATCGGAGATAACTTTCTTCACTATTCACTACGCCACCAATCTTGGTGTCATCGGCAAACTTACTAACCACGCCTCCTATATTCTCATCCAAATCATTAATATAAATGACAAATAACAGTGGACCCAGCACTGATCCCTGAGGCACATCGCTGGTCACAGGCTTCCAGTTTGAAAAACAACCCTCTACAACCACCCTCTGGCTTCTGTCAAGTCCAATGCCGGCATCTCCACATTCTGTCAAGATGACAATTTTGTATCCATTTAGATACCTCACCCTGGATCCTGAGAGATTTAACCTTATGCAACAACCTACCATGCGGTACCTTGTCAAAGGCCTTGCTAAAGTCCATGTAGACAACATCAACTGCACTGCCCTCATCTACCTTCTTGGTTACCCCTTCAAAAAGCTCAATCAAATTTGTGAGACATGATCTTCCACTCACAAAGCCATGCTGACTGTCCCTAATCAGTCCTTGCATCTCTAAATGCCTGTAGATCCTGTCTCTCAAAATACCTTCCAACAACTTACCCACCACAGATGTGAGGCTCACTGGCCTGTAGTTCTCAGATTTTGCCTGCAGCCCCTTTTAAACAAAGGCACAACATTTGCCACCCTCCAATCTTCAGGCACCTCACCCATGACTATCAATGATTCAAATATCTCTGCTAGGCGACCCGCAATTTCCATCCTAGCCTTCCACAATGTCCTGGGATACACCATCAGGTCCCGGGGATTTATCTACCTTGATGCGCTTTAAGACTTCCAGCACCTCTTTCTCTGGAATATGTACACTCCTCAAGACATCACTATTTATTTCCCCAAGTTCCCTAATATCCATGCTTTTCTCAACAGTAAATACTGATGAGAAATATTCATTTAGAATCTCACCCATCTCTTGTGGATCCGCACATAGATGACCTTGTTGATCCTTAAGAGGCCCTACTCTCTCCCTTGTTATTCTTTTGCCCTTTATGTTTTTTTAGAAGCTCTTCGGATTCTCCTTTGCCTCATCTGCCAGAACAATCTCGTGTCCCCTTTTTGCCCTCCTGATTTCTCCCTTAACTCTACTCCTCCACCCCCTGTACTCTTCAAGGGATTCACTTGATCCCAGCTGCCTATGCATGTCATGTGGATTTCAGCAAAGCGTTTGATAAGGTTCCCCATGGTAAGCTTTTGCAGAAAATACGGACACATGGGATTGAGGGTAATTTAGTGGTTTGGATCAGGAATTGGCTAGCTGGAAGAAAACAGAGGGTGGTGGTTGATGGGAAATATTCATCCTGGAGTTCAGTTACTAGTGGTGTACCGCAAGGATCTGTTTTAGGGCCACTGCTGTTTGTCATTTTTATTAATGACCTGGATGAGGGTGTAGAAGGATGGGTCAGTAAATTTGCGGATGACACTAACGTCGGTGGAGTTGTAGACAGTGCGGAGGGAAGTGGCAGGTTACAGAAGGACATAGATAAGTTGCAGAGCTGGGCTGAGAGGTGGCAAATGGAGTTTAATGCGGAAAAGTGCGAAGTGATTCACTTTGGGAGTAACAGGAATACAGAGTACTGGGCTAATGGTAAGATACTTGGTAGTGTGGATGAACAGAGGGATCTGGGTGTCCATGTGCATAGATCCCTGAAAGTTGGCACCCAGGTTGATAGGGTTGTTAAGAAGGCGTATGGTGTGTTAGCTTTTATTGGTAGAGGGATTGAGTTTTGGAGCCAGGAGGTCATGCTGCAACTGTACAAAACTCTGGCGCGGCCGCATTTGGAGTTTTGCATACAGTTCTGGTCGCCACATTATAGGAAGGATGTGGAAGTGTTGGAAAGGGTGCAGAGGAGATTTACCAGGATGTTGCCTGGTATGGTGGGAAAATCGTATGAGGAAAGGCTGAGGGGCTTGAGGTTGTTTTCGTTAGAGAGAAGGTTAAGAGGTGACTTAATAGAGGCATACAAGATGATCAGAGGATTAGATAGGGTGGCTAGTGAGAGCCTTTTTCCTCAGATGGTGATGGCTAACACTAGGGGACATAGCTTTAAATTGAGGGGTGATAGATATAGGACAGATGTTAGAGGTAGGTTCTTTACTCAGAGTAGTAAGGGCGTGGAATGCCCTGCCTGCAGCAGTAGTAGACTCGTCAACATTAAGAGCATTCAAATGGTTATTGGATAAACATATGGAGGTTAGATGGGCTTTAGATTGGTTTCACTGGTCGGCGCAACATCGAGGGCCGAAGGGCCTGTACTGCGCTGAAATGTTCTATGTGCCTCCTTCTTCTTCTTGAGCAGGGCCTCAAAACCCCGAGTCATCCAGGGTTCCCTACTTCTGCCAGCCTTGCCTTTCACTCTAAAAGGAATGTGCTTACCCTGAACCCTGATTAACACACTTTTGAAAGCCTTCCACTTACCAGATGTCCCTTTGCTTTCCCACAGACTCCCCCAGTTAACTATTGAAAGTTCCTGCCTGATACCATCAAAATTGGCCTTGCCCCAATTTAGAATTTTAACTTTTGGGTCAGGCCTATCAATCTCCATAGCTATCTTAAAACTAATAGAATTATGGTCACTGGTCCCAAAGTGATCCCTCACTAACACTTCTGTCACCTGCCCTTCCTTATTTCCCAAGAGGTCAAGTTTTGCCCCCTCTCTAGTCGGGCCATCCACATACTGAATGAGAAATTCCTCCTGAACACAACAAATTTCTCTCCATCCAACCCTCTAATACTATGGCTGTCCCAGTCAATGTTGGGAAAGTTAAAATCCCCAACTATTACCACACTATTTTTCTTGGAACTGTCATCTCCTTACATATTTGCTCCTCAATTTCCCGCTGACTATTTGGGGGCCTATAGTACAACCCTATCAAAGTGATTTCCCCCTTCTTATTTCTCAGTTCTACCCATATAGATTCAGTGGCCGAACCCTCGGATATATCCCCTCTCAGTACGGCCGTGATGTTTTCCCTAATCAACAGTGCAACTCCCCCTCCTCTCTTACCTCCTGTTCTATCTTTCCTATAGCATCTGTACCCTGGAACATTGACTGCCAGTCCTGTCCCTCCCTTAGCCATGCTTCAGTAATTGCTATACTATCCCAGTCCCACGTACCCATCCATGCCCTGAGTTCATCTGCCTTGCCCGTCAGGCCTCTTGCATTGAAATAAATAGCATAATTCCCAGTCTCTGGCCTGCTCTTGTAGCCACATTATTTATATGGCTGGTCCAGTTTAGTTCCTGGTCAAATCCCCAGAATGCTGATGGCGAGGGTTTCAGGGATGGTAATACCACTGAATGTCAACAGGAGATGGTTAGATATTGGAGATGGTCATTACCTGGCACTTGTGTGGTACAAAATGTTTTTGAATTTACATTCAATAGATCAAATGCACAACTCATTTAAAAATTATACAGGGAGGGAAAAATCACCATTGTAAGCAAAACTAAGAATCATAATATTTTTCTTTTGGTAATATCTGTCATATTTCTCATGTACTAGAAGACAGGCTGACAGAGGCATAATTGTTTGTAATTGGATTGAGAGACAGACTGCAAGGGTTTAAAATAGTAAGAAATGGCTTTGATATCTTAATGAAACTAGAGGACTTCAATACCAATTTCCATAAGGCAACAAAAGTGGTAATTTTGAACTGGGTTGTTTTAGTTCAAAGGGGTACATATACAAGTCGCAAAAATTTGACGCAAGTGAGGCAAATTAACTTTTTACAGTATAGAAGGTAAAGAAAGGAGTTTGCTCAGTGCTGGGAAAAAGGCACTTCTGAGAGACTGGATGAAACAACAGAGGATAGAGAGTTCAAAGGGAAGGAACACATTTAAGAAAACGCTGAAGCCTGTGTGAGGGGGTTGATACCTAGGTCTCCCGTGGAATCGTTATGGGTAGAGATAAGGAATAGTAGGGGGAGAAAGACACTAGTAGGCGTGGTCTATAGGCCCCCAAATAGTAATGTTGAGGTGGGGAGAGCTATAAACAAGCAAATAATGGATGCGTGCAAAAACAGAACGGCAATAATAATTCAACCTGCATATTGATTGGCTGACTGAAGTGGGAAGGGGTGGGATGGCGGAAGAGTTCTTAGAATGCTGTCGGGATAGTTACCTTGAACAGTATGTTACAGAACTGACGAGGGAACGAGTTATCTTAGATCTGGTAATGTGTAACGAGGTAGGTAGAATTAAGGAAGTTCTTGTGAAGGACCCTCTTGGGTCAAGTGATCACAATATGGTTGAATTTCTGGTACAAATGGAAGAGGAGAAAGTAGGGTCCTATACCAGTGTCCTCTATTTGAACAGAGGGAAGTACGATAGGATGAGGGCTGAATTGGCTAAGGTGGACTGGGAGAGCAGACTGGTAGGTAGGACAGCTGAGGAACAGTGGAGGATTTTTAAGGAGATCCTTTTCAGTACTCAGCAACAATATATTCCGGTGATAAAGGACTGTAAGAAAAGGGATAACCAGCCGTGGATAACGAAGGAAATTAAGGACAGTATTAAATTAAAGACCGATGCGTACAGAGTGGCCAAAAATAGTGGAAAATCGGAAGATTGGGAAAACTTTAACAACAAAGAACGACTAAGAAAGCGATAAAGGAAAGAAAAGATAGGCTAGCTCTAAATATAAAAAATGATAGTATGAGCTTTTACAAATATATAAAAAGGAATAGAGTGGCAAGAGTGAATGTTGGACCCTTGGAGGACGAGAGGGGGGATTTAATAGTGGGAAATGAGGAAATGGCTGAAACTTTTAATACGTTTTTTGTGTCGGTCTTCACGGTGGAAGACACAAATAGTTTACTGAATATTAACGATAGAGGGTTGATAGGAGGAGAGGTACTCAATACAATTAATGTTACCAGGGAGGCAGTGCTTGGTAGACTAACGGGACTGAAGGTGGACAAGTCCCTGGGCCCGGATGGAATGCATCCCAGGGTACTGAAAGAAATGTCAGAGATAATAGCGGATGTGTTAGTGGTTATTTATCAAAATTCGTTGGATTCTGGGGTAGTGCCGGCGGATTGGAAAACGGCTAATGTTCTTATGTTATGTTTAAAAAAGGAAAAAGAGAAAAGGCGGGTAACTACAGGCCGGTTAGCTTAACGTCTGTAGTTGGGAAAATGCTGGAATCCATTATTAAAGAAGAAATAGCAGGCCATCTGGATAAGAATGGTTCGATTAAGCAGATGCAGCATGGATTCAGGAGGGGAAAGTCGTGCTTGACGAATTTGTTGGATTTTTATGAAGATGTGACTAGTGCAGTTGACGGAGGGGAACCGGTGGATGCGGTGTTTTTGGATTTTCAAAAGACCTTTGATAAGGTGCCTCACAAAAGGTTGCTGAAGAAGATTGGGTTACATGGAGTTGGGGTAGGGTGTTAGCGTGGATTGGGGATTGGCTATCCGACAGGAAGCAGAGAGTTGGAATAAATGGGTGCTTTTCTGATTGGCAGATGGTAACTAGTGGCGTGCCGCAGGGATTGGTACTGGGGCCTCAACTATTTACCATTTATATAGATGATCTGGAGGAGGGGACTGAGTGTAGGATAACAAAGTTTGCAGACGACACAAAGATAAGTGGAAAAGTGAATCGTGTGGAGGGCGTAGAAGGTCTGCAGAGAGATTTGGACAGACTGTGAGTGGGCGAGGATCTGGCAGATGGAGTATAACGTTGACAAATGCGAGGTTATTCACTTGAGGAAATAATAGCAAATTGGATTATATAAATGGAAAAAAATTACAACATGCTACTGTGCAAGGGGACCTGGGGGTCCTTGTGCATGAGACGCAAAAACCCAGTCTGCAGGTGCAACAGGTGATCAAGAAGGCAAATGGGATGTTGGCCTATATCGCAAGGGGGATAGAATATAAAAGCAGAGATGTCTTGCTGCATCTATACAGGGCATTGGTGAGGCTGCAGCTGCAATACTGTGTGCAGTATTGGTCCCCTTGTTTGCGGAAGGATATATTGGCCTTGGAGGGAGTGCAGAGAAGGTTCACCAGGTTGATACCAGAGATGAGGGGTGTTGATTATGAGGAGAGACTGAGCAGATTGGGTTTGTACTCGTTGGAATTTAGAAGACTGAGGGGGGATCTTATAGAGACCTATAAGATAATGAAGGAGCTGGATAGGGTAGAGGTGGAGAGATTCTTTCCACTTAGAAAGGAAGCTAGAACTAGACGGCACAACCTCAAAATGAAGGGGGGTCAGTTTAGGACAGAGTTGAGGAGGAACTTCTTCTCTCAGAGGGTAGTGAATCTCTGGAATTCTCTGCCCACTGAAGTGGTGGAGGCTACCTCATTGAATATGTTTAAATCACGGATAGATGGATTCCTGATCGGTAAGGGAATTGGGGGTTATGGGGATCAGGCGGGCAAGTGGAACTGATCCACTTCAAATCAGCCATGATCTTATTGAATGGCGGGGCAGGCTCGAGGGGCTAGATGGCCTACTCCTGCTCCTATTTCTTATGTTCTTATGTTATGTTCCCAAAGACGGTATAATAGCTGGTCAGATCTCCCAGACGACAGTGTGAACAAGACCAGATCTGGGGAACTAGTTCCCGTCAGCCTCAGGAGGACACCCCAAGAACGAAAACGCACTATGTGGTAAAATAATTTGAAAAATCTCAATTTGAAATTTGAAAATCTCTTAGGACTGTTTGCCAAACAGAAAAAGGGAAGGTTAGCTCAGAGTATAGTTTAAGATCATTTGGGACTGTTTTAAAGTTCTGTTAATTGTGTGAAGCCATTCTTCTGTTTAAAAGTAATTTTAATTTTTTAAAAAATAAACGTTTACTTTAATGTAAAATCATCACAATTGGTCAGAGGCATCGCTTCCTGACTTCAGAACAACTCCTCCTAATATGCAAATTGCAAAATCCATTTTGGCAGTTTCAAATTTCCCTTTGGAATTTAGGCAACTCGACATTTACCATAAGCCATGCCTTAATACCATATTGATAAATTTTCAGCTGATCAGAGTGAACCTGCATGGATTTGTAAAGGGCAAATCATGCCTAGCGACCTTGATTGATTTTCTTTTTAAGAGGTGACTAAAATGTAGCCAAGGAAATGTCCATGGGATGTTATTTATGTGGACTTGGAGGAATCTAATAATATTTCCTAACAGTGCTATAAGACCTAAATTAGCTAATCCATTAGCTGAAGTTGAAGTACATGTAACTGAAGGCAAATTATTGGCCCAGTTAACAAATTAGTTAAGTCAAAGATGACAGAACAGGGACAATGGACAAGAATGTGACAAGTTGTGTCCCCAAAGTCTGTGTTTGGGGCCTCAACTATTCACTGTATTCATGAACAAGTTAAACAATGGGATAAAAAAAACTACAATCCAAATTTGCCGGTAGCAAAAAGTAGGAAGCATTGTAGATGGAAGCAAAATTATAAAGGGTTAATGAAAGATTAAGCGAATGGACAAAACTGTGGCACATATATTTCAATTAAGGCAAATGTGAGGTCACCCACTTTCGGCCCAAAATACAGGACACTTTCTAAATGGTAGAAAGCTAGAAACAGTGGTCCAAAAAACCTTGGGTGTCCAGGTACATATGTTATTCAAATGTCATGAACAGATACAGAAAATAATAAGGCGGCTAATCCAATGCTGGCCTTTACATCTAGAGGATGAGAGATGTGGCCTAGAAGCTTTACAATGAGCAACTCTGGACACCACACCCAAGGGAGGAGATATTGGTATTGGAGAAAGTGCATTGTAGATATGCTAGAATAATACTTGGACTCCAAGGGTGAAGTCCTGAGGAGACAAGACTTGTGTTCTCTGAAATTTAGAAGGTTAAGGGATGACTTGATCAGGTTTTCAAGATATTAAGTGAAACGGGGGGAGGAGGGGGGAGGAGAGATTTGGGGAAAAAATGGTTGGGGAGCCTAGCATTAGGGTTTGTCGAAAGATTAGAGCCAGACTTTTCAGGAATGACGTTAGGAAACATTTCTTTACGCATTGGGTGCTAGACATGTTTCCCACAAACAACTGTGGCACAGTGGTTAGCACTACTGCCTCAGTGCCAGGGACCCAGGTTCGATTCCCGGCTTGGGTCACTGTCTGTGTGGAGTCTGCACGTCCTCCCCATGGGTTTCCTCCGGGTGCTCCGGTTTCCTCCCACAGTCCGAAAGACGTGCTGGTTAGGTGGATTAGCCATGCTAAATTCTCCCTCAGTGTAGCTGAACAGGCAACTAGGTGATATTCACAATAACTTCATTGCAGTGTTAATGAAAGCCTACTTGTGAAACTAAAATAAACTTTAAAACTGTTCAGCGTACAACTGAGATGGATAGTGCTCTAGGACTTCCTGAATAAATGAAAGGAACTTTACAACCACAAGTTCTTTCAAGATTCAGAAAAAAATTACATCCATTTCCAATGTGAGTAATTGTGAGAAGTGTAGCAGAGTACTTTGGTGGTGTGAAAAATTCACGCTGGCGAGGTTCTTTGGTCTCGCTATCGGTGGTGCATCTGCTGTTGTGGCGTTTCCCAGCAGCGTAGGGTAGTTTCAGTGGAAGTTCCCATTGACAGTGGCGGGACCAGAAGATCCCACCACAAGCAAACGGCATGCCGCCTCCCGCTGCCGAGGAAAATGCTGAGGGAAGGTCAGAGAATTTCACCCACTGTCTGCAACACATAGCATGTGCAGTTTCTGTTGCCAACATTCATTATAAGTATTAATTAGCATATATATATATTTCCTCAGAGCCCTTTTTAAAATGGGCGAGTTCATAGAATTGGACAGGGGGAGGGAGGGGGGTGGAGAAAGTGGAGAATTTAGGGTGCATCCAGAAGCTAGCGCTAACCTGCTGACATCCAAGTTTTACCTCGGTGGGACAAAGGTGGGCATCTTATCTATTCCTCGAAAGTGAGCTGGCATGAAACAGCTTAGTGAGGTCAGCAGCCTTTGATTTAGCCTGCTTTCAGTTTTGAAGTGGTTATAGTCATAGAGGTTTACAGCACGGAAATAGGCCCTTCGGCCCAACCTGTCCATGCTGCCCAGTTTTTAACCACTAAGCTAATCCCAAATGCCCGCATTTGGCCCATATCCCTCTATACCCATCTTACCCATATAACTGTCTAAATGCTTTTTAAAAGATAAAATTGTACCCACCTCTACTACCACCTCTGGCAGCTTGTTCCAGACACTCACCACCCTGTGTGAAAAAATTACCCCTCTGGATCCTTTTGTATCTCTCCCCTCTCACCTTAAACCTATGCCCTCTAGTTTTAGACCCCCCTACCTTTGGGAAATGGTGTTGACTATCTAGCTGATCTGTGCCCCTCACAAGACATAGGAGCAGAATTAGGCCATTCGGCCCATCGAGTCTGCTCGGCCATTCAATCATGGCTGATATTTTTCTCACCCCCATTCTCCTGCCTTTTCCCCATAACCCTGATCCCCTTATTAATCAAGAACCTATCTCTATCTTAAAGACACTCAATGACCTGGCCTCCATAGCCTTCTGCGGCAAAGAGTTCCACAGATTCACCTCTCTCTGGCTGAAGAAATTTCTCCTCATCTCTGTTTTAAAGGATCGTCCCTTTAGCCTGAGATTGTGCCCTCTGGTTCTACTTTTTCCTACTGGTGGAAACATCCTCTCCACGTCCACTCCACCCAGGCTTCACAGTATCCTGTAAGTTTCAATAAGATCCCCCCTCATCCTTCTAAACTCCAACGAATACAGACCCAGAGTCCTCAATCGTTCATCATACGACAAGCTCTCCATTCCAAGGATCATTCTTGTGAACCTCCTCTGGGCCCTTTCCAAGGCCAGCACATCCTTCCTTAGATACAGGGCCCAAAACTGCTCACAATACTCCAAATGGGGTCTGACCAGAGCCTTATACAAAGTACATCCCTGCTCATTATTTTATAGACCTCTATAAGCTCACCCTAAGCCTCCTATGCTCCAGGGAAAAAAGTCCTAGTCTATCCAGCCTCTCCTTATAACTCAAACAGGTTTTCCACACATGGAAACTTGGCTGTTGAGGCAAGATGAGAATAGTGGGCAAGTGCCTTCACATCATTGTCTGTGAGCCAGGTGGAACAGGAAGGCTTCTTCTTGGTCCCCAAGCTCACCCCCATCAAAAGCCTTGAAGACTCCAGGATTGGATCCCAGCTCCTCACCCAGAATCGGATCCACTCAGCCCCATGGCTTCCTCTGGAGCCAAACCAGGATCAATCAGGCTGACATCCTGGTGGGAAATCTGTCCCGGCCAAGTGTCTCACTCTGTGGAATTAAAAGGTTTCCCCCATCTAGAACGTGCTGCCAGGGGTGATGATGGAAGCAGATAAGATAGGGGTGTTTAAGGGACTTTTAGATAAGCACATGAATATGGAAGGAATTTAGGGATATGGACCAAGGGCAGGCAGAAGGGATTAGTTCCTGTGCTGTTCTATCTCAAACGACATACCTCCCTCCGCCTAGGGAAGCTATTAGTCGGATTATCCATTATTTTTGTAAATTATAAATTTTAAAGGAATAAATCTGTTTTTTATTTTTGAGGAGCTTTGGGGCGGTGTTTGCCTTTTATGCATCTATAATGGCAGCCTGGTTGAAGAAAGCAGCACCTATTGTCATTGTGGAGAATGGGTGAGGTAAACTACCTGCTTGATTTTCTCTCTATCTTCTGTGTGACTCCCCGTCGAGTTAATGCGCAGACTCTTCTTGTACATCACCATTCTAGTCTTCCCTTCACTTCTTTGGATCTTGGGAAGTCGGTTCTTTTCCTGTTGCTGTCTGACCTTTAGCTGCTCAATCATTCGCTGATTGTAACGTTGCATCTGTTCCAATTCCTTTGACCAGACAAAATAAGTAAAGTGAAAGAGTATGTAGGTGGAATGGAATCTTGCCAAACTTCACAGCAGAAAGCTGAATGTGTCATTGATCATATAATTAAAGCAGAACCAGGTGTAATATTCACAGAAGAACAGTAAAGATGATCTTTTCTAAAAAAATCTACCAAAGTTAACTGAAGATTAGTGAAACTCATGGATCGAGACCAAAACTGTGTTCTCTCAGTCGACAAAAAAAAAATCCAGTCCCTACGGGTCAAATATTTGTGCTTTCCTATCATGAACCAAGTTTATTTTACCTTCTCGTGTTTCTTCAGCAACTGATGTCTTTGCAGAAAGTATTGATCCTTTAACTGTTGCTTGAGGAACTGGTGTTTCTCCTGTAGATGGTGCTCTTCCAGTTCCCAGATGGCAGCCTCCCTTTCTGCAACAAGAAATAGAAGCAGGTTCAGGAAATGTTAAACAACACAAGCTGAATTCAACATACGTTTCCTATAATATGGATATCAATAATGCATTATATATTCATGTAATTATTAAGAGGTACAAAAACATATTTAAGTTGTTGATTCACTCGTCTCCACTCCTGAAAGCATTGACTCAGTTGCACAGGTTGTGGGAGCCTTCCTGTATACTGACCAACTGGCCCTTATTCATGCAGTAGCATGGACAATGAGCTTGGTTTTATTTAAAGATTTGTCTTTATCAGTGGCATATAGCTCATGCCTCGTTGGTCTACCTTGCTAACTCATTTAAGGGGCATTATTAAACAAATAAACCTTTATTTTAACCTTGGGAGTGTGGTGGAACAGGCTGGAGAGTGTTGAGCGTGTAGCTAGTAACACAAACGGCAGCTTTGTCCGGACTCACCAGAGTGATACCAGGGTCATTTTAACTCCTTATTAACACACTGTGTACCTGACTCATGGTAGAAGTGTCAGGCCAGTGGGGTAAACACAACAAGAGGCTGCCTCTGGGGACCCACAGGAATGTTCTCTGGTAGCGACGGGTTGTTGGTGGGGGTGGAAAGAGACAATGGATTAAAATCAGTTAGAAAGATAGAAAGACCAATATGTATTATAGGGCCCGGAAGAGTATTCCTACTTAGCTTGGCTCAAGAAAACAGTCAAAATACAAGTTTTCTGGCCTTACCAAACCAGCCTCCCCAGGTGTGATTGGTATTTGCATGAGTCACACACCAAAAGGTTAGAATGTCTGAATTGTCAATATCTAGTTTTGTACATGTCAGTGAAGCTCTCGCCTGCCTTAAGTGTTCTCCCCGTTATCCAAAATGCAGCCATTAAACTGGGGTATGGAGCGAGTGCAGGGTAGACAAGACGAGTAGCATACACCAACACTTTAAAGACCCTGCACATTACATTCTGGTTGGGCGTAGTGGATTAAAATAACGTGGGACTGAGTCATTCGTAGGCCTGACTAATGGGCAGGGTCCTTTTGCTGAAGTCTTTGCAATAATTCAGCGGTTTCGACGCGATTTGTCCAGTGATGACCCAATTGTTTGAACTCAGTTTCTCAACCAGTGGAAGAATATGAACTCACAATGCACTTGTCATTTCTCTAGTACTGCAAGTGTCGATGAACTCTAACAGAAGGGAACATTGCAGCCACAACCTAAAATGGCGAATATCAGAGAACAGGGGGGTTGAACTGGAGGAGTGTCTGGTTCATTTGGTTTAGTCATTTGTCTGATAACTTCATTGAGTCATTGGCGCAGCTGGAATTGTTACAGAAAAATGTAAAACTCCGCTGACTGTGGATTTTTAGATCAGTCTAGCATTCTTAACTTTTACATGTGTGTTTTGTTCAAAATGAAAATCTGAAGTATTTATTATGGTGTATCTATATTTAGTAAATCTGAAGTCATTCATTCTCCAACAATACCACTTTCATTTGTATCTACTTCTGGGGCGGCACAGTGCTTAGCACTGCTGCCTCACAGCACCAGGGACCTGGGTTCGATTCCCGGCTTGAGCAATTGTCTGCGTGGAGTTTGGAGTGCACATTCTCCCCGCGTCTGTGTGGGTTTCCTCCCACAGTTCAAAGACATGCGGGTTAGGTTGATTGGCCATGCTAAATTAACCTTAGTATCAGGGGGATTAGCAGGGTAAATAAGAGGGGTTATGGGAATAGGGCCTGGGTGGGATTGTGGTCGGTGCAGACTTGGTGGGCCAAATGGCCTCCTTCTGTACTATAGGGATTCCACACGCGCGCACACACACTCCCGCACACACACACTCCCAGAAAGCCGCTTGCTTACCTCTCATTAGCTGCTGCTTCTTTGCAAGGCACACCCTCTCCTGGTCAGAAATTTCCTTCTTGTTCTGTGCAATTATTTTTTTCAATGCCATATCCAGCTCTTGGTGCTGTTTCGATTGAAACTCCTGCTCCTGGAAAGTTGTACAAATGCTTCAGTGGATTTAAATAACCACCTTGATAAGCCATTGGTAACTTCATTATGATGCCTTTATCTGATTGTTAAGACAATTAATAAGTCAACTGGTTTGCACCATTTGACAATGCACCATTTGAAATTCCTATCACAGATAACTCTTCTACGACAAATGTGCGTTTGCTACGCCATCAGTTCCCTGGCAAATCAGCACATTGGGACAGAAATAGAAAGCAGCAGCTGGTAACAAAATGATCTGAATAGTCACTTTGAATGAGTATTACAGATATCGAAAGACAAAGCGGATTCAAGAAAAAGTCCAACATTAATTGCCCTGATGATCAATGGCGTCATTTCAAAAATCATCCTTTTCCAAGCATTTTGCAGATTTTGTAACAGAAGGAATTTTTGGGCATTAAATTGAATTCAAGCAAATGATTTGAAACATTGCTTAACCAAGACAAGACCAGAAATATTGCATCAAAGTCACAGCTTTTTGCCTTTTGAACTTTGTGCATGAAAGCAATATTTTGACTGAAATGTTTATATGTGATTAGACAGTAGAGCAAAAAACCTTAGATGTGGGCCACAGCAAAAGATTTGCACACCACCCCCCACCCCCAAACATTAAACACAAACAATACAGCAACAAAAACTGAACAGAACGAGAAAAAAAACAAATTCCTTGAATGCTAAAGAGTTCATATACAACTGCCGCTGAATGAATGAATTGGATCTACAATGGGAGGAATGTAGCAAGTGAATATAAATTTATTTTAGCGAAGGGTTACTATGACCTTGGCATGTCAAAAATTAAACTGGGAGTTGAAACTGGAAAACAACAAGTGTGATTCAACTCTAATGGGGTACCAGCTACTCTGAGGAAATTGTGGCAAATGAGTTCAAGAGAGCAACTGAACAGCAGGATTGAGGAAATAAATCAAATTCTACAAAGTAATTCACATTGATGGCACTTCTCAAAAGCAACTGTTCAATGTGTTCTGCTAATTAAACTTTCAGAGTTGAGAATCTAATAATCTTGAGATTTACCTCAGGTTCCCTATGAAGACATTGGATGGGCTAGAGATAGTCCACCAGAGAACAAATAGCACAAAGTTTGCAGAGCAACATGTATGAGGAGCTCTCACTCAATATATGTTATGTTCTTATAAATGATTTAAGAAACACCAAAGATATCACAAGCCAGCCAAAATAACGTTACTGCATAGGAGAGTATGAACACATAGCAAGACTTCAGTGGGATCATAAATGCAATAAATTCAAGAACTCCAAAGATGAATTTTCAGCAAGTCAGATTTGAAAAGTAGCTACAACTGGATCATGTGGCTTCAAAAACCACCTTTATGGGTTGTTGCAAAGATGGAAATGAAAATGGCATTTCTGATCAATAATAGGTTGTCTCTTTCCTAAAGTTAGAAATAAGCTGTCTATTTCCTGCAAATAGAAATAAGCCTCAGATCTGAAAACACAGTAATAATGGTATAAGGGATTGGGTCTTGCTGCACCTACATTTTGATGGGTACATCTGCGCCAGTGCCTCACTGTATAAAGGCTGGTACTCGTGAGTTAGCCTTTTTCATGGTGAGGTTTGGGTGGAGAAAACTAGCTGAATGTTTGGCCAACAGTTTCAGCAGGTACATCTTGGAAGCAGCACAAACTATCCACCAAGTGTGTGGATAGTGATGATTAAACCATTGAAAATCAGTTACGTGCCAATTTCCGTGATTAAAAAAAACAGTTCCACTTTCATGCTATAGATATGCTGATGAGTTCCAAGGACAATATTCACCCACCAAGGTGGCAGAGGAAATGGCTTTCTTAACTGGGAACTCTCAAATGCTAGTTTTTGGTCAAAATTTGAGAAAAAGTGAGGTCAGTAAATTTATTAGCAATTTTACATCTTAAGGTTGAACTGAAACACCAGCAAAGTGTCTCTACATTCAAAGTTTTAGTTCATTTTGAAAAGAAAATTGGTTAAAAATACAACAGAGAAGCAGAAACATATGAAAACCTCAGTTTCATCAGCACCTCCACCCATCGAAAAACAAGGTACAAGCCTTTGAGTAGACCTTCAATTAGCACACCAAAGATGACGTCCATCTGTGTCAGATATCTTATTAGAAATGTAGTTGGGTGCATCCCTAATATGCAAAGACATCATGAACCGTAACCACATAACAGAAACTGAAGGTAGAGGAAATTCTGAATGGTAATGGAAATCTTAAAAACCCAGTCAAGGAGATAAAAGTAAAAACTGGAAAGGAAAAGACAGCAAGATTTGACAACACAGACTGTGTGGAACATGAAGCTGGATTTTAAGCACACAACGGTAAGAAAATACACTGCTTTTGCTGGCTGCACTGCATGATCATTATCTTAAGATAACAGACACAAGATGAACTGTGCTCTTTGAAAGCAAAGCTGGCTCGCACACTAGTTCAGTCGGCAACTGCTGCAGCAACCTACTGGGAAAAATGTCCTCTTTCACTTTAAAATAATATTACATACTTAGTATCTGGTAAGGAAGCTGGGATTGCTTTAAAAGGTTCATCGATGAAAAGTTAAAAATTGTTAGAAAAGTAAAGAATACGAGAATTGAAACAGACCTCCTCCCTCATAGTATGAATAAGGCTGTTTGGTGGACTTCTTTCTTAGTCATTGAAGTGGTACGATGTATAAACAGGGCATTAAGCATCAACCACAATGTGGAACTGGAATCTTGTGCACACTATTCTGCATTTTGGTGACAGGTTGCCATCTTTCCAAGGCATTGGTGTTGAGTATTTAATGACAAACTGGCAGTTTTCAGTCCTTTGTTCACGTGGCAGCGCAAGTGATCAACTTTCTTTGACTGAACTTCACACTTTACCAGAAGGTACTGAATGAGTTTTGTGGTTGCTATCTCAGAGCTTACATAATGGAATAGTGGCAACTATTCATAATTAAACTTTACATAAGATTAGGTTCCTGTCCTGAATTTACTGGATTTATTACCAATATCTAGAATTTATACATCCCAATTAGAGCAGAAACCTTTACCACATTTTCAAGGCTTTACATTGAAACAAGTTGTGTTTCAAGTCACCCAGGCACACAAGATCTACTCTTAAGACCTCACCATTCCATGCCCCCAAAAATGTGATTTTCACGCATTGCCTTCAGCTTAAATATAGTCTCAAAATCTTTTCAGGCCATCTATAGATTGTGAAATACGATTAAATGTACAAAAGTATCCTTGGCAGTTTCGTTTCATTATTTGTAAATTTCAGTTCAACCTGGATGTTTCTC